>NC_135435.1:9895000-10207500 GCF_051991255.1 Vanacampus margaritifer
GCAATGTAAAAAAGATTGAAAGTGTGGCAACATTCCCATCGTGACTTGTGTGTTGATTGCAGTTTGGTAATGCAGCGTTAACGTCTGCTGTCAGATCGGGTGGTGGATTATTTATTCATCAGACAAATTAGGACTGTATGAATTGAAAATTGTCTCAAATAGAGCGAGCCTTGCGTTTCTAAGAGGGGGGAAATGCTTACAAGCCGTGACTGGCAGCGGGCCATGTGGCTTTGGCTCAGAGATGTAATAATGACTGCAAAAGGAGGGGACTCTTCGGATAAATCACTCAGCCGTCCACAAAGACGTGATATGAATGGAAAATGCTAATGGGCTTCATAGTAGAGAATACGAGACACTTTTCTTTGTGCTTCTTTTTTTTCAGCCCCTGAGCTTCCAATAGTAGAGAGGAGAAACTGGCTCATCCACCAGCATTATATACATAAAGATTATGAAACCTGCAAGGTAAACGACCTTCATCAATGCAATTCTCCATAGGTGTGAAATAAATGAAATATGAATATGAAAAATGAGTTCCTACTCAAGACCTTATCCTAACATTACTGTTAAAATGCACTTCCAATAAAGTATTGGCAAAACCAGAGTCATTTTTGTGTTCAGCGGAATTGTTGGTATCCGCTGAAAGTAACTAAAAGTAACTTGTAATCTAATTTAAAATCAAGTAATAAAGTAACTAAGTTACTTTTTCAAGGTGACTGTGGCAACACTGGTGGTTAATTTCGCAAAACTGAATGGCTAGCCTGCTAGCTAGCGTCAGCTCAAAAGCACGCCATCTATTTCATGTCTGCGCCATTAATCCAAGCAACAGAAAGCTCGATTAACTCATTCACTCCCGGCCATTTTCACTGAAGCAACCCCCTTTGCTCCTGGCTGTTTGACTGGATTTTGACTGATTTTGCAAGGCCCACAGAATATTGTGTTCTATTGCTATAAAAACATAGAACATACCAAAAAAAGAATTATAGTCTCTTCTTTCATCAGGAGAAAAATGTATATTTGTATTTGTTTCCATTTTGCAGCAATTAACATTAGAATATAGCTAAGTTTCATCATTATTCACAAATCTGTTTTAAATTGTGGGGAAAACAACTTGTTTGCAACATGGCCCTGTTTGCAACTCTTATACTCTGATGCCACCTACTGGCCCTTTTTGTAACAACTTCCATTGCTTTAAGCCACCTCTTCATGGCAGAAGCTGTATCAAAGCCTTCTGTTTGCTCGAGCATAAAAAACATATACATTTGTTTTTGGGATTGCAGGACAAAGTATTACAAAACATATTTATACGTTTTTGGATTTAAATGAGTTAATTGGCCACTCTCTCAATCATCATGTTAAAACGTCCATGTCAATTGTCAAACCTGTAGCACAGTGCTAGTCAAACCTGAAAAGTTGACCCTTTTACTCCCGCTTCTCAATTCTGTGCATATAGGTTATCATCAAGGAGCAGTTGCAGGAGACTAATGGAATGTGTGAATATGCCATATATGTGCAAGGTAAGCTGGTGCGCGCATGCACATGAACAGGAATATCTGTAGAATGGGATCCCTTGAGATGTGCTGACACGCGACTCTATGGACCGCTTACTGTTCCTTAGATGTTTCATGTAGTTTTCTTTTTGTGTGTGTGTGCAATATAAGCTCTTTCTTCTTTTTTTTTAATTATTGTGCCGCAGCACTAATCTTGCGCTTGGAGGGCAAGATTCAACAATCCCTGGAGCTGTTTCAGAGCTGTGCCATCCTTAATGCCAGCAGCGCTGACAATCTGAAGCAAGTAGCCAGATCGCTGTGAGTTAGCTTCAGCCTGGCCCAACATCATGAAGAATTGTACTAATGCTCTCAGCATTACTAATTCTTTCGGGGAAGATTAGAAGCCCAAGTGTGACTACTACTGTGACTGCTGTAGGCCGTGTACAATATCTGTTGAGCATTTTAAGACGGTGCCGTTCTCATCTGGATTGTGGTTGTCTTCTTGTAGGTTTTTACTGGGAAAGCACAAAGCAGCCATTGAATTCTATCGTGAAGCTGCAAGGCTCAACGAAAAAGACTGGGTAAAAGAAAGCAAGCACTCTTATGAATTAACAGTATAAAGTTGGGTGAAGTCAACATTTCATGGCAACAAACCAATTGAATTTGAAGTTGGGGAATTCTACAAAAGATTTTAAGTTTTGCTGATGTGAACATTTGCTTTCTAGTAATTCACAACAACAAAATGAGTTTACAGAACTGTTGTCGATTCCCCCACCCCACTTAATGATAGAAGTAAAATCATCACAGCAAATTGTTTTGCAACATTGATGCAATAAATTTCCATTTTTATTTTAACTCATCACTGCCATTGACGGCTATAGACTTTAAAAAAATAATTTTAACTATTTCTAGTTTAACATTTTTTCCCACTTTTGTTAACAAAAGTATGAAACCCTAGAAACAATTTTTTGTATTAGAACAGATATAAAATTTGTGATTAATTGTGTGTTAACTAGTGAAGTCATGCGATTAATTATGTTTAAAAATTGTAATCACCCGACACCCCTAATTTTACATAATTTTTTCTTTAAAAAAAATTATTTTTTAAAGAAAAGGTTATTAAAAATTAGGGCTATCAGGCGATTAAAATGTTTAAGCGTTATTAATCGCATGACTTCACTAGTTAACTTACAATTAATCACACATTTTTTATCTGTTCTAAATGTACAAAAAAACACTAGGTTTTCATACTCTTGTTAACAAAAATGGGGAAAAAAATAACTCATGAAAATAGTTCAAATGAGTTTTTGACTATTCTATAGCTGTCAATGGCAGTGAATGAGTTAATTTAGCCCCCCAACATTAGTCTTTAACAGCTTTAAAGTTTCTGATAGGGATGCGAGTTGGTTAATTTTTTTTCATCGTAATTAAGCACATGACTTCAATAGTTAACTCACGATTAATCCCAAATGTTTTATCTGTTCTAAATGTACAATAAAATATTTTTTTCCAAGTTTTCATACCCTTGTTACCATAAGTGTAAAACAAATTTAACTAATAGAAATATGGCTGCATCTTTTAATCATTGATACAGTAATTTCATAATTTATAAAATTGAGTTAAAATAGATGCACTGTACTGTAAAAATTTTTGTGTGATATTGATTTGTGTTGAGGCCATTTCTCTGCCACTAGATGGCATAATTGCATTTGTAAGATGATGGTGACAGCTCAGTGCATTTTTCTTTTCATATTAAGAACTATCTCATTTTTAACGTGAAGTAACTTGTTCAATTTTGCACATTTTTAAAATTGTAAAATACAACTTGACGCCAGCCTCCAAAAATATATGCATTATTATTAAATTAATTACTGCTAAATTTTGACGTGGACGTGTCTGCTGCGTTGCGACTGGAATTTCCCTAGTACAGGCTTTCCAAGTAAGAGGCGGTTATTAATTGTGTGGGGGGAAAAAAATGGGTGGAGTTAAAGGAACTTTAAATGAACTCAAAATTAACACTCATTTTGACACCCCTAGTTTCTATATTGGAAAGTCGAAATGTCCAAATTCACCCTCAGATTGAACCCTGTGTTAACAAAGAACACCTGCACATTTGTGCTTGGCAACTATTTCAAGCCATTTTACAATGATGTTTACCCTCAGTTTGCTGCAGCAGATCCACGGGCTTCATCGCATTGGGTTACTTAACCGCAGCCTTATGGCTCCTTGCTTGTAATAAAGCGAGATAATTTCATAACGCAGCACATGCAGCCCTGCAGGCGGCCGCGCTAGTCAAGTAGCTGCGCTCTTCCAAATATGTGCATAATTTCACTTCATGTGATGTGCTTTGTGCCATGGGGCAGAACATTTTCCTCTGCTTGCCAAAGTTTGAGGGAATCGGGCTCAGTCGTTTTGAAGGATGACTCCACTTGAGCAGCTATCCAACTGCGACCACCTACTTGAAATTCACTTGTAAATATCTAACCCTTCCTCACTTCAGGAGATCAGTCACAATCTGGGAGTGTGCCACTTCTTCATTAAAGACTTCACACATGTGAGTATGCCAACTGATCCAAGCGTTGTTTAGCAAATCTTAATTTGATACGCTATTTGGTCTTGTGTGTGTCAGGCTGAGGAGCAACTCAACATGGCTCTCCAGTTAAACAAACACGACAGCACTTTCATGATGCTCGGGAAAGTCCACTTACTGGCCGGCAAAACTGACAAAGCCATCGATGTGTACAAGAGGGCTGTCGAGTAAGTTGAGCTCAGACTGGACTGAAAACATACGATATACACTGAACATCAGTGACAATTTCCTCACCGAAAAATCTCCGTTATAGCCTATTTTTCGTCATGGAAAAAAAAAAATTCAGACGAAAAGGAAACGACAACTAAAATAGAAGCCATTCATTGAGACGATGGCGATGACTAAATCGACTGACAATTTTGTCATTGGCTAAAATAAAAACGAAAACAACACGTGACGAAAATTCACAAAAGCCAATCAGAAAAAGGAATGAAACGCTAGGGCTGTGCAATTAATCGAAATTCAAATACAATTTCAATTATTACAAAAATCGGCATATTCTTTAACAAAAACTAAACATTATTAACTCATTCACTGCCAAGAATTCATAAAAAAAAAAAAAGATTATTAAAATTAGGGGCGACAGGCGATATTTTTTTTATTGTAATTAATCGCATTACTTCACCAGTTAACTCACGATTAATCACAAATTCTATATCTGTTCCAAATGTCCAATCATTTTTTTTTAAGGTTTTCATACTCTTGTTAACAAAAGTCGGGAAAAAAAGTTAAACTAATAAAAATAGTTCAAATGAATTTTTGACGTTTATAGCGTCAATGGCAATGAATGAATAAAAAAAAGAAGAAAACATAAAAAATTTGGTGCGTCAGGCGATTAAAATTTGTAATCATAATTAATCGCATGACTTCACTAGTTAACTCACAATTAATCACACATTTTATATCTGTTCCAAATGTACAATAAAAAAAATCTAGGTTTTTCTACTCTTGTTAACAAAAGTGAAGAAAAAAAAGCTAAACTAATAGAAATAGTTCAAATGAATTTTTGACGTCTATAGCCGTCAATGGCAGTGAATGAGTTAATACTCATTTTGAGTTGTGTATATTTATATATTTGTACCTATTTAATTTTGAAGGGACTGCAACATGAAAAATCAACTTTTTTGAAGCTTTTAGCCATGTTAAAATGCTAATTCCTCACCAAAAACATGACCAAAGTTGTATTTTCCTCCACTCGCCACTGTATGAGAAATTCTAGGTCATTCTGCTCTCCAAGCACTAGCCCCTCCCAACCTGAGAAAACGAACTGTTAGCACAGTTTAACATCATTGCGTGCGGCCTCACCCCCGCCTCGCCTCCGCGGACTAAACGCACGCCCATTTTCTCTGAGACCTCCCTCCATGGGATAATGACAAAAGTAGCCTTTATCAATAAACATTCTGTCCAAATGAATTCAAAGCAATCAATTATTTTTCACATTTGCAATGCCAAAGTGCAATAAAATGACAATTGGCTGTCTTAAATTCCATTTGCCGACACTGGTGTAAACTACAAGTAAAACATTTGCGCTACAGAATTTCAATGAATGAATGAATGGATGATGTAGTGGATAGTGTGCTTGCCCCATAAGCAGTAGGGCGTGGATTCGTGACCCACTGTGGTGCTTTTTTTCCCCTCCTTCTTTCCTCTAACCCAGTGGTGTCCAAACTCGGTCCTCGGGGGCCGGTAGTCCTGCAGGTTTTGGAGGTTTCCCTGCTCCAACGCACCTGTTTCAATCAACAGGATTGTTATCAGGCTTAGTAGAGCTTGCTGATGAGCTTCAGCTGTGTTGGAGGAGAGAAATATCCAAAACCTGCGGGACTACCGGCCCCCGAGGACCGAGTTTGGACACCACTGCTCTAACCTCTCTGCTCTCCCTCCTCTCCCACGATTTCTTGCAGCAAGGACCTGTTTTGTTTCAAATGTTTATTAAAGAATTGATGGCTTGCGTGACCAAAATGGGCTTAAAACCTATCTGTATGTTTTGTGGGCGACGTCCTGAGAGTGGCGCGGCAGCCACAGGGGGAGGAGAGGCGGGGTTTTACTGAACCGAGCGTTTGACTTCCGGGTAAGAAAAATAGCCACCGAAATAACTCATATTTCATAAGAAATTACATCGCAATTGTGTCAAAGATAAGATTTCCTCATTATATGTCTATAATTAACTGTGGAAGGGCTTCAAATATTATAATTAATCCCTTTAAAATGACTAATTTAATCAATCTCGTTTGCTTCAAAAGGTACTTGACTATTTAGTGTTTCAAAAAAGTTTATTTATCTTAATATTTTTTTACATGTTTAAACATTTTCCTGTTTTGTACCAAGAAACTAATAATTGCCCTAATCGTGATTGCAGTTATTACCAAATTAATCGTGATGACTATTTTCTTCAAAATCGAGCCTTATGAAACGCGGGTGGGAGGAAAAAGGACCGCTCAGAAACTTTTTACTGCACATTATTTAATGTTCAAACATGTTTACATTCATTGCACAGCTGTAAAATTAATCTCAGGCAATTGTGCACTCTCTCTTTTTTTTAATGTGAAAACTAAGTTTTAAGACGACATATTTTGTCAATTTAGTCGACTAAAATTGGATTAAAACTAAAATATTGACTAAATGACTAAATCAGCGGTGCTCAAGTTTGGTCCTCGAGAGCCCCTATCCAGCCTGTTTTCCATGTCTCCCTCCTTCAGCGCAGCTGAATCTAATGATCAGCTTATCAGCAAGCTTTGCAGAACCCTGATAACGATCCTGATCATGAATCAGGTGTGTTAGTGGAGAGAAACATGGAAAACAGGCTGGATAGGGACTCTCGAGGACCAAACTTGGGCACCCCTGGACTGAATTATAAATATAACTTTATTTAAATTTAGTCAAAAGATGAACTAAAACTAAATAAAAAATGATTGTCAAAATGAACACAGCTTAACATCACATTCAAATAGAGTGACAAGCACAATCTAGATTGAAGAAAAAGGTTCACAATTGTAAGGTGAGGGTAATGTAACACAATAGGAGGTGTGCTGCTTTCTAGCCTGGGGCCAGCGTGAGTGCTAAATAAATGGATATCCGCACCATCATCCGCATTTGTAGTGCGTTGTTCCTCACTCCTGCCTAAAGTTTAATGTTTAAATTTCAGCATTTTTGCATAATCACCAAACAGATGCAGGTACAAGATGTTAGGGATCTGCTTTTATTGCCACTTGTCATTCCAAATCCACGTACCTATACAGTGTAGTGTTTCCGCGCATTTTCATGATTTGCTACTCATTAATCCATCTGTTTTATTAATCATAGAGAAACTCAAATATTTACTATTTGTGGGATCTGCCCAAGCCCCATCTAATAAATATATATCTCATTTCTGCGTAAGACGGATTTCACCGTTGAAGTTGAAATTTATATCAAAATGCTTTGTATGAAAAACCAAAATACATAAAAATAAATAAATAAATAACATGCTGTACTTACCATTTCTCCTTAGAGGTGGAATAAAAAGCCAAAGATCTTCCCGGTGCACAAACACAGGCAAGGGCTAGCACTAGCTAAGCAGAAACACTGGGGACAAAATGGCGGAATAAGCGGGGCCGTCGTGAAGTCAAAACGTCGTAGGTGGAGTGCGTCGTAAGGACGTCGAGGACTCCCCGTATTGCTTTGGTGCCATTTTGTGGCATCTTGAGGAAAGGATCTTTATTTCAACTCAATGGGACTAAAAGTAGTGCTTTGCACGATGTGCCACTGCTGGGCCAAGAATGCAGGACATGTAGGACATATGCAGTGGGGTGAGAGTTGTGGCTAAAGTAAAGGGCAGTGATAGAGAGGAATACATGGGATAGAGGATCAATTATTATGGTCAATTATTTGCAGAGGTTTTGCTATTCCTGTCAGGGCTCGAGTATCCGTTCTTATGAACAACATTTCAAGCAGGCTTTTGAATGTAAATGCTTCCTGTGCAAATGTTTTGTCATCAAGTTTTCATTGTGACATTTTCACCTGCGGGGCCTTTTCCCTTCTGTATTGATTTGCTTCATTTCCATCTCTACTCATATGTTGAATATTTCTACATCAGGCTTTGGTGTAAATAAGGGAATGATATCGGTGTCATGGCGCTCATTATGCTTGCCGGCAGTAAATGAATTAATCAAGTGCTGCAGCGCTGTTGTTGCTTAAGTGAGACGTACCACCAGTTTAATTTCAATAATGATGCGGGCCCCCTTGTTAACGTTTCTTCTTCAATTAATATGCCACCATTGCACTACGTCCTGATTGGGTAATCAACACAATCTTTGAATATTAACTATGCTTGTTGGAAGATTAAGCTGCGTCGTTAGAAAAAATGACAGACGTTGGTGATGTGACATTTGTTTCTTCTGACGTCGTCTCATTCGCCTTTTCAGATTCTCTCCAGAGAACACGGAACTGCTGACAACTCTCGGGCTGCTCTTTCTCTCAGTAGGTCAAACCATATCTTACCATATCAGGGTTTGAGTGGGTCATTAAAAGTCATTAAATGGATCTTGCTCAAATAAAGGCCTTAAATGATGATGTCTAGAGGCATTAAAAATGTAAATACAACTGATTTAAGGCGTTGTTGCATGCTTTATTTCACATACAATGCTCAGTGGCCTTGTGGTAGAGTGTCCGCCCTGAGACTGGGAGGTCGTGGGTTTAATCCCCGGCTGGGTCATACCAAAGACTCCTTGCTTGACACTCAGCATTAAGGGTTGGAATTGTGGGGTTCGACCACCAAATGATTCCCGAGCGCGGCCCCTGCTGCTGCTCACCGCTCCCCCAGGGGATGGGTCAAATGCGGAGAATGAATTTTGCCCCACTTAGTTGGGTGTGACAATCAGTGGTACTTGAACAATTTTGCAATAATCTGATAAAAACATTTTTTTTTAAAAGTATTTCTGGGTACTGGTTGTAATTTACAATGAACAAAATGGCTTGAGTTGCTTCATGTTTCAATTACTATTTGCTCTGAATTTGAAAAGAAAAATGTAGTATTCCTGTTAACAATGTCCAAGATGAAACACTAATGCCGCCTAGTAACAGAAAATTACCACACTTACTATAAAATGACTGTATCAATGAACTAAAATATGCAACCATATTTGTCCACTTTAATGTTAATTGATGAGGATGAAAGCCAACAAAAAAATTTTGTGTTATATATAGCATGCAATTAATATGGAAATCATGCAATTATGATTAAAATTTATTATCAAGTGACAGCCCTAGTATAATCAATATATGCTGGTTTGCATATATGTATGTATGTATGTGTGTGTGTATATATATGCAGTATGAACTCATTCACTCCCAGCCATGCTATTGAAATATGGAACCTACCAAAAGAAAGATTAGAGTCTCTTCTGTCATCAGGGAAGAAAAAGTATATTTGTGTCTGTTTCTGTTTTGCAGCAATTAGCATTATAATATATATATATATATATATATATATATATATATATATATATATATATATATATATATATAATAATTTTTCACAAACTTTTTGAAAACACTGGCAAAAAGATCTTGTTGCAACATGGCCCTGGTTGATCTCTTATACTCTGCTGCCACCTGCTATCCGTTCTTTGTAATAACTACCATTGCTTTAAGCCACCTCTTCATGGCAGAAGCTGTATTAAAGTAATAAAAGCGTATTTATAAGTTTTTGGGTTTGAATGAGTTAAATTAGTTTTAAATTGCATTAAAATCTGCATTAAAAAGTTAGTACATAGGGAAAAATTGTATTTTAGTACGAGTAAAATTGTTTGTGTTCATTTTTTATTTATTTTTTTACAGCTTGGCAAATACCAAAAAGCTTTTGAACACCTTGGAAATGCCCTCACATTCGACCCCAACAATTATAAGGTACGCATGCGCCATGCGCTGTCGTCTTTTGTTTTCTTTGTTTTGATCAGCCTTCGCGATCACATTGACTCCTCCCAAACGAAAGGAAAAGGTCATCGCTTGTCAGGCGGTCGGCCCCATCGTTCATCCTGTTTGAAAGGTCTTCCGCTAATACCTGGCTAATGATGCCTTTGATTTGCAGGCCATTCTGGCCGCAGGCAGCATGATGCAGACCCACGGGGACTTTGATGTGGCCATGAGCAAGTACCGGGTGGCGGCATGTGCTGTGCCTGAAAGCCCCCCGCTCTGGAACAACATCGGCATGTGCTTCTTTGGAAAAAAAAAATATGTGGCGGTAAGTCGTCATCTTCCTGGATTACACTCTCCTGCTAAAAAGTAAGCCACAACAACAACAACAAAAGAGTGGTTTATTTGCATAATGTTTTGGTGCTTAAAAGTGGGACATGAGTTTTTTCACAGACTGCGAATAACCAGCTTGCTATTCTTACCTTTTCAACCTTTAGTCTTTGAAATGATAGTAGTGCAGCACACGTGTAGACGAAACATATTATGCTTAGGATGTCTTATTCAATATGTTGATAAAATATATGCCAGTCTGTCAGCGCCACTACTTTTAAAATAAGTCAATCCCTGGTGGGGATCCATGCAACAATCAAAACACGTCACTCAACTCGGGCTTTTTGAGTTAAACTCAAATTCAAAGCTCACCGCAACAGACACTGCAGCGTTTATTACATATTCATCTTCATGTGTTTTATGTGGATACGAGCTTTACTCTTTCAGGCTGTAACTATAAATAGACTCATAACTTTGAAAGTAGGATCTCCAGACACCACACTTTTCACTCGCAAAAAACATTACATACTTTGAGTGTGATTCGTGTGAGTGGTTCAGTAGATTGAATTTGGCAATTGTCACTAGTTGCGCCTGTGGGAATGAGCTTTGAAAATCTTCCGGTATAATGTTGCTGCAACTGGTGCCCCAAGATCACCGGGGGCCACATCTGGCCCACCATGTCATTTTATGTGGCCCGCCAAGGCAATTCGCGGGTCAACTTCATGTTTCTTGCTAAAATACCACAATTTCAAATTCTATTCTTTCTTAGTAACATTGAGACATTGCAAGCATTTTTATTACGGATAGCTGAACGTCTGATTTCAAAAGTTAGTTATCACATGATAGTGCACTTTTTGTATATGTGTTAATATTCGGCGATCATGCATTTGCATATGCGCTCACAGTCATAATAGTCCTCCGAGGGAAGCCATTACTACGATGTTGCCCACAACAAAAATGAGTTTGACTCACCTGCACTAAAGGCCTTAATACAGTAATTGCAAAAAGTTACTACATTTGGGTGAGGAATGCATAGAAATAAAAATAAACCTAAATAAAAGACCAACTACAACATTATGACCACTTATAATGATGACATCTTCAACATTCTGCCATTACAAACATAATGCTCATTTTTGATTGACACACGTCAGGTATTCATCTAATGATATGGATTTTTTAGGCCAATTTTTCACAGAAAAAAATAAAAATTACAGATTAATTCAACCAAAACGCATAAATATTGCATAAAATATTTTAATAAAGAAAATAGATAATGCATAAAATATTTTAATGAAGAAAATAGATAATGCATAAAATATTTTAATTTAAAAAATAGATCATGCATAAAATATTTAATGAAGAAAATAGATAATGCATAAAATATTTTAATGAAGAAAATAGACTATGCATAAAATATTTTTAATTTGAACAAAATAGATAATGCATAAAATATTTTAATTACAAAAATGATAATGCATAAAATAGCCCCAAAATGCATTATGTGAATTTTCACTATTTGTGGGCCGGCCTGGTCCCTATTCCCTGCAAATACCTGGGGTCAGCTAAAAATTTTATTATTTAAAAAAAATAATTAACAGTTCCCAGAATGCAGTGCTACACAATGCATTTAATTAATGAAACTATAAGAACATTAATAGTTCTCATGTGTGTGTTTGTGTTACCAGTAGAATGTATGTCACATTACCACATTTATGTTTGATGTCTGTTGCTTTGTTTTATTATGTACTATTTTTTGTAAACAAACTGTGACTTTAGGTTGTGTGTAAAATAGTAGCATATCGGTCAATTCCTTGCACAACTTGCATTGCTTGTAAAAATTCTGATTTGCTTTATTTTGAATGGCAGGTCCATACAATGAACTTATGCCCCCCCAACACCCCAACCTACCACTTCCCCTCCCCACACACGCCTCTCATTACAGTGTGGCTCACACACTGTCCATTTCTTTTTCTTTTCTTGTAATCTTCAACATTGACAGACAG
The DNA here is from genome assembly GCF_051991255.1 of Vanacampus margaritifer. Lineage (NCBI taxonomy): Eukaryota > Metazoa > Chordata > Actinopteri > Syngnathiformes > Syngnathidae > Vanacampus > Vanacampus margaritifer. Next base: position 9,907,303 of record NC_135435.1, read on the forward strand.
ACTTTTCTGGTGCATTAAGATTCTGCTGAGTGTCACTATTTTTTTTTTAAAATTAGATAGAATATATTTTTGAATTACTTGCCAACAGCCGACTTCTGACATCTCTTTTTCTCATCCTTGCTTTCCCAGGCCATCAGTTGCCTGAAGCGTGCTCACTACTTGTCTCCTTTTGACTGGAAAGTGTTGTACAACCTGGGGCTGGTGCACCTGACCATGCAGCAGTACGCTTCTGCTTTCCACTTCCTCAGCGCCGCCATCAACCTCAGCCCGCGACTGGGCGAGCTCTACATGCTGCTGGCAGGTAACAGCACTGACGACAAAACATGAAAAAATCGAGAGATAGACCGATATGCTTTTTTCAGGGCCGATATCGATTATCGATAGTCAGGGAGGCCGATAACCGATATTTGAAGCTGATATACATTTGCAGAAAAAAAAAAGTTTGTGTCAAAATTTTTCATAATAAAATAATAATAAAAACTCCAGCACTTGACTGCTTAAATGCTTTCAAGGACATGTTTATTAAACAGTGTTTGTGATTTGCCCAGCTTTTGCAACAAATATAATGTGGCTTCCGCACACTAACTCCCAAATAGCTGCTACTTTGCGGGCTAACTGTTAGCTCGCAGGCTAACCATTCACCCACACGCTAACCCCGGGATAACTCCCAAATAGCCGCTAAAAAAACGGCTATTAGGTTAGCCCAAAAGCTAACCTAATAGCCGTTAATTTGCGAGCTAGCCGTTAGCTTGCGGGCTAATAGCCGCAAATTCGTGAGCTAACAGTTAGTTCGCAGGCTAACCATTCACCCATACGCTAACTCCCAAATAGCTGCTAATTCGAGAGCTATTGGCTCGCAGGCTAACCGTTCACCCACACGCTAACCCCGGGACAACTCCCAAATAGCCGCTAAAAAATGGCTATTAGGTTTGCCCGCGAGCTAACCTAATAGCCATTTATAGTGAGCGCGCTAACCTAATAGCCCATAACGCCAGCACTTGACTGCTTAAATGCCTTCAAGGACATGTTTATTAAACAGCTTTTGTGATTTGCAACATGTTAAAGGTTTTTTGTTTGCCATCAGCTTTTGCACCAACTGTAATGTGGCTTCCGCACACTAACTCCCAAATAGCTGCTAATAGCGAGCTAACCGTTAGCGAGTCAACAGCCGCTGACTCAGAGCAGACGGATGAGAAAAGCGCCCGTCAAAGCAACAATAAAAGTTTTTAATATATCGGCCATCAAAACAAAAAAATTTAATGCTGAATTTCGGCGCCGATTATCGACCGGGCCGATTATCGGTCTATCCCTAAAACAATCACACAGGTTCCTGTAAAGTGTGTACCTTTGATGACAGTGGCTTTGACCAACTTGGATGATGTGGAGAATGCCACCAGAGCGTACGAGCAAGCTGTGAATCTGGACCAGTAAGTCATCCTGTCGTCGCTCTTGCACGTCCAATTAATTCTGCAGCCTGAATCCTTTTGTTTCTGTTCTCTGCAGATCAAACCCACTGGTCAACCTGAACTTTGCAATCTTCCTCTACAATCACGCCGACAAGACGGGAGCGCTGAATCAGTACCAGGAAATGGAGAGAAAAGTCAACGTGCTGAGAGACAGCAGTAACAGCTTGGACTTTGACCCTGAGGTAGCCAAGCTGCTGATGCGGCTGCCTGTAAATGATGTTGAAGTGTCTCCCTCCTCGTCACAGCTCATCGAAATGGCTCAGAAGATGGGGTCAGCCCTGCTGGTGACGGAAAGCGTGGTGTGGGTCAAACCGCCCAGGAGCTCAAAGTCCAAAGCCAGCTCGGGAGCAGCCACTCCCAGCCCGGGTGCTCCACTTGGTACTAACCAAGCCCTGGGTCAGGCCATGTCGTCTGCTGCCAGCTACAACAAGAGTGACACACAACCAACGAGTACAGTTGACCTCTGTAAACTTTTTCTTGATGAGGCTAAAGTCATGTTGCCTTTTTCCCTCTAGCAACTGTCAATTGAATTCAATATGTCAAATATGCAAGTCTGCACATAAATAATTGTGAGCTTGCGCATTTTGGCCTCTTGGGGCAGTGTGGTGCCGTGCATCCATGGTTTACACACTTACAATGAGAACAGAAGAAAGTTGCGATTGAATGCTATTAAAACAACTCGTTTTTCCCAAATTAGGAAGAATTTATGCCTTTGAGTCGTGTTATCTTACCTGTGGGTATGCGTCTCCACAGCATTTGTGTGTGAATACTCGTTATTTGAAAGACTGTACCTCCAGAAGTTGATGCTAGCTTCCTGTTAGCATTTGAATAGGATCCTCCATTCACTTTACCATTAGCGCTAAGCTAGCGATCTTTTAAATATACAGTGGATGTAATTATTCTTGTCGTGTGCTTAGGTTTACAGTTAACTCCAACTAGGGGGTCATTAAACAATTTAAAGGACACTTGAAGGACGCTTAGGGACAGCAGAATTACATTGATTCGCTCCGGGCTTGCGACAAGCAACATGGTACATTCAGGGTACTTTCACAACGTAGGAAACCTGTAAACACACCACTGCACATTAATCGTTTTTCTTCGATTATTACGTTCTAAAAATCAAGAGAAGCCAAAACCACGATAATATTTCGATTAATCATCCAGCCCTAAACTGCACTTGATCTTACTTCGAGAAATGATGCGCTTATATGACTTTACTGTATCTGTCTTTCTCCAAAGGCCCCACCACATCACTTGACCCTGACCCAGATGTGGACAGTGTCCCCAGCCCGCCTACCGATCCTCCGGGGTCCCCAGAACTTGCCCAAGCCGAAGACTCCCGACCCAAAACCTCCAAGAGAAAATCAAAGGTAGAGGAATGAGTTCGTATGGAGAATCATGAGGGGTAGCTGCATAGTGTGAATGTTTTACTTGACACTCAAATAGGCTATGGTTTTCTTCCACACTCTCACTTGGTGGTCATAAAAAGATCCAAATACGAGCAATTGTTTGATCTTGTGTACAAAAAGTATACTTATTTGTACCTGAGACGATTGCATTTCCTACAGTAGGTTGACGGCACACATGCTGCTAAGAAAAATTTCAGTGCTGCAACAATCATTGTACTACAAAATTTGAATAGTTTGACAAATGGAAATGTTTTTGTCAGGTGTAAATAGAGATTTTTTTTATGTCATGAGTCAATATTAAATTCTAGAGTGATGAACTCATTTCTTACACATTGTGCTTATTTCTTCATTCATTCAATAGCTGGTGATGAGTTTGCGACCAATCGCACGCACTCCTTTATTTTCAACATATTGGGCCCCATTCTCTCAACGGGTGCATCTTCATTTTGGTGCCGGGGCAAGTCTCGTCTACTGTGTTTGGGACCGCCTTGCTGGGCGTTCTGGCAGATGCGGCTGCCGCGCCCCGGGCGCATCTCACAATTTGGGGACAAACTAGAATTTAGACTCGCAAAAAGCAGGTCTAGCTTGTGGCGTAATGAGATTTTGGTGGGTACAGGAAGTAAGATTCGACGCCTTGCGGATGTGTGTTGTGGATGTCATACTATTTCATTCAAAAATATGGCATTCCATCTGAATTATTATAGAAAACAATTCATTGAACAAATTATTGTCATTTTCATCTTAACTCATTCACTGCCATTGACGGCTATAGGCGTCAAAAATTCATTTGAACTATTTCTATTAGTTAATTTTTTTTCCCACTTTTGTTAACAAAAGTATGAAAACCTAGAACAAATTTAGAACAGATATTACGTTGGTGATTAATCGTGAGTTAACTATTGAAGTCATGCGATTAATTACAATAAAAAAAAAATTAATCGCAATTTAACTCTTTGACTGCCAGACGTTTTCAGAAACGGGATGTCGCCAGTGCCAGCCGATTTAAGCATTTTGACTGATCTTTCAAGGTCCACAGAAAATGTTGTGTTTGGACTATGGAAACACACATACTACTCATCTTTCATCAGAAAAAAAAGTTTGTTTCTACCTTATTCCGTTCTTCAGTAATCAACAATAGAAAATGGTTAGTTTCACCGAAATGCTCTGTTTTGAAACAAAAAGCGGAAAATTTCGCAAACTATTTACAAATGTGTGCAACTGTGGTACTATTTACAATTATGTGGATGTTTCAAATACAGTTTTTCTTTTTGTAACACTCCCCTGCGTGCAAGGAGAAGGAGCAGGATTTGCACAACAGAGTAGTTTCACTGCGATGGCCCCTTTCACGTGCAGACGTTACACTTTCTTGACGGCCTTTTTTTCTGGGGAATAGCAAGTAGCAGACTGTACCCACTCCTCCGATGAATATGCATTGGACTCGGGGCACTCTTCGTCGTCCAATTGAACGTCCGCCTGAGCGTGCTCGGTTGTGCTCCGCGCTTTCCGGCGTTAGCATCGCTAGCCCGTGAACCTTTATGACGTCGTCATAGCCGCTGCGTCAGCGCTTCCAACTTCGGCGTCAACCTCGGAGTCACCATCATCATCATCGTCATCAATGTGCTCTTTAGCGTTGGTCGATGCTTTTCGTCTTTGAAAAAAACTGCTCGAGTGTGAGCTGCTTGCAACCGGTCGCCATGTTTTCTTCCCTTCCCCAGCCATTGTCCCCTCTAGCTCCGCCTCACGTCTTCTACTGACGCCTACCCAATCTTGTCAAAAGAGAGTCATTGCTGCCATCTAGGGGCCAAAAATAGTCATTAGGCTAACTAAATCTGCTTGAAACTTTCACCACAGCTGGCCAAGGCTTTCCTCCACCCGTTTCAAAAAAAAAATAAAATAAAATTGGATGACGTCTTTTAACGTCATTGGCGGCCCTCCGTAGGTTTTTACTTGACGTCTTTTAACGTCCATGGCAGTGAAAGAGTTAAAAAAGAAAAAAAAAAAACGATTATTAAAAATTAGGAGCGTCAGGCAATTAAATTTTTTTATTGTAATCAATCGAATGACTTCACTAGTTAACTCACAAATCACAAATTTTATCTGTTCTAAATGTAGAATAATTTTTTGCTAGGTTTTCATACTCTTGTTAACAAGAGTGGAAAAAAATGTTAAATTAATTTTTGACGTCTATAGCCATCAATGGCAGTGAATGAGTTAAAAACATGTTTAAAGACTACATCATCTGCAAGGTGACATCTTGCAGTTTAGCTGTAAACACACCTTGTGTGCGGCAATTTCATGCACGGACCCAATTTCTGCTTCCACAATGTGCACATTGGCCACTCAAATTTTTAATGGAAATGAGGGGAACTGCTTCATTTTTGCCGGGAGTCGGCTGCATTCCATCCCACAATGTTGCCTTATTCTTTCTGCACAAGTCAAGCAAACGACCAAAAGAAAGAAAACTCCACCTAGAAAGAAAACTCGGTCATAACGATCTCCTTGATGTTATTTTACAAAAGGAATCTGTCGACGATTCCTCCCTCTCTCACTTTCCGCCCAACCCAATCCTCTTAAGTGAGGACGTTCACATGCCCACTTGAGTCACGTCATCCAAAGCGTCAGCTGTCATTTGAGTGGCTCAGCCGTCTTCTTCTACCTGTCACCTCCTCGTCGTCACGATTGCCTGTTCACCCGAGTTGATGAGTACTCCTGCTTCGCATCACATCATCCCGGGCTGGATGCCTGTGGCTGACAGGGCCCATCAAAAATGGTGCCATTCTGACCGGCAGCCGCAGAGCTGCTCAACCTGTTTGACACATTTCTCTTTGGATCTTAATGGAGAGAATCATGTCTCCATATGCATGATACAATGTTCTTCAAATATCTTAATGATCCTGCCTGCTGTCATAAACGAATTATGTTAATGATCACAAGCAAAAAAAAAAAAAAAGTGATACACTTACCTAGAAGTAATGATCCATCCTGTGATCATCCAGATGTCAAAAGATCCAAAGATGAAGCAGACTTAAAAGATGTGTGATATACCCAAGTAAGCAAGTGTATGTTTCTCATAGTCTATATGTCATACAAGACGTGATCAATCATCTTCCTTATAACTTATCTAGTGCACAAAAGTCCTTACATAATTGTTTCATTTATTATGACACTGAGAGAACTTTACTTTCCTCACAGGATAATTAAAGTATCTACAGTTAATCTTAACTCTTTCACTGCCACTGACGTTAAAAGATGTCAAGTAAAAACCTACGGAGGGCCGCCAATGACGTTAAAAGACGTCATCCAATTATTTTTTTTTGAAACAGGTGAAGGAAAGCCTTCCCCAGCTGTGTTGAAAGTTTCAAGCAGGTCTAGTGAGCCTAATCACTATTTTTGGCCCCTAGATGGCAGCAATGACTCTTTTGACAAGATTGGGTAGGCGTCAGTAGAAGACGTGAGGTGGAGCTAGATGGCTGAAGAAGCCATAATGGCGACCGGTTTGCAAGCAGCTCACGGTCGAGACGTTTTTTTCAAAGACGAAAAGCATCGACCAACACTATAAAGAGCACATTGATGATGATGATGATGGTGACTCCGAGGATGACGGCGAAGTTGGAAGCGTTGACGCGGCGGCTATGACGACGTCATAAAAGGTTCACGGGCTAGCGATGCCAACACCGGAAAACGCAGAGCACAACCGAGCACGCTCAGGCGGACGTTCAATCGGACGACGAAGAGTGCCCCGAGTCCAATGCATATTCATCGTAGGAGTGGGTACAGTCTGCTACTTGCTATTCCCCGGAAAAAAAGGCCGTCTGCACGCGAAACGGACAATGAAAAGTGAAACGAATCTGTTGTGCAAACCCTGCTCCCTCTCCTTGCACGCAGGAGAGCGTTACAAAAAGAAAAACTGTATTTGAAACATCCACATAATTGTAAATAGTACCACAGTTGCACACATTTGTAAATAGTTTGCGAAATTGTTTTGTCAAATTGTTACACTGTTGAATGGAAATAAACGGATTTTGCAAACTAAAAAACACTTTTTCATTGTTGGTGAAAGCGTTTTACAGAAGTAAAGCACTGTTTAGGTGTTGTGGCATCATTCATGGACAAAAAGAAGTGTACAATTCACTAGAGTGCATGAAATAACATCTGGCACTGGCGACATCCCGTTTCTGAAAATGTCTGGCAGTGAAAGAGTTAAAAAATAAAAATGAAAAAAAAGTCTACACACCCCTGTTCAAATGCCAGTTTTTTTGTGATAAAAAAAATGAGTTAAAAAATATAAAACTTGTACAACTCAAAAGAAATAAATCTTTTTAGGAGAAAATGCAAAAATATAATAGATAATGTGGTAGAGAAAGTATGCACCTATTACACTAGTCAGTACACACTGAACCCCAAGTAAACCCCAGGTGTTCTAGTAGGCTTTTCATGATGTATATTTTTTTCCTAGTAGAAGCATTACAAGTTTTGTGAGAAGACCTACTGCTAAAATCCCAATTCTAGATGAAGAAAAACTGTCCCAATATTGGCACAATGCTGCTCGCACCATGCTTCACCTTTGGAGCACAACTACAATGGCCGAAAAGTCCAACCTTGACTTCATCGGACCACAGCACATTTTTCCATTTTTTGCATTTGGCAGATGTCTAGTTTTTCTTATTTATCGTAATGGTATGGCTTCCGTATTGCCACCCTATCCAGACATAAGATGGCAGCTTGTGCTATATTTTGTACCCTTGCTCATGCTTTGACATGGTATATTTCATGCCATGGATTTTTTGGGGTGCCCTTCCCCTGACTGATACATTTGAACAATAAGAACCCTCTGATGCTGAGAAAGCTCTCAATAGAACATGGCTTGTGCTAGGACAGGGGGGTCCAATCTGGCCCACGAGGACAGAAGACAAACTGCTGTTTTTCACGAAAATGAACTGTTATTGCTAATTTTGTCCATGTGAGGGCGCACTGACGATCATTTAAATGACTGAATTTTGGCTGTTACGGTACAGTTGATGCAACAATTTTGCGCTCGTTTTTGTTCAAAAATTTCTGAATGCGCTGCAATAACATAAAAACATGGACATGTTTTCAGAATGTTCTTGTAAATATTCGCACACAAAAAAAACAGGACAATTTTGACCTATGCTATTTATACCTTGTTGGGTCAAGGACATACTGGTCCGGCCCACTTGAGATAAAATTTGGTTGAACGGTATGGGATTTTTTTTAATAGGTTTTAGGTGAACTAATGAATACACACACACTCGCACGCACGCACACACGCACACACACATAATCACCCACATGCAAAAAAAAAAGGGAGAGCAATGATGATGACATGTCAAATCGGTAAAATTACCGAATGAACAATACTGAGCTCTCCAGGGGAAAAAAATAAAAATAAATTTGGTTGAAAGTGGCCCCTGCAGTTTTGGAGTTGTTTGACACCCCTGTGCTAGAAGATGTGACTCAAAAAATGTCAGAAAAAGCCTACTAGAAGATGTGAACTTTATTTTTGGTTAACGAGAGGCACTTTAAATGTTGACAGATGTGTACTGCCTCCCATTTAAAATTAGCTTTAATTCTGTTCTTGTCTTTTATTCAGAATTCTGAAAAATCCACAGTTATAAGAGGGTGTGCACACTTGTGCAACCACTTTTTTTTTTCTTAATCAAATGAGTTGAACAGGTTATGGGCTACATTAATGGTGGAAAATTTTTGGAGATGATTTATCTTGGTCATATTTTCCCAAAAGTCACAAAATTCTGGTATTTGTGTCCTGTATACTTTCTGTTATATTCACTGTATTCATCAACTTCCTTTTCTGTTGTCTGTTCTTTAAAATTGTATTTCTTATTTTCCATGCCGATGAAATGTGGTTTCTGTGGTCAGCAGTCAGAACCATGCATGCTTTTGTTGGATCTTGACCAGCTGTGTGTGTGGGGGTGTGTTTTTTCAGATAGTTTTTCTAACCACTATTGATGACTGGCATGATGGTTGGTAAAAAAGAAAAAGAACAGAAAAAAAGATTAATTTTTTTTAAATGTATTTCAGACAAGACCTTCAAAAGACCTTTTAACACAAGACCATTCTAACACAATCACAATATTTGCAATGAATCTTTGACAAAGTTCAAAACAGTTACAAGAATGCATCACATCTCACAACATCTCCTCTCGGTCAGAAAAGTGAAAGTTGGCCTTATAGCGACGCTTCTAACGATGACCCTGTTGCACTAGATTTATTACCTCCGTAAATATCAGGTTCCAGCTGGGAACGGCCGTTGGGAGCACCGTAAATTTTCCCAGGGGGGCCGATTTGCTATTTCGGTTGTTAATTTTAGCAGCTCATAAAAAGAAAAAGAAAAACCGTGTGTGACTCAGCCCATGTCACATTTGTATGCAAATGAGTGAAAGTTTTGCACATGTCGATGGACGAACAGATGTTTGAATCAGGTGTATGAGTGTTAACTGTCAGATGTATACATTATGAGTGTATGTGAATAAATAGACAGATATTCGCATCATTTCATACGCGAACGGAGACATGAGGCGTTTAGCCACCACAACCCAAATGGTGATAAGTGTGACGTACTGTCAGAGGTGGCAAATCCAGGTCCAGAAAGTTAAAAACCTTGCCACAGTTTTTCTCTGATGCTAGCTAGCTAGCTAGCTCCCTAGCATGTAAACGAGCACCATGGGAGCTAGCAAATCTAGGTCCAGAAAGTTAAAAACCCTGCCACAGTTTGGTTCTGATGCTAGCTAGCTGGCTAGCTCCCTAGCATGAGCAACGAGCACCATGGGAGCTAGCTAGCTAGCTAGCACCTGAGGCTAAAGGCAAACTGTGGCAGAGCTTTTTACTTTCTGGACCTGGATTTGCCACCTCTGCATACTGTATATAAATGACATATCATCTTTTTATATAATTAAGCGCATCCAATACCCAGAAAGATCCAAGTTTCTTGGTCCTATCATAAAAATCTTTTTTCCCCTCTCGCGGCGGCGGTTATTTGTTTGTAACAAGACATGTTTATGGCCACGCTTGATGCCAGCATCCAAGTTGTGACTGGGGAGAGCAAATATAGTGAGAAGCAAATTTCCCTGTGGAATGCCTCTGACTCTCTGAGCAGTGCTGGTGGCTGACAGGCACACCTGCAACACGGCAGGCCAATGGAAGATGAGATTTGAGAGAGATGATAGTGTTTACAGTCAGGCCGTAAAGCACATGTGCTTGTAACACAGTCAAGTGTCTGGAGATCTGACCTGATTTGAATCTTCTCGCTTCAAAGGATATACCCAAACTTGAAGTAGATCTCATTTAATAAACAAAATGTGTTTTTCCTTTTCGACCAATTTCATGGTCAGGTTAAAATTAAAGTGGAACTATAGGGAGAAGATGAGCTAATTAACTAGATAAAACGCTTTTTCATTCTTGTTTACTACACTAGCTGAAAACTTCAATAATTTAAGTCTGCTGTGTTCTCCACGATATCAATCTGGGACTGCTCCACGGTGACGTTCTGTACAATATTTCGAGCTGATTGGACAATGCGGGCATGTTTGTGCGCCTCTCGCTGTTCAACGTTCAACAAGGAAACGGTGAGTAATTCAACGAGAACAGAATTCATTGCAGCGTCCATTCGTCTATCTTAGGTTTGTTTGTGCTTCCTGGTTTCATCACAGCTGCATGTCCCGCCCTAAACATCGCCTGATTGGTCCCATAAATATCTCTAAAGACTAGATGTCTCACAGCGCAGAATCCAACGTCCGCTAGGGGCGGCCATCTTGTCACAGGCAGGAAGTCTGGTCTGTTGTATTGACTGTGAGCGAACTCTGTTATCTCTCTTCGAACTTGACAGATTTACACACGGTTTGCTTTCTCACAAACTTTATTAAAGTAGTAATAATTCTGGATGGATATTTATTAACTATATGGATTATTAACTATTAACAAGTATAAACTAAATTGCTCGATAATCAGTTGATTTTTGATCAACTGCTATTTTGAGTTATTAAAAACACATAGTAATGAATGAGAGAGGCGGAGCGAGGTGACTGTAGCAAGATGGCCGCCCCGTAAGGACGTTCAAATCCATTGGCCAGCAGCGTAGACGAGACATCTAGTCTTTAGAGATATCTATGATTAGTCCGACCTAAAAAAGATCGGTTGTGAACGGATCAGCGGGAGCAGTACAAGATGGATTCTCATATAAAAGCGCTTCATTTTGTTTCTTTATTGGAAATTTTTTATTTGTTATAGAAAGTCCTCTAACAAATATAATTGTTTTTTTTCCCTTTTATTTTATGTTAAAATATATTGTTAGAATGTTTATGCTCAATCTATGTCAAGTAATTTGTCATTTGATGATGCATGTTTAATAAATTTATATAAAAAAAAAAAAAAAGATCGGTTCTCGCTGTGTTTGTGAACAAATACCGCGAGAATTCAGCTTGCTGACAAGGTCAGTGTGTTGTCTCATTTCTGCATCATGAAGACATTTGTGCCCTTTTAAATAGAAGAATTTATGATGTTGGGAGAATTTATAGTGTTGCTCTATAAATGTTATTGAGATAGCAATTTTGTCATTCGGTTGTAAAGGAAAAATGCTCACAACTTTAGCAAAGGTGATCAATTCATAGGCATCCTTGTAAAAAAAAATGTTTATGATTGTCACAAGTTCTGTTATGGGGGAGGTGATTTATTTGTATAATGTACTGTTTTATAACTGGTTTTAGTGCTGTAATAAAATCATGGCAACGCACAAAAAAAAAGGTCATTTGACTTTTTTCAGTTTGGCACATAATAGCAACTATTCAATATCTTCTAACGTCCTGTTCGTTTGCTTCCCAAAAATGAGGTCAATCTCCCAATGTGGTCACCAAACAAAACATTTCAGCAGCCATAGCAACTCTTGGCAGGACTGCTACGGTTGCCCTTTAGTACGGTAATTCTTTTTATGACTGATTTATACTCAAGCCATTGTTTGTGCTTGAGAGCTGTAGAAGTTGAATTATAGCATAAAGACATGACGCATACTGAGTAGGAGAGAGAGACGGGGCCTGATTATTAGCTTTGCGCTTCTGCCATATTTCACAGTGCCGCTAATAATGCTTGATGGCAGTAAAGTGAAGGTTGCTGTTTAAAGCGGCGCAGCGACGCATGCAAAACCACCTACTCTTAATCGCCGCATTCTTCGCGAGGAAGCAAAGGAGCAAAGCTTTGCATTTCAATTGAGGCCACTCAATGCTTGTTGCTATTGTTGTTTGTCTGCACACACTGTTTGCTTGTTTGCTCGGAGCCCCCGGCTCCCAAAATTCTCCCCTCTGCTCGTCTGCCGGAGACAGCTCAAAGACCCCCTGCCGGCATCTTAGCGGAGCAGCTTCATCCGACTCGGCTGCCACGGGCGCAGCGTTGTGTCGTTGGCGCACGCCGCAAGTCACTCGATGAGGGAGCCTTTCATTAGGGTGATGATGCGGATGTGAAGATGAGACCATTTGTGCGAGAAGATACTTTGCTATCGTGAATTAAAATAGAACATTTCCTTTTTTTCTTTTCTTTTTTTAAAGCGTACTTTATGTGTTATTTTAATGGGAATTTGTTGACTGTTACATATTTGTGCAACATTTAACTCATTCACTGCCAGACCAGTAAAAATTTAGCTTTGACGTCTACAGCCGTCAATGGCAGTGAATGATGCTCGGTTGTTTTCCTAACCCACTCACTTAAAGAGCACATAAAAAATAGAGTGATGATGATGATGATGATGATGATGAACCATTTACTTAACTTAAGAGCAGGCTGGGTTACTGATACTCAAGGTTGGTTCATGGTTCATTATTTGGATCCAGCAGATTGTGTTGAAGACGGTGGCCATTTTGGACAGTGTACTGAAGTTGATGCAGCATTCTTGTAAAATGGATGGCTTAGCGCAGTGTTTGCTAACATGAATTTGCCAGGAGAGTGTTTAAGGTGTGCTGCAGGAAATGATCACATTTCACTGAATTGGTCTAAAAAAAATCATTCATCTGTCTATGGCATCGATTGATAAGGACAGACACAACAAATTAATGATATTTTATTAGACAGCAGAAAGTATATAATACTGGGAACACAATTTTTGTTGTGTTAGATTTGACTGCTGTTTTTAACTCGTTTGTGTGTCAAGGTTTTTTTTTTTAGCTAAAGGATTCCTGTTTTCTTTTCTTTTTTTTAAATGAAATAAATGTGTATGTAAGTAAATGAAAAACTATTCGAATAGTTACAAACTTTGGAAACTACCAAAACATAACTTACAATTACTGGTTACAAGGTTAAGAGAAAAGTCAGCATGAATCCCCTTATTTGCTACCATGCTAGTTTTCTGTTTGCCAATAGTTTTAACCTATTGGAAAAAGGAAAAGAAAAAAGTACTGACCTATTGGGAGATGCACACTCCCCACTGTCTCAATTGCTCTTCTTACTACAGTCTTACTACAGCTAATCCATGGAATTTTGCATATCTGTACAGTAAGTTTGGGAGGGGGGTCAATTTTGGAATCAGCATCCCAATTTTAGTTTTAATCATCTTAAAAATCTAAGTCAACAATTGTTTTTTTGTTTTTGTTTTTCAAAATTGTTCCCCAGTGTGTGATATTTTTGTTTGGTGGGGGTGCCATGAGATTTTCCAAACTTAAAACATGTGCCATGGCTCAATAAAGCTATTGTTAACCACTAGCTTAGTGGGTAACGCTGATGACTTTAGACGCACGTTCAAATCCCAGTACAAGTGGATGGCCTACCTACTAAAAGTGAGTGGGTTCCATCTAGTGTGAAAACTTTGCTAAACATGAACTGTGACAGGGAAACTTGGATTATTTTTCTTCATCTTCTTCTTCTTAGAAAATGAGTACTGTACTGTATTACTTTTGACCAGAGGGCAACTGCTAACCTGGTAACCCCTTTCCTAGTAACTTGAACTCATCAGTGTATGTTGTTTTCACCCCTTGTATCAAAATCCTGACCCAACATGCGGGGTCAAATCCTCAACCCAATGTAACCCAGCATTGGCCCAGTCAGTGCCTTTTGGCAGCCAGCATTGGGTTAGCTATTTCACCCAATTTGGGTTACTTTTGACCCAGCAGTTTTAAGAGTGTTGAACAAAGACGGCACATTTGCAAAATGTTTGGTTAATTCGAAAGCTCCAAAATGTTATTTGTGCCGAGTCAATGGCTAGCAACCAATCCTGGGTGTAGCCCAGACAAGCGCTTTACAAAATGGCCGATAATGTAGCTCTTCTAAATGCAGAACCGACAGAAGGCGAGGGGCTCCCTGCTTGTCACGAAGGCTGACCTGCTTCTGCTGCAGCGGTCCTGCTAACGTGCCTGAGTGCACCCGGATAGCGGCACGGATCAATACTGCCGACTGACGCTAGATTACTGCAGCGACCACCAAGACACTCCTCGCCACTCTCTTGAGTAGCTTTCATTTTGCCACAAAGCAGGGGATGCAGCTGGAGAATTAAGAAGTGGGTGAGGGTGAATGGACTCTTGGAGTAAAAGATCACATGTCGTGAAATGTGGGAGACATTTAGATTGGGTATACAAGCAGGTTTTAGTCTCTTAAAGGGGAAGTCAACCCAATTTTGATATTATGGTAGTCTGGTTAATATTGCGTCAGTGAAGCAAAATCCAGCCGTTTTTACCCATCGCAAAGGGCGGCCATTTTGCCACTTGCTGTCGGCTAAAGATGACATCAATGTTGCTGAGGCCTCAGGTAGCAACCAATCACAGTGCAGTTTCAAAACCATGTGAGCTGTGATTGGTCATTGCCTGAGCCGGTGAGCCTTGAGCAACAATAATGTTATCTTCAGTCGACAGCAAGTAGCAAAATGGCCGCCCCCTGAGATGGATAAAAATGGCTGGATTTTGCTTCATAACTCATATTCTACAAATGTAATATTAATCAGACTTGTGTCACGACGAGTCACATATAACATATTATTGTCAAGAAATGTTTAAGGTTGACTTCCACTTTAAGATAGAAGTGATTTTGTTTCTGGCAAGCATGTAAAAACCAGCGCAAGGCACGTAAAAAACATGCAAACTTACAGAGTGAATTGAGCTGAGGTTTGAACCTGGGATCTCTGCACTGTGAGGCAGACATGTTAAACACTTGTTTGCTATGCAGCCATTTTGATTCAACTCATTCACTGCCATTGACAGCAATAGACGTAAAAAATTCATTTGAACTATTTCTATTAGTTTAGCATTTTTTTCCATTTTTGTTAACAAGAGTATGAAAGCCTAGAATTTTTTGGGGAGTACATATAGAACAGATATAAAATTTGTGATTAATCGTGAGTTAACTAGTGAAGTCATGCGATTAATTACGATTACAAATTTTAATCACCTAATGCCCCTAATTTTTAATAATCTTTTATTAATTATTATTTTTTTAATAATCTTTTCTTTTTTTTAAGAAAAGATTATTAAATATTAGGGGCTTCAGGCGATTACAATTTTTAATCATAATTAATCGCATGACTGCACTCACAATTAATCAAATTTTTCATATTTGTTCTAAAACAATTTTTAAAAAAATCTAGTTATACATACTCTTGTTAACAAAAGTGGGAAAAATGTTAAACTAATAGAAATAGTTTAAATTAATTTTTGACATCTATAGCCGTCGTTGGCAGTGAATGAGTTAATATACAGTGATATTACTCAATGTGTTATATATGGGAAGTTTGAGCGCGACTGCTTTGTTGCAGCAGCACAAAGAGCAAAGCAAGATTAAGTTTGGGTAAAGTCACATCACATACTACACATATGTATCGTATCAGCAATGTATAGATTGCATAGATAATTTGCAAGCACGGCACATCAAAGTAGCAGTGAGCCGCAGGCTCCATTTCAAATGTTTTTGAAGCCAAGTAGCAAGGCCTCCTATGTGGCCACCAATCTTGGCAGAGCTGATAAATCGAGTCTGTAATCAGACGGCTCGGTTGGACGTGGTCGCTTCTGCACAGCCTCATCTCAAGTCCTGAAAAACAGCCAGTTGCATGAAGAACGAACACTTAGAAGGAGCGGCACGCCGGATGAAGCATCTTGGGAAACAAACATGCTCGGCCGGTTGACGTCACCCGTGTGGCAGACTGTCGCCATTACTGTCACATGATCAAATTATAGTTTGAAAAGTAATTACAGGACTTAAATAGAAACAAGTGAGTTCAGCAGTGAGAGGACCTTGAAGAGTCTTTGTGTGGAGTGCTCATGGCTGCCATTCGCGTTTGTGTGGGTGGTCCATTGAGGAAAAGGCACACTTGAGAATGTGGAGATGAATGTGCAATCCAAATAAATGACTTTTTATAATCTTGCAACATAACAAAATTGTTGGCACTGCTCGGTTCATGAAAGAAAAACCCGAAGTGGTCAAAAATAACTTTAAGTAATAATATGGTGTGCACCACACTAAAAATGGACCAGAGGAAGTGAAGGAGGGAGTTGCTTCGAAAAATTGGAAAGAAAATTATGGGTAAGCACCTTATAGGTAAATGCTACAAGACCAACTCCAAGTATGAAAAAATGGTTTTGAAATACACTTGAATGCTAAATAAAATGATCAATTACTCAGTGAATTGACATAACTGATAGAATGGTCAATTCTGAAAATATTCAATAATGACCGCTTTGGCACAGTGTTTGTGTACACAATTCTGTTTTCTCCGTTTTAGAGTAATATTGCCTTGTGGGACGTGAGCGATTAAGGGATGGCGGACCCAAATGCAGGAGAATAAGGCAGTGAAACAGGAATCAAGTGCACTGCAAGGTACTTTAATGAAACATAGGGAAAAAGGTGAGCAGACAACCACGACTTAATGGGACATGACTAGAATGGTCGCCATGACTGGAACGAGCGTAACGTGACCTGATTTGCCTTAACTTGCTGTGGAGTGGCTATGGCTTGGCTGTGATGAAGACGACTTGGCTGTGATGAAGATGACTTGACACACGAACACACACACAAAGACTTGACACAAACTTCTACACAAAGCATAGACAATGCACCCACACCGACTGGACAAACACGACAGACTAAGGCCCCGTCCACATGGAAGCCGGTTTCAATGTATCCTCACGAGTTTCTTACCATTTAGGTCGTTCGTCCACACGATGGCGCAGTTTCGGAGCTTGAAACCGATCACTTTTGAAACCGGGCTCCAGAGTGGAAAGATTCCAAAATGCGCCTCGTACGCGTCCATCTGGACACCATATGCAGGACACTCCTCCAGCGATGACGTAATGGTCGCAGCTCGATGACGACGCATTGTTGCAGATTGATGATGTATGCGCCAATTCTTGCGTGACTGCGTGCAAACTGTCAGTCTGTCAACAACAATGGCGGATAGCCGTGCTGTAGTCGTTTTGCCGGGCCTCCATAGCTTGCTTATGCTTTTGCAGCAAAATATGTTGCTTCTTTATTCCCACGTTCAACAAGCGGTGTTGTACTTGAATTACCCGCCATTGTCACTTCTTCTGTGTTCGCCTTTTTCATGTTGTTTCGATACATGCAAAGCCATGTTTGTTCTGTAGATTGCAATAAAGTTAGAAAAAAAAGTGTTTGTCTTCTTCACTGATTCTTCTTCTTTGCTTTCCGTTAACTCCCTGTGGCTGCGCTACAGCGCCACTCCAGACTCGGCATATACATTACAGCCGTAAAACATCCTAAGCATCTTCTTTTGGACACACGCAAGTCTTGCGATGCTTTTGTGTGTACGAGATTTGTTTGAGGAACGAAGCCGGCTTGGCTTCTGTCTGGACGGGGCTTAAATACACCAACACTAATGAGACACACCTGGGGAAGGGAAGACACATACAGGTGGACGTGAGTAGACATAACGAGACAAGGGAAGAAACCAGGAACACATAACACACAAAAACACCAACCACAGACAAAAACAAACAAAAACCCCACAGAATTGAAACATAACCAATATTTACACTTGGAAGAGAGTGAAATAAAGAATTGAAATCAAAACAAAAAACAGTCACCCAAGGGTTGCGGAACGAACTCACGACTTTCATCTTGGGAGAAGCCGATCTACTCCCTGAGCCACGCAGCTCCTGCTGTGTGTGTGTGTATATCCCTCGTCAGCTGGGATCTTCGCAACTCCGAGAGACCAAAAATGATCTTCTCTTGGATATAAGCAAACAGTAGGAGCGGCATAGCTCTCCTGGTAGTGTAGCATTCTCCCAAGCTGAAGGTTGTGAGTTCGTTCCTCAACCCTTGAATGACTTTTATTTTATTTGATTTCAATTCTTTATTTTACAGACGCTCCCCACCTTACGAACGAGTTACGTTCCGGACGATCGTTCGTAAGGTGAATTTGTTCGTAAGTTGCTTCAGTGCTATATTTTGTATTATAATTTATGTTTAAAGCCTATATAAGTATATTGAAGGTTTATATAAGTATGTTTAAGGCTTGTACAAGTAACCTGCATTGGTTTGTACTGAAAAAAACGTAATAAAATGGAGAGAATACGTACAGTACTGTACTGTACTACGTATGTTAGAGAGAGAGAGCGAGACACACACACACAGTATGTACATGTACGTAATAAGATAAATAAAATGAAGTTTAACTTACTTTTGGAAGATGTACTCGATGCTTAAGGAGATGATGGAGGAGGAGGAAGAGGAGGATTTTATATCATGAGAGATTCTTCGTCGTCGCTGGAATCGGCTTCAAAAGTTATTTCCTGCTTCATGGGGACCGGCGTTTTCTTCCTCCTCCTCCTCGCCACGTTGCTCAGCTTCCAATGAGCTCTCACAGCGCCAATCGTCGGTATTAGCGGCGGAAAGAAGCACTACGCGCAATACAAAATCTAACTTACAGCATTTCTTTCCAAACATTTTTCGACATACTGTACGCGCAGAAATGTTCGTATGTACCGTTGTTCGTAACTCGAATGCTCGTAAGTAGGGGAGCGTCTGTACTCTCTTACAAGTGTAAATACTATTACTCTAAAACTGAGTCTATTTGGTCCGATTCTAAATTGGGTCAAATTTGCTGTACAGAATTGACTGTGTATGCCCAGGCAGAGTTGATGCAAGCAAGTCGTGAGAACTGCGGCTTGCTCACCGAGAGGCATTGGGGAACTTTTAGTGTTTGTGAAGTGAATTGTGATGGCTGCAGGTGACTCACATGGAGTTTGTATTCATGAATGCTGCAAGTGGTGGCTACAAAGGGCTTGCCGGTGAACAGCTTTGGGGCCAAACGTGAGGGCCGCTGAATAATTGAC
Organism: Vanacampus margaritifer; assembly: GCF_051991255.1. Classification (NCBI taxonomy): domain Eukaryota; kingdom Metazoa; phylum Chordata; class Actinopteri; order Syngnathiformes; family Syngnathidae; genus Vanacampus; species Vanacampus margaritifer. The sequence goes on from NC_135435.1 coordinate 9,926,467, forward strand.
AAGTGCCGGTCTGCTGGGTCATTCCGTTTCCTCCGCTGGGATCGGTGGCTTGACGTCATCCAGGATTCCAGGTGTGTTCATTTGACTGCATGGCTCCTGCAGCCTGACGCGTGCCGCAAATGGCAAGACTGCACGCAATGCGAGATTGAAAATGTCAACGATAATCTCTGTGTTTATGTGCATGAGTGTGCAGACGTACAAATGAGCACAGACAACGGAATATGTGGTGTCAGTCAAACGGGTCATGAATCAGCCTTGACCCGGGTTAATTGCCCTCAGAGAAGCCGTTTCCGTGTTTGATGGTTTGCCAGCGTGGCGGCACAAATAAAGCCTTTTAAAGACAAGCGGCTAACAAATGCCTCCGCCGCTGATGGGAGTGCTGAACTATCAAGCGTAGCATTATGCATCCTCACTGGATCGATCCGTCACCAAAGATGTTCCTCAAATTAGCTTTCTTGTTTCCGATGCATGAACGTTCCTACATTTATTCATTGGCTCAGCATGTTTGGATCCAGGATTGGAATCGATGAACACAATTACAAGCAGCTCGGTTCAAAGAATTCTCTTTACTTTCCTAATTGTTTTTTTCTTGCTTGCGTCTAAAAATGATGCAGTTCTTGAAATGATTCAGTCGTAATAACCTAAATGAATATGCCTCGTATATTAGTGCAGCTCCAAAGTTCCGAGAGCAGCTGGCAAGCTGCAAAGTCTTACACATATTTCCCACTGGAGTTGGGGACTATCTTTCTCATTAGATACACCTCGAATGAGTCACAATGCAAGTGCTGAATCAAAACCGGGCCTTTATAAACAAATCTGTGGTTATAGAGCAGAAGTCGCTAATTGTAGACAAAGAACACAGAACAAACAATATTTTATTGAGCATCAGAGTCTGTTTGTTTTGAAAGTTCGGTCGTGTGATATGATCGTAAAAAAGTAAGACCACAACATGTCCAAAACGAGTAAACAACGAATATCTTTTTGGGAACCCTGTAAAGCCTGAAGTATGAAATATATGAGAGAAAATTCAGTATTTATTGGTCCCTTTTAACTCATTCACTGCCATTGACGGCTATAGACGTCAAAAATTCATTTGAACTATTTCTATTAGTTTCACATTTTTTTCCACTCTTGTTAACAAGAGTATGAAAACCTAGAAAAAATATATTGTACATATAGAACAGATATAAAATTTGTGATTAATCTTGAGTTTAAATAAATAAGTAATCAAACAAAAAAGAAAATGTTATTTAAAGATTAGGGGCGTCAGACGATTAAATGTTTTCGTTGTAATTAATCACATGACTTCAATAGCTAACTCACAATTAATCACAAATTTTATATCTGTTCTAAACGTTTTTCTAGATTTTCATACTCTTGTTAACAAAAGTGGAAAAAAATGTGAAACTAATAGAAATAGTTCAAATGAATTTTTGACGTCTATAGCCGTCAATGGCAGTGAATGAGTTAACAAAGAACAAAAACATAAAACATTAAAAAACAACTTCCACATATCACTTTTGATTTGTGTCATTTGATACATCCGATCACAATGCTTTAATACATTTATAACTGTCAAAAATGTAATAATAAATGGACATATCAAACATATATTTCCCAAAATCAGAAAGAACATTTCCCAATATTAATGGTGTTTCTCCTTTCTCAATTGGGGCGATCTTGCAAGGTAGCTGGTAAAAGCCATCAGCTGGGTGGTACTGCCCTCTAATGGACTATCTGTGCAATGCATGTATCAGATCATATACGTCAGGGTTTTAATGGGCACAAATATTATACTCATGAAATAGAAGGGCTCAAAATGTCTTGTATTTAATATTGGCTTTATAGGGTTAAAGGGAAAAGGACGAATGACAAAACAAAACAAATTTGCATTTGAGTGAAGCCGTCAGCTGAGATATGGATAAATATGGCCTATAGGCTCCCGCTCTCCCTGATCCTGAACAGGATACACTGTATAGAAAATGGATGGATGGATAGCTTGTACATATGGGCAGGGCCAGCTTAGAAAAAGAAAAGGAAAGGCGAAATGAGAAAAGGTAGGTCCGATTTCTATGAGTGCATGATGTGAGTAACATTCGGCTATGGGCGATTTATTAGCCTCTTGCTAATAGAGACAACTGAAAAGACGAAATACACGGACTGAGCACTGATGGGATGTTCGCCGATCCAGGTCAGTACAGACGGTCTTTCTCAGTCTGTGTGTTTTCACGAGGCTTCACGTCATTAGGCAATCATTGAAAATGCGGAAGCACTTGCCAAAAGGTGGGCATCCGTCAATGACGGGCCGATGTAATGATGGTTTTGACCACATCTGTTCACTTATTAATGAGGCACAGGAGTTACGCTAATAGTTACCAAGTAGCGCTAATGCTAGCCGGCGCAACCATGCTTCTGAGCTAACAGCTGTCCTTTAATACAATGTAGACTACTTTAATTATTTTTTCTCTAAAATCATCAATATATCAGTGGCATAAAAAAAACACTGATACTATAATTTCTTATACATCATCCTGAAAAAAATAATAATTGCGTGACTGGCCTGTCAGGCAAGTATCGCTACACCATCAGTGACCTTCATTTCTTCAATATGAACGAAGTAATTCAGATCCCAAATCATCTTTAAAGTAAGCAGTTGTATTAGTGTCTCCAATTTAGCATTAAATAAAATCTCTTCTGTAGTCTTTCAAAATTTATTGCCACACTGAACTATAATTGCTGATAAAGTATGCATTGCATTCAAGTGAATAAAATAAAATGTGTGAGCATCCTGAGATGCTGCAGTATTTTCTTGATTAAGTCATTTGCAAAAAATCTTGGGATGAAACCATCCAAATTAACTAATTCACTGCCATTGACGACTATAGACGTCAAAAATGCATGTGAACTATTTCTTATTAGTTAAAAAAAAAAAAATTCATTTCATTAAATTTTTTAGGAAAACAAAAAATTATTGTACATATATAACAGATACAAAATGTGTGATTAATCGTGAGTCAACTATTGAAGTCATGCGATTAATTATGAATAAAAAATGTAATTGTCTGACGCCCCTTATTTTGATTTTTTTTTAATTAGGTGCGTCAGGCGATTATTATTTTTTTTTTTAATTGTAATTAATCACATGACTTCACTAGTTAACTAACGATTAATCACATGTTCTGAATGTACAATTAAAAAAATCTAGGTTTTCATACTCTTGTTAGCAAAAGTGGAAAAAAATGTTAAACTAATAGAAATAGTTCAAATGAATTTTTTACATCTATAGCCGTCAATGGCAGTGAATGAGTTAATAATAACAGCGAAACAACTTTAGTCCTTACTGTTTTTGTCATAGAGCACAACATTATTATATTCATAGTGACTGTTCTTCCTTTGACTTTGGCCGCTCCTCAACACTTGCCTGCCTCTCACACACACGCAAATCTGCTCGGAAGCAATCTTTGTTTCGACTAAGTAATTTCTCTTGGGAGGAATTATCCACAATTGGTCAAATGGTGTAGTTTACTCCAATGACCAAAAAAGCAGTGCAGGTTAAAATAAGACGAGTGCTGCAAATCACCCCAAAAAGTACAGTTATCTGCCTCACAAGTGTGGGATTCTGGGTTCGAATCTCAGCTCCGACCTTCGTGTGTGGTAGTTCTCCCCCATGTTAGTGTGGGTTTTCGCTGATAACACCCACATTCACCAAACCATACCAAAAAGGCTTCTTCCTCGATAAAGGGTTTGCAGTCCTTTTGACGACTAATTACATCTTGAAGGTTACTTTCTTTCAAAATGACATTATTGCAGCTTTGGAGTTCTCGTTGATATTTGAGAGCGACTGCTGTAAATTCTCTCTCCAGTAAGAGTACTTTCTAGTAGTGCCCAGCAGCTTTCCCGCAAAGTGGCGACCCGGCTCACTGACACTTTCAAGCTTCCCAGCCTCAGATTTATTCCGTCTCCTATTTTGCCTGAGACTAATTGGAAACCTTGAGCCACTAGGTGTTTCTTTGTGCCATTATTCTTTCTCCCCGCCACCTTTGTTCTCTGTCTTCCCTGAGTGGTCGTCTCCGCTTTCTCCATCAGATAAAAAATACTGTGTGATAAAACTGTGTGTGTCGCAGCGAAATGAGAGAGTCACCTGTGAGGCCAAGTGTGCCCTTCATACTCACTCACTCATCTGCATGCATGCAGATGAGACGAGAGACCGCACGGAAGCTTTATTGGATCAGATGACCTCGACTTTATCTTTCATACATCATTATGGTGAAGCCAATCTTAATCTGCCTTTTAAATTGAGGGGCGCGCAAGCACGGACACACGTACGTATCTCCATCTTCATTTCTTTCCTCCTCCGCCTCACTCACGTGCACGCAGGATGGAGAAAGGACAGCGAGCCGTGAGGGCTGCATCTGTGGAGGAGCTCCGTGCTTTACGACATTTAAGCTTGCGCCAATTACCTGATGTGCTGGAGAAAGCGAGTGGAATCCAGAAAAAGAAAAAAAATCCATCAAGAGGAAGCACACCCATTGGACTTGTAATGAGGCAGCGCCGCTCATCACGTCTCATCACAGTCTGCAAGCAGGAATTAGTCATGGCCGGTGAACCAAGCTGCGGTGTGTATTCATCACAAGCGATGAGTTCATTCATCTTTTTACATGGAGTCGTCATCATAGTCATTACATTATTTCAAAACCTTGGCAGAGTCCAACCCTCACTGGAAAAAAATTTGACTTACTGCCGGCAATGCGGACCAAACTCTGACATCGGTTGTACAGGGACCAAATAGCCGTATCAGGGGTCTCGGTACCCCGTACTCCCGAAGCACCCCCCACAGGACTCCCCGAGGGACATGGTCAAACGCTTTCTCCAAGTCCACAAAGCACATGTGGACTGGTTGGGCGAACTCCCATGTACCCTCGAGGACCCAGCCGAGGGTGTAGAGCTGATCCACTGTTCCACGGCCGGGACGAAAACCACACAGCTCCTCCTGAATCTGAGATTCGACTTCCCGACGGACCCTCCTCTCCAGCACCCCTGAATACACCTTACCTGGGAGGCTGAGGCGTGTGATCCCTCTATAGTTGGAACACACCCTCCGGGCCCCCTTATTAAAAAAGGGGGACCACCACCCCGGTCTGCCCATCCAGAGGCACTGTCCCCGATGTCTACGCGATGTTATAGAGGCGTGTCAACCACGACAGCCCCACAACATCCAGAGCCCTTAAGAACTCCGGGTGGATCTCATCCACGACCGGGGCACTGACACCGAGGAGCTTTCCAACCACCTCAGTGACTTCGACCCCAGAGACAGGAGAGCCCACCTCAGTGTCCTCAGACCCTGCTTCCTCAAAGGAAGGCGTGTCAGTGGAACTGAGGAGGTCTTCGAAGTATTCTCCCCACCGATTCACGACGTCCCGAGTCGAGGTCAGCAGCACCCCATCTCCACTATACACAGTGTTAATGGCGCACTGCTTTCCTCTCCTGAGACGCCGGATGGTGGACCAGAATTTCTTCGAAGCCGTCCGGAAGTCGTTTTCCATGGCCTCACCGAACTCCTCCCATGTCCGAGTTTTTGCCTCAGCGACCGCCGAAGCCGCATTCCGCTTGGCCAGCCAGAACCTGTCAGCAGCCTCCGGAGTTCCACAGGCCAAAAAGGCCTGATAAGACTCCTTCTTCAGCTTGACGGCATCCCTTACCGCTGGTGTCCACCAGCGGGTTCGAGGATTGCCGCTACGACAGGCACAACCACCTTACGGCCACAGCTCTGATCGGCCGCCTCAACAATGGAAGCGCGGAACATGGTCCACTCGGACTCAATGTCCCCCGCTTCCCTCGGGATAAGGGAGAACTTCTGCCGGAGGTGGGCGTTGAAACTCTTTCTGACAGGGGGTTCTGCCAGACGTTCCCAGCAGACCCTCACAATATGTTTGGGTCTGCCCGGTCGGACCAGCATCTTACCCCGCCATCGAAGCAAACACACCACCAGGTGGTGATCACTTGACAGCTCCGCCCCTCTCACAATCCGAGTGCCCAACACATGCGGCCGCAAATCCCATGACACGACGACAAAGTCGATCATCGAACTGCGGCTTAGAGTGTCCTGGTGCCAAGTGCACATATGGACACCCTTGTGTTTGAACATGGTGTTCGTTATGGTCAATCCATGGCGAGCAAAAAAGTCCGATAACAAAACACTGCTCGGGTTCTGATCGGGGGGGCCGTTCCTCCCAATCACGCCCCTCCAGGTCTCACTGCCATTACCCTCGTGAGCGTTGAAGTCCCCCAGCAGAATGAGGGAGTCCCCAAAGGGAGCGCTCTCCAGCACACCCTCCAAGGACTCCAGAAAGGGTGGGTACTCTGAGCTGCTGTTCGTTCCATAAGCACAAACAACAGTCAGGTACCCGTCCCCCGACCCGAAGGTGGAGGGAGGCTACCCTCTCATTCACCGGGGTAAACTCGTACAGGCGCCTCGCCAGGGGGCAATGAGTATGCCCACACCTGCTCTGCGCCTCTCACCGTGGGCAACTCCAGAGTGGAAAAGAGTCCAGCCCCTCTCGAGAGGATTGGTACCAGAACCCAAGCTGTGTGTGGAGGCGAGTCCGACTATATCTAGTCAAAACTTCTCAGCCTCGCACACCAGCTCGGACTTCTTCCCTGCCAGAGAGGTGACATTCCATGTCCCCAGAGCTAGCTTCAGTAGCCGGGGGTCGCACCCGACCCCTTTGGCTTCTCCCACCAGCGGTGAGCCCATGGGCAGGGGGACCCACATTGCCTTTTCGGGCTGTGCCCGGCCCATGTAACCAATTTAAGATCACAAATTGAATTGTTGACCAACTGTATAAAATTGCTTCAATTGAACGATTGAATTAAGTTAATCCAAAGTGAATATATTACGTTTAATTAATTATGAGTTATTTAAATAAATGAATTAATTAATGAATCAAGTAAATTAATTAATTTATTTATTTATTTATTACAAGTTCTTAAACTTAATCTATTTACTTTGGATTAACTTAATTCCATCGTGTGTTACCAATTGAAGCAATTTTATTAATAATTATAATAATAATAATAATAATAATTATTCAATTTGTAATCTTAAATTGGTTCAACAATTCTCTTTTTAGATACACTAATGAGTCACATGACACTAGGGAGGGAAAATGGCTAACTGTGTTGAATTACGACATTTTCACTTAGGGGTCTATTCACTTTTGTTGCCACTGTTAATGGCTGTATTTTGGGTTATTTTGAGGCCATGTTATATAAACTGAATACTGTTGACTTTTCATTGTGTCAAAGTGTAATTTCTTCGTGGCGAGATATAATTAAAAATTTGCAGAAATGTGAAGGATGTACTCAATTTAGTGAGATACTCTACATTGTACCAAACGAATGCACTGCAGTTGTTAGATTACACGAGCAAATATAACAATCTTAACCGTCCAATTTTCTGATCGAAGTAAACATGAAATACTGAGGACAAAAATTAATGGATTTAAAACAATAGCGAGTGACTCAATTATTTACTTATTTTGGTCATCACAACACTTTTGATGACTGGTCTGTTGGTCGTCGCTGACTGGACGGCGCCATTAAATTGTCACAGGATAGCATTCATTTAAAACGTCAACAGTGTTCGATTTGTATTTGTCAGTTTTTGTGCCAGCAAGTGTCTCTTTGTTTTAATCTCAGCTATTTTGTTGTTTTCTTCACGTGAATTTTATCCTTCTCGTTTGTGAGTTCATTTAAATCACACAGTTAATTCTTTGCTCCTCTTCTGTCTCGTCGTTTTTCCCTTAGCGGTATAGCAACATGACTTAGCTATGATGTTCTGGAAATTATTTGCTGACATAATGTTGTAATAATGAATCACATTAAAGCACAATATTACAAATTATTCTTTTTTATTGTATTTTGTTTACAGAGAACTCCGCAAATTAGGGTCTGGACAATGTATGGAAAAATTTCGATTTTTCTTTGTGACCGATTCAAGCCATTCTAACTTTAAACTGTTAAGCTTATCTCCACCACATTGTTTTTTTTTTTTCAAAATTTCCCCTCCTATTTTTTTTTTTTTTACATTTTTTGACTGATTGAAACTATTCCAATGGTTTAACTCATCCCTTCCACAAAATATTTTCACAAGCCCAAATTTTCAATGTTTTTGCCTGTAATCTCCACATCACTTTGTTCATTCAAAACATTCCAACTTCAAACTGTTCACAAAATTCTGCTTTGACCTTGCAAGAGTCAGTGGTCCCATTCAAAATTTCGGGGGGAATTTTCTAGTATTTACTATGTTATGAAAGCCCCAATTATAAAATTACCCACTCATAACTGCATGTCTGATGTTTGTAACAAATCAGTCGTGTCCAAATCTGTAAAAAATTCAACAAGTTATGATCAGAGGTGTCAAATCCAGGTTCAGAAAATAAAACCCCCGCCATTGTTTGGTGCTTTTACTCATCCGACAGGTAAACAGGGAAATGTAATTTACATAAATTCATCGTGTAAAGACTCTTTGCAAATGTTTCATATTTGTATATAAATGACCATGACCAGGGTTGCATTTAGGGCAGAATCTTAAGTACACTGTAAAAAACAACTTTACTTACTTATTACTTTATACTTATACTTGTTGTCCTGTCTTCTGTGTGAACTTTTGTTTGTAACTTTGTATAGCCACAGTATAGTTTTAGTTTAGGAGTGATTTTGTTTTGTTTGTAGATTAGACATCCTCCCTTTTGGAGTGCCTTTAGTTGAACATTTTATAGCCTTTGTTTTCCCCTCCAAACGAGGAGTTTTATGTTTAGTAAATATCTGCCTTGGCGGCAAACTCCCATCTCTGCGCCTGAGTCCTAAATCTGTTTTGCATAAGCAAAAAATGTGAACATCTGTCCAGACATAATGTAAACATATGTCTTTCAATTCCCATATATACGCATAATGCATCTGTCTTTTTATTAAAATAAACCAGTGTAAACATCTGTCTGTGCATTTCTTTGTTTACTTTATGCTAGGGGTGGGAATCTTTGAATGTCTCACGATTCGATTCCGATTCCAATTTTTGGGTCTGCAATTCGATTCGGAATCGATTTTTGTTTAAGAACGATTTTTGATTCAAAATAATTTGATGAAAATGATTTTTGCTTCAATCTTTAGATGAGCAAGGAATTGTAATGATCTACTCCAGTCTGACTCGCTAATGCTAATTAGCGCGCTACTCGCGGCACTTTTATCGCTCAAAAGAACGGCTCCACACTGCCCCAAAAAAAACAACTTTTATTGGAATAAATTCATTGTGACTTTTTCCTTCTACTCTGTAATGTGGCTACAACTTAACAGTGTATTACACCGTGTAGAACCACACTGCCCCTAAGTGGCCAAATCCGGTACAACATGAACAGCACTCTAAATAAAGGCATTCACAGACAATGGGGCAAGACAGTATAAAATAATTTGAATAAATTAGATTTTGGGACATTTAAAATCTATTCTGAATCGCACTAAATGAGAATCGCGATTCTTATGAGAATGTATATTTTGGCACACCCCTACTATATACTATATCTGTCCACATTGGGGGCGGGGGGTTGATGACCTCAAAGACCACAATTACTCAACGACATCAAGCTAAAATAAACATGTGTAAAATGTTGAGTTAGCCCGAGCTAACAGAAAAAGGGGTTCCATTATAGTCCTGCCAGCATTGTGTATTGTGTTGCAGGTCACCTCTAAATGCAAAATTGTTTGAGCAGGATGTTTAGTATGTTCATGTGCCCCTCCTGACATCCCATTTTGGGATTACCTGGGGGGTATTACATTGCCATGGACAAGTAACCTCTTTTACCAATCTGTCACCAGCTTTTAATGGATTTCTATTTGCAATGTAATTATCTGGTTAAGCTGTCAGTCAAAATCTGCTCAGACATCACAATGCCCTCAAGGTAAGAAAAGCCGATATTGTTGTGGCAAAACAGAGGCAGGCTTCCAAAAGACTGTTTGTATCAAAGTGCGTTGATATTTTAGACTGTATTTACATGGATTTGGAGTTGGATTGCTGTGATTTATTAAAACTAAGGGTGTCAAAATTAGTGCAAAGTCCAGTCGCAACACGGTAGACACGTTCACATCAAAATTGAGCAGTAATAAATTTAATAATAATGCATATATTTGTGTAGACTGGGGTCAAGTTGTATTTTACAATTTTAAAAATTAGCAGAATTTGTCAACTTACTTCATGTTAAAGATTAGATCGCTCTTAATATCACCATCCAGCAATTATGCCATCTAGTGGCAAAAAAATGACCTCAACACAAATCAATATCACACTACACTACATCTTTTTAATTGTAACTCAATTTGATGAATTATTATAAAATTACTGTATCAATGACAAAAAGGTGCAGCCATATTTCCATTTAACATTTTTTTCCACTTTTATGTTAACAAGAATATGAAAACTTGGAAAAAATATTTTATTGTACATTTGATTGTACATATAGAACAGATATAAAATTTGCCATTAATCGTGAGGTAACTATTGAAATCATGCGATTAATTACGATTAAAATCATGAATTGACTGACACCCCTAATTAAAACAAAACAAATCGAAGCCATTCAAAGGGTGACAAGTAGTAATTGTGCTGTTTGGTGACATGATGTGCACTACACTAAACCACTAGAGGAAATGAAAGAAAATTAAGTAAGAATCACGGGACTATGGATAATCTGACACAGTACCTGCATATATTAAAAGTTAGCTAATATGTGGGTTGAATATCATTCTCAAGAACAACTCCTGGTAAAACAAAATGAGCACACCTTTGCTCGAAAATGCAGTACACGATGGGATCTACATTTTGTTTTCTAGAAAAGGTTCCCGTCCATGAATTCATGATTAATTATTCATTATTTCATGCACACATTCGAACAACTTCAGGGCCGCAATTTTGTGCACGGTACACCTGATTTGTGGCCACAAATGAGCTTATCATGTCCCAATCAAAATTATTATTATCAATGTCACTCAGATTAAGTCAAATGCAGCAATTTTTGATCAGAAAAGGCCTCCCACTCACCAAGCATAAATTAACTGGGCGTTATTATAGTTTGATTAAATTCTTGTAATTTTTGCCAAAATCTGGCATTTCCTTTGAAGTGAGATAACTTAGTTAGAGGCTCAAACAAGGTCATAAATCATAACAATATAATTTTTTTATGCATGCCCAGTTTTTCACAATGGCATTTTTCTGAATAGCACAAAACTCTTGTAATTTTGCCAAAATCCGGCATTTCCTTTGAAGTGAGATAATTTAGTCATTTATGAATATTTTTTTCACTTTCAACCACTCAAAATGTTCAGTGGCATCAGACCTATCTACACATATATAGTTTTTTTTTTTTTAATCCCCCTATGGACAACAATAGCAGTATTATGCTAATAGCAAGACTAACTATGGTGTATATATATATAAAATAAAAGAGTAATTTATATATTTCATATGACATAGTTAGAGGCTCAAACAAGTCCATAAGTCATAACAATAGAATTTTTTTATGCATGCATTTGTGTTCATTTATTAGCCTTTGGCGCCACCTAGTGGATTTTTGTGTTAACACTCTAAACACACAAATTCCTCTATTTTCATGTTCATGACTCGTCAAAGAAGCGATTGCATCAGTAATCACGGAAAATGCATTATAACACATCAGGTTTACAGCATATCAAAAACTGTGATTTATAATGGGAGTCAATGAGCCAAAATCGGGCATTATTACAACAACTTGATGTGAATCTCTCCCTCCTGTTTGGTAATAATTATAAATTAGAGCATGGCGCCAATTTGAACTTCTACATTTTTAAACAATCCTGGTAAAATATCAGGTCCCTAGTGTATTTTTTTCAAATGCTTTTTCTTTGATGAAAAACAGAAAAAAGCCAGAACATGGACAAATAACGCCCAGGGTTAAGTCAATCAATTGAAGAAATGTAATTCAATCGCGGTCCACACCCGATGAGCACGCGACACTTGCAGCGAAGCTACGATGCGCGATCATTCACGGTCCACCGGCCGCATGGACAAAACCACATGTCGTCAGGATGCTTGGCTACCTGCAGGGTATTAGTGCGGAACCAACGGCCCGGGGCCATGAAGTGGGACCGCGATGAAGAGGTGCTGACACTTGACTTCAGCAAGCGCACATTCGGCGGCTGACGCACACAGACACATGCATAAACATACACACGCAAACAGTCTTGCGCCAGGCTTTTAGGGGCTTTGTGGGAAAGCAAATGAGAGGGCTGGCCGGGGGTCTCCGGGGACAGCTGAGTCTACGTCTTCCCTCCACACCACCTCGCACCTGTTACCCATCATGTCCGCTACAGCGCACACAATCTCTGATGGGTGAAGCCCAGCACACGGTTGCAAGCCCTGGGAATTAGTATACACACACAAACACACACACACTTTCCACCCGAGTCTTTTTAACATACATCTCCATGCAATGAGACATTTTAGTGTAAACGTATGTAAAGTGCATGAAATGGATGACAATTTTTTATTCTTCTGATTTCTGTGTCAGCCCATGCTGGTATTGGCAGCCGTCATAGAAATCGATAAATCAATATCGAATCGAGAGAACCTGATGTCGAATAATAAAAAACATGAATTGATTATTTTAATATATATTTGCCCCATAAACTAATGAGAAAATATAAGTTTAAAGGTCTAAATGTTTTTTTTGTATATATGCATATTTTTTCTGGAAATTTACTGTACACAAAAATTTTACATTAATTTCTTACCTTTACAAAAGACCTGACTTATTGCACTTTAAGACAGTTTAAAATATTTACAATTTAGATGTACAATTATTGAATTACAATGATAAAAGTAGTATTTTCACATTATCCTTGCTGATGTCAATGTTTGTGTAACACTTAAGTCATTATAACGTGTTACTTTCCTGAACAAAAATAAACAAAATCATATGGGTACTTATCATTGCCTTGATATTTAATAAGGGATGTTCCATGAATATATGTAGTATATATTAATTGATAATGGATCAAATTTATTTATTTATTTTTATCAAAATTGAATCAAATTTAATTCTTGTGAATCAAAATCAAATCGATTCAGGAAAATAGTATCGATACCCAATTAGAGTTGAGAATGAATTAATGAAGTATTTAAAGCTAAATATTATACATTGGTACTTCATTGTTCCTCATCTACGAGTAAACTCACCCATGCGTCCATTTAAAAAGTCAAATCGTGCCCGTGAGTACAAAAGTTTGCCTGCGGCTGGTTGAGATGCTGCATATTTCATCAGATTGTATACGCAACAGAATGTCATTTTGCTCGTTGAAGATGTAAACATCACAATTTACCCTGGAACTTTCCTGAAAAGTGAAATATACCTTTTTTCAGTTTCTTGTAGCTTTCATCTAAGAAACCCAAACCCCCGCTGTCAAGAAGTTGATTGGCTTCATTTTGCATAGTTCCTAGAAATAACAAGCCAATAAGTCATTTCCTGACAAGCATTTGTATTTGCAGTCATAAGTTGGAGTCATGTAGTTGATTTATTGTTTTAATGAAAACACAAGGTGACGTTTGTGTGAAAGTGTGCTGTTTGCGTGCTGTTCTTTATGCGATTGTGAGAGAAGTGAAGCAGGGTGACCTTGAGAGCTCTCCGGGGATTATAGGTGACTCAAGTAAACATCAGTCAGGCAGCTGAAGCTGATGCAAGGACACACACACGTCAATTGGGAGCCAATAACAGCTTATGTTGCACACCATTACATAAAACGTGCGGCTATGTAGCCGAGAAAGAGCGACAATAGAAGAAAAGCGTCAAACGTACACATTTCACAATGTACTCTTGTATGTCATGCTCATGTAAACAGACTCCCATGAACCTCACACATTCTTTCCGTTACATGATTTCTCAATAAACACACCTTGTACAGCACATACTAGGGGTGTGCCAAAAAATCGGTTCTCATAAGAATCGTGATTCTCATTCAGTATGATTCAGAATCGATTTTAAATGTCCCAAAATCGATTTTATTTAAATTATTTTATACTGCCTTGCCTTTGTCTGTGTGTGCCTTTATTTGGAGCGCTGTTCATGTTGTACCCCGTTTGGCCACTGAGGGGCAGTGTGGTTCCACGCGGTCTAATACACTGTTAAGTTGTTTTTTTTGCAATTAGGAGCTGTTCTTTTGAGTGATAAAAGTGCCGCAAGTAGCGCGCTAATGCTAATTAGTCAGACTGGAGTAGATCATTACGATTCCTTGCACATCTATAGATTGAAGCAAAAATCATTGTCAATCAAATCATTTTGAATCAAAAATAGTTCTTAATCAAAAATCGATTCTGAATCGAATCAAAGACCCAAAAATCGGAATCGAATCGACTCGTGAGACATTCAAAGATTCCCACATACTGTACAATTGTGTCTTATATTACATCTTATATTATTTGGTAAAGGAATGATAGTGCTAAAAGCAGCATGATGGTTTAATGGTGAGAGAAGTTGCCAAAAACTGCAAATATTGTGACATATCCTGTATTTAGCAATGACATTTTGGAGCAGTTCAATGATCTCATGGCTGACTTGGAGTCAGTCACAAGCAGGAGTCATGCTGTATCACTTATAACTAAACTGCTGGACAATCCCAGAACAGTTTTTTGGGTGTGCTGTAAAAAGGTTTAAACACAAATCTTATACTTTATGAAAGATGTGCAATATGTTAAAGTGAGCACTTCTTAGTATGTAGTAGATATTCTTCTTTCTGCCATTAACACTAACACCTTTCACTGTTCAACAAAAAGAATGGATTTCGCCAACACCAATGTTTTGTGTCCCTATTTTATTTTTATTTATTTTTTGGGTCATGTGTATGTCAATAACTCCGTTGTCATAGCGTTTCATATGATAAACCCATTAAAAAGTAATTATTTAACATTCCTTCCTATTTACTTCCAAATTCACATTTGCGTTCTCATTTGTATCTGTATGTGCTTTCGTGATATTGGAACTAGCACTACTTTCTACTTTTGTCAAAGAATCATGGGAAATGTAGTCCGACTGTTGCGGCATGTTTCTAATGCGGAACCGGCGTGAGATAAACTACATGACAAGCTTCCAATAGCTGTTGAGACCTAGCAACAGGTTGGATAGTGGGGAGTGCGTTGATTTATTTAGCACTCTTGCACTGTCAACCAAGATAGCATGTAGCATTAGCTAAAGTAATAACCGCACAACTCCCGAATGAAGATTGACAAGAGATTATATTTGGTGAGAAATTAGTGTATATCTACGACGGCGTATTTTTTTTAGAGAGCGGGGTTCCATTTTCCAAATAAGGAGATAGTAATTGCTTTATCAGAGATTAACCATATGATGTTAAGCCTTCATTTTTTGTAGCGTTGTGTACGGCCACTGGCCAGCGACAAAGAAGCCTCGCTTTGCAAAGATCTTCACCCGGCCGATCAAGCATTTAAGTTAATTTGTTAAAATGTATATTTACTTGTACATTTATGTTTCCAGAATTATTATTTAATATTTACACATTCATACATTTTGGTATTTTTGTGTACAAGTAGTTAAGTTGATGTGTTGAATCTGCTGCTCTCCGTCATTCACTAGCATTTACCTAAAGCATGCTAGCATCTGATTGGTTAGTGTTAGTCAGCTGATAGGGGATCAGGAAGTGTTGTCGCTCTAGCTGTGGTCAATGACAAGTAAAGTTTAAATTTAAGAATGAATCCATCTCCAGCCTGCCTTTTCATTTTATAGACAGTGTCCCATTAACCACCAACTAATCCTCCCATGATTAAACTATGGCTATGCTACGTGTATTTCTTGTAAGTTTTTTTTATCGCAAATCTGCCACTTTATAAAGAGAAAAAACTCGTAAATTTGCGAGTTTTTTTCTAATAAGCCGTCGTATATCTTTGATTTTCACCATAATTATAGCGTCCCAAGTTTTTTATTTTGAAAATCTGGTTACCCTACCCCAAGCAGTCTAGAAGTTGAATGTAACATTACCCACATTTTATTAGCCTTGCTGCAAAAAGTTGTGAATTATCATTGTTCTGGATTTCTTCCAATGCAGTTCCAGTTGCTTGCACAAACAATATTTGAAATAAGGACCGGAAGGATCTTTAAATTATGAATGTACGCTGTCTAAGTTTGTTATCCTTTCTTGTCTTCTTGGCTACAGATTCCACCAAATGATTCCCCACAAGGCCATCGCTCCGTCGATTCCATTGCCAGCAGCCCTGAGGCCAGTTTAGCCTGCAAGCAGAGATGCACCTGAACAACATTAAGCTGGGATTGCGGCACTCGAGCTCACTAAATCTCTGTCCACTCAACAGGTATTAAAACCTAAGCAGTGAAGCGCCACACAGGAGGCTGCTCGTATCTCCTCCTCCCCACCGATCAGCCTTTACTGCAGCGTCATTGCTGCCCACAGTCGTGTAAAAGGCTCGTCCGTCAGCGGGCAAATGACTGCAATGGCGACTGTCAGGGGAACAGCACGTCAATACAACTTGTCTTTCAGGCTCCGGTTTCTTTCTTTACTTTCCTTCCTTCTCGTAAACATGCCTTTGCTTGTTTGTGTGTCGTTAGGTGAGGAAGGGCATGGAGTGATTGGGAATGACTTCATTTATGCGCCAGAGACCAACGTATGGTCCGCGTTGTGTATGGCTTTGATTATAAAACAATTTGTTTCCAAACGTCCCATGGTTCATTGCGAAGCCGCGCAAACATCCTGTCATATTTCAAACAATTGCGCGTCTGTTTGCCCTCTCGCAGATGTCCAAATGACTTCTACCTCCTGATTATAGGAACACAATATATCTCTGACAACTAAATTACACTCGCATACTGTATGTTTACATGCACAAGCTGTGATTGATTTGTTTGTTAATTGTTTTTACCACCCGAGACAGAGTTTGATAATGTGGCTTTGTGGGACCCTAAAAAGCATTAAGATCATTTCTTTATGTGGACATTTTTCCTCCACATGCTTTTTGTCACTGAGTTTACACAATGCTGTTTTTAACTCATTCACTGCCATTGGCGGCTATAGACGTAAAAAAATTCATGTGAACTATTTCTATTAGTTTAATTTTTTTTTTCATTTCATTTAATTTTTTATGAAAACCTATAAAAAAATGTTATTGTACATTTATAACAGATACAAAATTTGTGATTAATCGTGAGTCAACTGTTGAAGTCATGCGATTAATTACGAATATAAATTTTAATTGTCTGACACCCCTTATTTTTAACTATTTTTATTAGTTTAACATTTTCCCCACTTTTGTAACAAGAGTATGAAAACCTAGAATTTTTTTTATTGTACATTTAAAACAGATATAAAATGTGTGATTAATTGTGAGTTAACTAGTGAAGTCATGCGATTAATTATGATTACAAATTTTAATCGCCCGATGCCCCGAATTTGTAATGATGTTTTCTTTTCTTTTTTTAACTCATTCACTGTCATTGACGGCTAAAGACATAAAAAATTCATTTGAACTATTTTTATTAGTTTAACATTTTTTCCCACTTTTGTTAACAAGAGTATGAAAACCTAGAATTTTTCTATTGTATACTTAGAACAGATATAAAATTAATTTGTGAAAATGATTAATCGTGAGTTAACTAGTGAAGTCATGCTATTAGTTACAATCAAAAATTTTAATCGCTTGTCGCCCCTAATTTTTAATAATCTTTTCTTTCTTTTTTTTTTAAATGGATTTATGACAGTGAATGAGTTAATAAAAAGAAAAGTAGTTTGTGGTTTTGTTGATGTCAACGTTGTAGATTACTAGCCTGGAAATCTAGACTCATCGTTCTACCAGTGAATGAGTCTGCTCACAGTTGCACTAGCGCATTTCCGAGATGGCCACTTGCACCATTTTCTGACTGTGAACCTCAACCTCAGATTTGGAGATGCTGATTCTCATCCCAAATGCTTCACACGACTGTGAGTCGCTCCAGTTAGGGTTGGATATCGTGACTTGGTGAAACCAACAGCACCACATCATCCGCAAAAAGCAGATGATGTACACTCATGCTAATCCTTAGCCCATCCATTGTATTTTGCTTTGTTTGTTAGCATTAGGCTAAACGAACTGTCACAAGGCAAAACTGTGAGGATGTTTTCAATACACATGTAATTCCCTTTGTTTTATGCTTAGTTTGGCAGTAAACTACAACTAGGAGTTGTAATAAACAGCTTGAAGTGCCTTTTGTGAAGAATTGTTCATTATCTGTTAAACTGCTGCATGTTGTGAAGTGAGCTGAGTTCACTACCACCATACAGTGCTCGTATCTCAAATTGTTGCTCGTAACTCGAAGCAAACAATGTCAAAAAAACCTGGATGCCGCTGGTCAGTTCATATCTCAAAGCACCACTGTCAAAAGAAAACAAACATTTAGGTATGACTATAGGTCATTGTTGCGTAAAAGTGGCCATTATGTGTCCCTCCATTTTGTGGCGTAGCTGTCATTTGGCCAGCAGGATGCGAGGGAGGAGATAATGACTGATGATGTGTGGTGGCAGCAGGTCAAAGCCACAAAGGTCACGTTCCCTCCACATCTCTGTCATCTTCCTTCTCATATACCCCAATACACACACAAAAAACATGTCAGTTGATCCTCAAAACAAAGGTTTTGAATTTGAGATGCTTGAATTTAATGAGGCCATTTAAAAGCAATGCAATGAAGATATACACTCGTGATAGCATTTCAGTTTGTTGTTATAATATCACGCTATCTATCGATCGAGCGATCCGTCTGCGTCCCAGCGTTCCCAACGTACGTGTTTCACCTTTCTGTGTTGCAGTTGTCCATACCACTCGGATCATTCTTGCCACATTGGGAACAGGTTTGGAGAGGCAGCTCACCACTTTCCATGCCGCCTCCCCGAGGGGCATTACCCTGAGCAAGGCAAACGCTTTGTAATCTGAACCCAGCAGGTACGTCGACAGCACTGACATCAAGTGTGTGGCGTCATGTGCTTGTGGGCATGCTTGTATGTGTGCTGCATAGCAACCATAGAGAAAATGAGGAAAGATGACAATTTGCTTTCCGTGGATTTTCCACGTGTTTAGACGCTTGTTCTCATATGACAAATAAGGGAAGCAGAGCCACCGATGTGGGTGGGAAACGGGATTACGGGCAACCCAAAAACTCACAGGTCTGAATGGTTTGTTTACTATTTTTACTACCTTGTGGGTCAGATAATCAATCTGCCAGTCCTGAAGATTTACAGTTAACACTTTCTTTTCGTCGACTCGTCTATTTCCAACTAAAACTGGATCATTTTGGCTTTTCATCTATTATATATTCACAACTAAAGTGTTCTGGAGATATAAACTGTAAACATCTGAAAATGTGCCCAGTATGCAAATGAATGAATGTCTTCAGGCATTTTATTGCAGCTCTGTGGAAATAGGCATTTAAAAAAAAAAGTTGTCATCTGTACAATAAACATTTCAAAAATGTAAAATAATAATAATAATAATAATTTAAAAAAAAGAAAAAAAGAACCATCTTTATGCAATTGTGAACATACCCATTGGTGGGATACACCCTGGACTGATCGCCAGTCCAACACAAGACAGCTTTCTTTTTCATATAATACATAATTTGCATTTCAATTTAGAATGAGTGCACTCTTATTTATGATCCACTCAAATCCAGCCACAGGCTTGCCACTCCTGTGACCAATTGGTAGACAATGAGAAACAAAGTGAAGCATAATTTATGACGCGCCATAAACATGGCAGTCATGCACTGAGAGCACTCAATTTTATTTCCCCGTAGTGTTTAGGGTATATTAGTTTCATTATTAAATTACAAAGCTTCTCTTTCTTTTACTCTTCATATTGTCATTGATGGTGTCGTGGTTCATTTTCACCTGACCTTGATGCAGGCAGCGTGGATTTAGTTTCACCTTTGCGGCTGTCTGAATGCTTGTCTGTCTTTGTGTGTCTTGCGATTGACTGGCGACCAGTCCAGGGTGTTGTCATCACACAATTGGTTTGGAGTGACACGCTGCTTGGGTCAATTTGACCCAACTTTGGGTTTTGTCTGCATATGTTGTCATTTTCTCTGAATGACTGAATCTTCTCAACCAAACTTGTTGATTGCACTTGTCCTTCATTGGCCTTGGCAAACCCTCAATTTCACGGTTATTGTAAATGTAACGTGTGAAAGCAAAGTAAATAAATAAAAAGTAGCTTAACTCATTCAAACCCAAACATGTATAAATAAGTTTCTAAATATGTTGTCCCTCACTCCCAAAAACGTATTTATACGTTTTTATGTTTTATTTTTTTTTATGCAAGAGTATACAGAAGGCTTTGATGCAGCTTCTGACCTGAAGAGGTCGCTTAAAACAATGGCAATTGTTTAAAAAAAAAAAAAAAAAAACGGCCAGCGGGTAGCAGCACAGTAAAAGAGATCAGCCAGGGCCATGTTGCAACAAGCTCTTTTTGATAGTGTTTTCAATAGAAATGTGAACAATGATGAAATTTAGCTATATTCTACTGCTAATTGCTGCAAAACAGAAACAGATACAAATATATATATATTTTCCTGATGAAAGAACAGACTCTAATCTTTCTTTTGGTAGGTTCCATGTTTTTATAGCAATAGAACACAACATTATGTGGGCCTTGCAAAATCAGTCAAAATTCAGTAAAACTGCCATGAGTGAAGGGGGTTACTTCAGTGAGGGAGTTATAGTTTTTAACCTGGATTATAAAAGCATTTAAACTTGTGGCTGACTTTTGTTATTCCATTTGTGTGCAGCATAACAGCTCCACTAATTAACTTGCAGACCTCAAAGCACTACTGGATTTATATCCAATTAGCATTTCTTCAAGTCATTTCCACCAACATTAAAGTTAGGATCTCATCAGATTCGCATATTGTAACAATTCAAATGGTCAAAAACACCCCAGCTTGTTTTGGCTTGGTATCCATCATTATTAATACACAGATCAATCCACAAAATCTGTGTCCCTTTAACACTCAATTACGTATCCAAAAGAACTTCCAGAGTACTTGGTTATAGATACACGCTTGAGTAGAGTATTATCTTTTTCTCTTTGCCTTTACTTGCTACTTCTGAATTACAACGGAAATACATTTCACCTACAACCTTCCTTTTTATCTGTTTGATCTCCATGCTTGAGAGGACCCCAAAACCTCTGATTTCAGACATATTCACTTCCATCAGCTGAATTGTGTCAAAAGTGCAAGAAATGAGCATATTTCCATATTTTTCTGCGGAGCACTGAGAATTCCCATTCATCATTTCCTGTCTATCACACAGAATGCTCCGCCATTGCCAGCAAGTAAGTCACTGGGAACGTATAAGCGTCGTGTGACGCTCCACAGGTTGCCGTCATTAGGACAGCGGGGAAGCATGAGCAGAGAAATATCTTGCTGCAATGGAAGGAGAAATATCCTGTCAAGATTCAGGAAAATGAACGCGTTCCCATGTGTGATTGATGGTATTTGCATGTGACTGTTGCGATCAGCACATCGTGAGCCAATGATGGTTTGTGGGCTTCAGGACATAAACACAAACAGCCTTGCAATGACTTACACAGGCAAGTCCAGGAAAAGTAACATTTTCAACACGCTTGACCTTGACAGTCTTTTATCACTTTGATTCAGACACCCCCTTTTATGACACCTACATTTCTGATGGGGATGTGTCAGTCCAATCATTGATTGAAAACGCAGGTAATCCATATGATGTGAAAATCGTTTGATCAGTGCAGCTAGCTTCTTGACATAAATAAGAAGTCTGTGCTGATCCCTAAAGCAAGGACAGCAAACCCCGCAGCTGCCTCCCATTTTGGGCTGGAGCGGCACCCTCTTTTCCAACATGTCGTCCTTTTTGAAGGGACTTGGACTGGAAAGTAGAAGAAGATGGAGGTTGAGTGGCTTCCAGACAGTCCTACGGGGTAATTTGAGACAGATTTAGGTGAGCTGTCTCCAAGGCCTTGCCAAATAGAGGTTCATGAAAAAGTAAAGGCCAGCAGCATGGACCTGGGAAAGGAAGTCATTTTGACAAATTTGCCATAAATACTGCAGAAAGCCCTGAAATATAACAGGCCTCCCAGTGCCCTCATTAAGTTGCTTTCACCATATAAGGCATTCATGAAAACGGCTGTTGAATTGTACATGGTAATAAAAAACAAAAAAACATTAATAAGAGACATTAGTTAAGCATCTGTTAACTCATTTAAAAATACGTAAATAACAGTGTTGATTAGTGTTCCAGTTCACAAATTCCTGAGTGCAATCTATCAGGTTACACCGCCATTGTCAAGTGTCATGTTTTACAACCACTACAATGCATTCAAACCCCCATTTTCTTGTATACAATGGGCCTCTGTGTGGAATTTACCATAGGGCACTCTGCCCCTTAGCTGTAGTGACATGTTGTGCGATGCCTACATCAAGTTAAGGCTCTCGAGCAGCACAAACATGTCACGATGGGTGTATGTTATTTTTGGAAAAAAGTAGAAAGCTGAGCAGGGTCATGGCTGCTGCATTGCACCTCATCAGTCAGCACCAACAGCCGAGATGAGGGATTGTTTCAATTTGGCTCTTTGCCTTGTCTGGACTTAAAATGCAGATGGACAACCAGATGAGAGACAGCTTCTTTCTTAGCAATGAGAACTTCATCCAAACACTTTCTTTAGTGACTCACATCTACTTTGGGGGATTTTTGCCACTCTTCCTTGCAAAATGCAGCCAATCGAGAGAGGTTGCATGGGCGTCTAGCATAAACTGCTCGCTTCAGGTCCCGCCACAGTATTTTGAAAGAATTTAAGTCATGATTTTAACTGGGCACATCCAGAACATGAATCTTGCTGTTCTTCAGACATTCCTCGGTTGTATTGCTGGAATGCTTTGGATTAATATCATGTTGCATGATCTTCTACCAGGCTGTAACTTCACAAAGGACGGTTTCAAATTATGTTCCAGGATTTCACAATATTCCTCTGAATTCATAATTCCCTGGACTATGTGGAGTTGTCCAGGTCCTGAGGATGAAAAGCCAGCCCAGAATTTAACATTCTCACCCCCGTGCTTCACTGTGGGGAGAAGGTTTTTTTTGCTGGTATGCAGCGTTGACTTTTTTAGTTGTGACCAAACAGTTAAATTTTGGACTCATCTGTCCAAAGAAGGGACTTCCAAAAAGCTTCAGTGTTGTCCAGGTACTTGATGGCAAAGTTAAGATGGGCAGCTTTGATCGTTTTTTTTGAGCAGAGGCTTCTACCTATCAAGTCTTCCATGTAAGCCTTGTCGATTGACTTTTCTTCTGATTGTTGAAGCATGCACATGTGACCAGATGCAGCAAAAGAGGTCTGCAAATCCCTGATGTGATGTTCGAGTTGTTTTTTTACCTGAATTATCATTTTTCTTGTGGTTCTTGCTGATATTTTAGAAGGTCGTCCACTTCTAGACAGGATTGTAGTAATTTTCAGTGTTCTCTAGTTGCAGATGATCTGCTTCACAGTGGAATGATGAAGCTCAATTTATTTTAGATGACTTTATAGCTTTCCCCAGACAGATGTGCTGTTGCTACCCACTTCCTGAGGTCCCCTGAGATTTCTCTTCCTCTCAGCATGACTGACCTCACCTGCATGGGTTTACCTGGGTAAGACCAAAGTGATGTGGTTTTGTCTCTGTTTTAGTCAGTGATGCACAATTTCTTCGCTAAACCTCTCTCATTTCATTGGTCCATTTCAGTGGTTAGTTTAGCTACCAATTTGTCCTACCTGATCCTACTTGACTGCTTGTTTTAAGCAATGCAGCTCAGGTTTCACTTACTTTTGCACCTACATGAATTGACCAAAAACTCTTTTTAATTAAGTTTTGACTACACAATTGATTTCAAAAAAGAAAAAAGAAGGAGAAGAAAAGAACAATGCATTGAAATGCTAAACCTACACCTGTTATTTCGTATAAAATGCAATGGTTCAGATTGAAAAACAAAATCAGGTTGAAACAATTGGAAAATCCAAATTGCTCAAGAGGTTCACAACCTTTTGAGCAGCACTGTATATATGTGTGTGTGTATTCATTGCTGAGGTCGTTCATTCTGAGAGTAGTGCAGCGTGATCTGGTTTATTTCATCAGTAGTGTGCGTTATCTTGCTCCAGATGGCCTTGCAGCTCACAAAGTGGTTTCACCTGCAAAGCAATCATAAGTCGGTCCTTGGGTACCCAGTCACTGAAAACAATCTGACATTTAACCGGTATGTGTGTTTTTCATCCTACTGCTATTTGCTGCTACATATTTTCCCGTGTTTTTGTCCACATATAATCATAGGTTTGATCGCCAGGTACAGTATATTCCATTGCTTATAGTTTAGTTAGGGTGTGTAAATTTAAACAGTTGGAGACATCCCAGAGAGTACGCTGCCAGCAATACCCCCCCCCCCCCCCCACACACACACACACACGCACACACCACACAGAGAACCTCTGCCCCATGGCAATGGAAAAATCTTCAAACTTTTTTTATGGGCTTTGATGCCATCCACTTTGCATTGGCAAACTAAAGGGAGGAGAAAGAAATTGGAAAGTATTGCAAAATATTTCACCAGAAGATCGAAAATTACTCACCAAAGAATGTCATCGAAAAAAAAGATTAGTGGAGGGAGAAAGAAAGCATAAATTAACACCATTATTTAATGTTTGAAAATATATAAACGTATGCTTCTTTTACATTTTGAGAAAGTGTACAAAAGCATTATTTACCCACAGTAGACTGCTATACTGATTAGCAAACATTTAGAATTAAATTGCTGCTGCTGCAAAAAAAAACACCCCTATTTTTCTTTTCTTTTTTTCCCCCATTTTATTTCTGTATCTAAAATTATTTTTGTATGTCCTGTATTTGTTAAATTGATCTGATTGGATTAGGGATGAGAAATGAGATGAAACCCCTGGCAGCATTCATATACTGTAGTGCCTGTAGTCACCAGCGTGGTGCCCGCAGGCCATGAGTAACGCGTTGGTCTGTTATAATAGCTCACCAATGATGGCACATTGTGATTTCACCTATTTACACACACTAATAGATTTGGGAAACAGATTAGCACCAAAAACATAAGATCGTAAGTGACATCCAGTAGCAACTGCGGAGCATCTACAAAATGTGAGTAACTAATATAGACACATAACAATTACATAGCACCTCACCGCAATATCACATTATTTTCATAAGGAACATAGTAATTGCATAAGCATATTATATCCATAACACAATGACCCCATGACCTGGCCCTAAACATAATCATAACATTAGTAGCTCTATGCAAACATTAGTTACAATTTTTTTTTAAATTCTTCTAAATAATTTAAAGCAACTGAAAACTCATTTTCCAGTATTCGATTATTAGGTAGTGTGTATAAAGAATAGAACTGAAAATATCTCTGACATCTTGTTCCCTGATTTATTTATTTTTTTAAAGACGATCAAGTATCAAAATAATAAAATACCCTGGGCAGCACCATGATCCATTCGTAAACAACGACCGCCTTTGTTCATTTGAATGTTAGTTTACTGACGTAATGTAACGTCTTCTATTGCCCAATACTGTGCCAATTCTGATCGGCATAATCCTGGTGTCAACACAGGTAACTTGAGATTTGTTTGAGACTTGAAGGTTTTGATTTACTTGCAACTTGTACATATGTGACTTACTCCCACCTCCGCCTATTAGCAAGTAGAATGAAAAAGCCAGACAGGAATTTGCAGACTAGTACAGAGACAAACCTCAAAATGTTTTATAGATGAGAAAAAGCTTAACCTTTGCCAAAGTCATTAAAGGGCTACATCAGATCCATATCCAAACGTTTAAAAATGTTTTAGCTTGCGTGTCTCTTTCGGGACAGGCTTCTTCTTTTCCTTTCGACTTTCCCCTTCAGGGGTCGCCCTTCTAATGTACTCATTCCCGATTGTATCCATCCTGGTCACTCCCAAAGAGAACCTCAGCATCTTCATCTCTGCCTCCTCCAGCTCTGCCTCCTGTTTTACTAATCTTTATTAATGAACAACATGAACTCAAAAGTCTACAGACACTTTTGTGGGTAGATTTAAAGATACAACCAAATTGTCTGGGGGATTTTTCATGCAGCAAGACCAACACTGCCAGAACAGCAAAGGCATTCATCAGGAAAAAGAAGTGCTTTTAGAAAGGTCGCAGACCGGCCAAGTTGATATCCAGAATTCAACACGCTATGTATTGTACCAACTGAACTGGAAACTGAAGCACATAATAAATGTACAAAATATATACTGTGATGGTTTGGATAAATACTTTTCTTTATCTGAATAATCCAAATAAGGTTGTAGCATTTTAGTGCACATTTTACCTCTGCATGTAGTGTACAGTATACTGTACTGTACTGTATCACAACCATCATTGGTGGGTGAGAAAAGTCCAAGCTGCCGAGTCCTTTTTATATACAATATTTATTTATTTTTGTTTCACACACGTACACACATGTGGGATTAATGAGTATCATAGATGCTTCTATTTTGAGTGCAGCCTTTATGTATATGCCACCAAAGTGAACAGGATTCTTTGAAAAATGTGGGCACAAATCCTGCCAACTTCAACGCACATGTATCCACATGCCAAACATTTCATGCTAATGATTGCACTACGCACACGTTCAAAAGGCTTCTTCAGAAAAGCCTGCTTCTCTCTGTAGTAATCCATATGGTAATTATTTCTCTACAATATAATCTGCATTTAGCAGAAAATTAATTTCCTTTGTGAAATGACGTTTCTGACATTTTGCTTCCACGGGGCTTTAAATCAAACAATGATGTGCTCAATATTTTTTCAGTTTTTTTGTAAAATACAGTATGTCACAATAGACTTACAGACATCATGTTCTCCTTGTGCTTTTGTGAAATTTCTCCAGTTCCGTTCACAGTCCAGTAAAAGTAGAGTTGTACAGTAAATTAGTGTAGACATTAAATTATCCATATGTTTGAGTGCAAGTGTGACTGGTTGGTTAACTGTCTCTCTGTGCCAGTCCTTAAATTGATTGGCTACCATTTGAGGGAACATCCCGCCTCTTACCCAGAGTGAGTGACCCTGAAAAGAAGGATTCTATAAAAGTTGAAATGGACTCGATAGTAAAAAATTTCCCACCCTTGCACCAAACAACTCCAGATATAAACGGAAGTTCAAAACAACACACTCCAATTGTCGCTAAGCAAGGTTGTCCTGACCAATTAGTTATCTGATGGTGTGTGTGGCCCTCAGGAGGAGTGAAACCCCGGCGGCCATTTTACGTTGCCATTCAGTAAATCCCCCAAACTTGAGTATGCTACATTGATGTTTTCACGTTATTTTCTGTGTCCTAGCATAACACACACACTGATAACAGTGTTTTCAGAGAAAAAAATAACAGAAGATGTCAGCAACAGTGACGACGTAGGTAAAATGGCTGCCCTCTGGCTTCAGCCGCGAGGGGCCAATAGTCCATTCATATAAAAGTCTGTGATTAATTAAGACTGATACCTTCTACCTTACCAGCTCGGAGTGTCAACAATAGTAAATGTTAAGACTTTTTAATACTTCGATCGCACGGTCTGTGTGATTGCAACGTAACGATAGCCAGTTAAGGACGCGAGCTGAAGCATGTGGTGTTGCCAGACGCAAATAGAGGAGCAACTTGTTGTGTTGAGTGTTTAAAAAGTCTATCACCGCTACAAAAATAACAGTTAACAGTCATCGTAGCTTCTTCAAAGAACTTTCTTCTTCTTTGTATTATTGACAGTCTGGATGCTCTGGGTTCTCATGCTGCATCCTACAGGTCAGTCTTGGTACTATAATAATTAGTGAGGCACCGAATATTCGGCCACCGAAAAATTTATTTCGGCATTCGGCCGAAATGAAATTAAAGCCGGAAGAATACGGCCGAAATAGGTTGCGGTGACGTAAGCAAAAAAACGCTGCAAGCAAGCGTCTGTTTGAATTAAACAGCGAACGCGGGGGTGAGTGTCTGCCTTTTCTTCTCGCTGGCTTTTCACCGGTCGGTCGCTGTAGCTCCCGGGGTCATTGTGCACACCGGAGGAGAGGGCTGTCGCTTGATGTACAACATTTAAGAGGATCCAAAAAAGAGAACTGCCGTGTACTGGAGTACAGGCGAGCCACTCTTTCTCCCGCAGCGCCTTCCTTTTTTCTTTTTCTTTTTTTATAAGAGCCCCTCGAACGCTTCCACTTTTTCACCGGCATCCCGGTGGCCATGCTAAATACTTTAGCTAATGCTAGCACTATTGCTATCAACAGTTTTAAACACGGAAACATTATCTCCAGGTGGCGGCAGACCTGTACAAAACGCTGTGTGTGACTTTGAAGTCCGTTCCCGAAGCCATTTAGCTGGTGTGAACAAATGTATTTATTTATTTGTAAATGTTGGTGAATATGTGAATGTGCCTATTTTAAGTGTGCCACACCTTGTCTTGCTGTGCCCGCCTGTGCGAACTACATTAGCTATAAAAGCCAGAAAATGCTCAACCCTCGTTTGATTTTTAATGTACCATTAGCCAACATGTCAGCGGTGTGGGCACATTTCAATTTACATTGTGCTTGGTTAAAATGCCGTTGCTAAATAAATATTTTATAATAATAGAATTTTATTTCATTATAATAAATGCAATGATAGTAAAAATTGGCATAATTTTTTTTCGCCGTTTCGGTTTTCGGCCAAGCATTTTTCATTTTTGGTTTTCGGTTTCGGCCAACCATTTTCATTTTGGTGCTTCCCTAATAATAATGTCTCATAGCAATAATATGGCCATGTGAGTTGTCTGCTGTGTTGGTCATCTTAATTAAACAATACACATAAATGGCTCAGATGCTTAATAATATTGGTTAAATATTGGCATTTGTGTACCGCCCATCTGCAGATCTGAGTTTTCAGAAATGCAGGATCATTTAGCCCAATCCACATAAAAAATAATTGTATTTGCTTATTTAGCCCATGCCTCCATAAAGCATCATGAATAGTCACGAACACAGAAATTGATAACAAACACAGATGTAAACCTCTGTAGCACATTGATAATAATTACAAAATTCATCATTGGGCAACATCTAATTGACTAGCAACATTGACATTATGTGCAACAGGGGCCCGGGGTCTGAAACTTCTCAAGAATTAGCATATTATCTATTATGATTCAGGGAGACATGCTTGTGATCATTAATTGGCTGGAGCTTCTGAGTGATCACGCCGCGGAGACGTCAACACAGTGGAAAGTTTCTCTAAGTTCACTTTACTGTTGGCCTGACCTTTCTTTTTCCTCTCAATAATCATGATGAATCATTGTCTGCAAGTTGCGCAAACAAGTGCTGAGCTGCCAACTACTATGACGAATGGACAAGGATTATAGCACGTTATTGGACACTTGTCTGTGGTAGCAATTTAGTTGATCCTGAAGTTCTTATGAATCTTTGCTCAGTCTTTAAAGGGGAAGTCAACACAAAGTTTTTCTTTACAATATGCCCTTTGCAGCCCGACTAGTCAAATGACAGTATTATGATTGATACCGCCTGTTTTCTGAAACTAAGGCATGATTGGTGGTTACCTGAGAGCTGAGCAACAGTGATGTAATTTTCAGTCGACAGCAATTTGCTAAATGTTTCTGTGTATACATGTGTCGGTACCATTCTCAATGGGCCATTCAGTTGTTTTGTGAAATCGGCTACACACACACTACTTGGCCATCTCCTGATACTTGGTCTCACCTGGCAAAGCTGTCAGAGGCATGGCTTGGTGCCTTGGCATGCAGCCGCCATCTTCCTGGCTCAGTTTCCGCTTTTGGAAGGGAATGGTAGCCATGCAGCCAACTGGGCCCTCCACTGATCATCAACGTTCTGGAGGGGGCTGGCGCTTGCCTACCTGTTCAATGGGAACTTAAAATACACATTTAAGGCATTTCCCTGATTTCCCTGAAGTACTCAATGGACTCACTGTGTTGTTATAGCTACTGTTAGTCTTTATTAGAAATGTTCTATTTTTTACGCCTGTTTTTTTTTTTTTGGGGGGGGGGGGGGGGGGGCTTGTTTTCTCAGGTGATTCTAAAGATTGATTAGTTCCCTGTCATAAATATACCAAATTATAGGTTGTTGTTGTTGTTGTTTTTTTTCACTTTTTGGCATTAACTATAATGTTTAGTTTCCTGCAAGTATTTTTATTTTAATTTTTGCAGTTTTTCTGTGATAACCCAGCCATTTTGGCAATGGTTAATTACAATTTTTTATTTTAAGCCACTATCACAGTAGTCAAAAACTTACTGTATGCCAAATCAGAGCTGACAAATCTACTTATAAACTCCCAAGTCCAATGAAGTTGGCACATTGTGGAAAACAGAAAAAATTTAAACACAATACAATGATTTTTATTTTTCAACATGTATTCTATTGGCGACAGATGAGAATAAATAAAGATATTTAATGTTTGTCATGTTTCGGTTTTGTGGGGTTGGGTTTTTGTTTGATTTTGGGTGTTCATGTTCTTTTTTGTCTGTGTTCAGTGTTTTGTTTTGTGTTCCTTGTCTTTCCCCGTGTCTTGTTATGTGTAACCACGTCCGTGTGTCTTCCCTTCCCCTGTGTGTCAACCTATCAGTACCCTTAGTCGCTTGTGTCCTCTCCAGGTGTGTCTTGTCGAGTACTTAGTGTTGGTGTATTTAGGCCCCATCCACACACATCTTACCGTTTAGGCCGTTCATCCTCACGATGGGGCGGTATCGGAGATTTCAAAACGCGCCCTGTACGCGTCCGTCTGGACACCATATGCAGGATACTCCTCCGCAAACCGTCAGTCTGTCAACAACAATGGCGGATAGCCGTGTCGTAGTCGTTTTGCACAGCCTCCTTAACTTGCTTATGCTTTTGCAGCAAAATATTTTGCTTCTTCATTCCCACGTTCAACAAGCAATGTTATACTTGAATCACCCGCCATTGTCACTTCTTCTGTGTTCGTCTTTTTCATGTTGTTTTCATACATGCAAAGCCATGTTTGTTCTGTAGATTGCAATAAAGTTAGAAAAAAAAGTGTTTGTCGTAACTCCCCGTGGCTGCCCCAGACTTGGCACAAACATTATAGCCGTTAAATGTCCTCAGCGTCTTCTTTTGGACACACGCAAATCTTGAAATGTTTCTGTGTGTACGAGATTTGTTGGACGAACAAAGTCGGCTTTGCTTCCGTCTGGGCGGGGCCTTAGTCTGTTGTGTCTGACTAGTCAGTGTGGTTGCATTACTGATGTTGCATGTGGAAGGTCGTGTGTCTCGTCTTGTTAGTTCAGCCAAGTCTTATCATAGCCACGTCGTCACGTCAAAGCCATCGTCACGTCCAAGCCATCGTCACGTCCAAGCCATCGTCACTGCCTAGCCATCGCCACAGCCAAGACTTCGTCATAACCACATCCACAGCCCCACCCAGGTCATAGCCACAGTCCAAGCCAACCAAGTCATAGCCACAACCAAAGCCAAATCTTAGCCACAGCCAAGCCACTGCCAGCCAAGTCACTCCCCGTAAGGCAAGACAGGTCCTGTCACGTCACGCTCGTTCCAGTCCAGTCCCGTCAAGTCTTGTTTTTTCTGCCCACCTGTCAATAAATCAGTCTATGTTGACCTATCACCTCTGTTTGATCACTGAGCCTACTTGCATTTGGGTCCACATCTCTCACTCCGTCTCAAATCCGTGACAATGTTCAAACTGATAAACATTCTGAGGTTGTTTACCACCGTCTTACGTTACATGACCTCTCCTTTTAACAACACTCAATAAACGTTTGGGAACAGAGTACGGTACACTAATTGTGGAATCTTTGTAGGTGGAATTCTTTCCCATTCTTGCTTGATGTACAACTTGAGTTGCTCAACAGTCCAGGGTCTTTATTGTTGTATTTTGTAACCTCATAATGTGATTTTCAAGTCCCAAATTCAGTAGAATTGGGGTATGTTTAAGAAATGTAACACCATGCTACTGTTACATCTAAAAAATGTAAGAAATGTGTGAAGGCATAATAGCTGTTTCAATGTTTTTCAAAACAGTAAATATTTTTTATTTAAAATCTGAGCATGCCATCTTTTTTACACTTTAAGTTATTCTGTATTTCAACCATTCATTAACATATTGTGGAGTTATATTCTATCAAAAACAAATTGAGTTGTAACTTCTGGGTTTTTTTGTTTTTTGACTTTTTGGGAAGTTCCATACCTATTCTGTTTTTGTGCTTCATGCCAATAACTCAAGTGCTGTCTCATTTAGATTTCTTAGTGAACTGAGGTAAATAATTGAATATTTGCAGGGCATGAATTACCAAAACTGATCTTAAATATGCATGTGCGTCTGTTAGCAGTGTTTTGCAAGTGTGTGCACTTGTGTTTTGCTGTCAAAAGAAAGATCCAAACCTTGATATGTTTTGATCCAACTATGTCGGAATAAGAAACCTCAATACGTCAGAGGAACGGGTGATCCAACATTTTGCTTTTACAAGTACGCTGTCTTGGGTTCACTCATGCTTTAATTGGCAGTTTTGTCGCAAGTGTCACACAAAGTGTCAGGAGAGTACGCAATACGAGTCCCCAGTGTCAAAGGGAGCTTCTCGAAGCCCCTTTGTGAGTTCAGACAACAGTTGAGGTTTGCTTTGCTGCCACTTCACGTACAGTCGGTCGATGCTTTCCACTCAGAAACAGACCAGATTCAAAGAAATTGTCATACATTCATTTAGGAAAGTGAAATTAGGTTTTGGAGTTTGCAATGTTCTACAAGAATACCCGTGCTGATTTTAAATTTAACAAGAGGGATGTCGCGGAGATGAATCCTACTTCAATCACTCTTCACAACACAAGGTTACCGACATCATGAAGGTTGATCTTCCCGTCTGGATTTCCTGATTTAATGTTATTGATGTCCAATCAATCAAAATAACCATTACTCTTCTTCTATTCACGTTAATTAAACCCAATTTTCTTTTCTCTCATCACCATATGTTCTCATTTGCATTTTTTATATACTATTAGAGTCACATACTTGCATCTGTGCAATGGCCTTGACTTGCGTTCAGCAAGTTTCTGTGATGCAATTCCTATATTGTATTTCAGCAGCATCCAATCGACCCGCTGACTTAATATTCTTTTTGCACAACCTCAAGTGTGAAAATATTTCTCTGCTGTATTTCAAAGCCAGTTACTGCTCAATCTCCTGGGAGGATTTGTCACACCGCACATTTATACAGCAGCTGGTGCAGTAAATGTGCTATAATTGCACAGTCACACGTGGTTTTGGGTGTGTTCATAGTATCACACCAAATGAATTCATCAACAGTCACTTAGCCATTGAAGCCCACCTCAATGCTGTTTATGCATATTGTCCTCTGCCAAAATATGTATTCCACTGATAATGTTGGCTGATTTGAGAAAATGATGGAGCGTTACGATCTGAGTGGCATCTCTGCACTAATAACCATTAATAGGAGGTGTTAGCAGTGCAGATATGCAGGTGCTATCCTGTTAACAAGGAGCCAGTAGAGACAAGCTGTGAGCCGCACTGCTCGCAGATGTGCGACTTCAAGCAAAGCCCTCTCATGACAAACCTAAAACATTTCATTTCTTGTCGTTATTGAAGATGACAATGAAAGAAAGTAGCTCAGCCGAGAAACATAACATGAAAACGAAATGTAAGTTATTTTAGTTCTATAGACTCTTCATCATGTATGTGCATGAACATTTGTGGTGATACACTAAATTGCCAAAATTATTGGATCAGACCTGCAAATGATTGAATCCAGGAGTCATACGTACTCTGACATGACGGAAGCGTATTGCACTGACTTGAGGGGGGGGGGGGGGGGTGTTCTGACGAATTTTTGGGGGGAGTTTTGTTTTTTGTATGATTCTTATTTTATTTTACTGAATATTGTTTTTTCTGTCATAAAAAAATATTAATTATAATAAAAACAGAAAAATACCGGTACAGAAAAACAGGGTGAAGGAGGGGAGGGGGGCTGTTTTTTTTTTTTTTTTTTTACCTCCGAACTTCAAGTGACAGACTCGCAAATGGAGGAAACTTTCCCGCATACCTCCAACATACCTTCAGCTATATCACTTACTATATCAGTTAAGGTAAATATACGGACATGTCAATCGAACAGCAAGTTTCTACGGAAGCGTATTGCATGCGGGAATGTGTCCACCATTGGCGAGTCTGCAAAAGGTCATTTGGAGTTCGGAGGGAGAAAAAAAACCTCTGAAAAACAGAAGCTGGTGCTCTGTTTGTTTTTTTGTTGTTTTTTAAAATTACTTTCCCCTATTTTTCTAAATAATTTTCCCGTTTTTCCTGATTATTTTTTTATATGACAGAAAAAATATAAAAATATTCTGAAAAACTGGAAAAAAAATTTAATTACACAAAAAAACAAAGCTCCCCCTCAAAAAATTAGAGCAGGAGTTGTATTTCCCCCCAAGTGAATGCAATACACTTCTGTAAGACCCTAGTATAGGACACATCTAGTGTAAAGCATTTTGCCACTGGTCTCAGGAAAAGTGGAAATATGTAGTGTGGAATGATTAATCATGGTTTTCTTTCTGTCTTTGGCGACCTGACAACGCTGTGCCAACTATAGAGATCAATGGAGGAGGGATCATATTGATATGCGCTTGTTTGTTTGGATTGGCTTCGAACAAATCTGCAGTTGGGGGTTCAAATTCTCCTGTCTCAAGTTTGTATGTTCTCCCCATGCTTGTGTGAGTTTTCACTAATTGAAAGAGGTGTAAAAGAAGATATCGATGTCAAACTAAAAGCTGTCTATAAGTAGAAGAAAAGGTTTGAGGCATCACCTATCGTCTGTAATGAAGTCCTGACATCTCTCTCCTAAAGATCACCTTTTTCAATGGAAATAGTGAACCCAACAAGTTTTGCTACAAGATATGTGAATGACTACCGGTAATTGGTATGCAGATTGTTTTTTCCCCGCACTTAACCATACTGGGCGCCACCACCAACACCTTAATGTTGACCACACCGAGAGAACACACCACCCAATCATAAACAAAGAGGCTCCACACTTAAGAATTAGAAGTGAAGAAGCCTTTTGGATTAAAGCTGAAATGTCTTCAACAAACAATGATTTGAGATGCAAGTGTTTTGAGTTACGAGCACGGTCTTGGAATGAGTTAAACTCATATCTCAAGACACTGATGTACTGATCAAGCTACATGACAGCAGTTATACAGTAGGGGTCAAAATGAGTGGGAATATTTCCATCTTTAAGCTTGACGAGTCATCAGTCCAATATGTAATGTATGATAATTAGTATTAGAGTGAGTAGTAAGAAGATCTCATTAATAAGACAAAGTAACTCTATAACCGTTATTTATTTTTGAAATTCATCCTGCGTTTGGTTGAAGCTGATGAGCCATTGAGAGTGAATTTCTCACCACTGGTCTCCCTGATTTAAAATGTTCAATCAGCCGGACAATCCTCTGACATGGGCAGATCCGTGCCAACGATGCAGGACACACTGTGTAGACTGAGACCGCAGCCATACACCAACAAAGCCCAGTGAACCAGGCGGATTAAGCCTTGGGCAGAAGTGCACACATGGTGTGTGGCCATCTGTTTCACTTCCTCCAGTTTCACCTGAGCCTTGATGATGACTTTCTTTTATTCATTTTTTAAACATGTTTCTTGGAGCTATGAGCAAGGTTGCTGTATTAAACCCAGCAAGGTCTTTACTACAGAATCCAACACTGCTGAGATACAGTGGATACAGAGCTTTGCAAATGTCTGTGAAATAGCGTTGTTAGCTTGTTTGCACTTTTGCTGTACAACGTACAGCTGCACACAAAATTGTTACTACCCCTCTGGCAATCAAAGAATAAGAAATATGATATAATAAATAAATAATAATAATAATAATAATGAAAAATGTCTCAAATTTAACCAATGAAATTCAGATATTGCTTTTGAATTGTGGTTCAACAAAATGACTTAAAACTACTCATTACAACTACAACAAAAATCATGAAACAGGCCTGGACATAAATGATCATACCCTTACAAAAGATAATAATATAATTTTACCGTAGGGACATGTTAAACTAAGATGTGTCCTCTAATTAGCATAACAGGTGTCTTCAAAGGTAATCAGTCAATTGGACTATTTGAAGTGTGCTACCACAATAAACATGAACAGAGGAAACAAAGGAGAGCGTTGTCTAGATTAAAAAGAAAATTGTAGACAAGTACATTAAAGGTAAAGACCATCTCTCAGTATAATCCGCAGTTGTGCACATTTTTCAGAGATTTAAGATCCGCGGGAATGTAGCCAACCTCCCTGTACGTTCCCGCAGGACAAAAACTGATGGCATATTGAAGAGACAGCTAATACGAATGTTAACAAAAGAGCCCAGAACAACCTTCAAAGAAATTGAAGGTGAGCTTCAAGGTCAAGGTACATCAGTGTCAGATTGCACCATCCTTTGTCGTCTGAGCCAAAGCGGACTTGATAGGAGACGATCAACTAGGAAGTCACTGTTCAAAAATAAATCATGAAAAAAAAAATGGCAAACTGCATGTTGACAAGCCACAAAGATTCTGGGAGAATATCCCATATAATATGGACATTGGACAGTCAAGACAAAACTGGAACTTTCTTGACAGCTCTATGTTCACATATACGTTCCCATTGTGAAACATGGAGGAGGTATGTGTACGTGTTTATACTTTATGTTCTGACTGCATAATGTCTAAAAAACACCTTTCGAATGATGCCCGGTAATGCAGAGCAAAACATAAACTACATCAAGGCTAATGTGTCAAGTAGATATACTGTTTATCGTCCATATTCGAAAGAATCCTTAAAAGCCAACCTCGACGTTAAAAGCATTGAGTGCAGTCCTTATAAATGTAATACAGTGCTTACAATTGCAATGGATTTACTTCATGATTGATACCCAATTAGAAAATAAGGACTAAATAACCATCAATCACTGCTGAAAGCAACCCTAGTAACTAATGTGACAACATGCAGGGTCCTCCTCTGGGGGGATGTTTTACAGACATAATGAGTTTGAAAAGATTGGGGTAAACAAATCGACTTTTTTTGCAGGCAGACCTAATTACAGAGCAGGGATAAATAACAATTGGAGACGATGCAGGCACGCAAGGGTAGTACGTTGTAATGGGGAGTTAATGCCTTATATTTCTTATATGTTGCTATGGCGTCTTGTGTTGTGTGTTGAGGTTGCCTGACAATGTTAAGGGTCGGTTTAGTTTTCATCCCGACATCGGTTTGTAAACCAAAGATGTAGAAAAATTGTGCCGTTAAGTACACACTGATACATCAACTAGGGATTTTAGGTACAGTTTATATAGAAATAATGATTTTGCATGTGTACTTTAACCTTAGCCGATGATGTAGGATGACCTTGTGACTTAAACTTTGACCTAGGGCATGGGTGTGCGAACTACAACTGTGGACCACATTTGTTGTTGTCTTTTTTGAATGCCTTTCTGTATGAAAGGTGCTGTGTAAATAAAGGTTTGAGTGATTGAACGTGATTCTGCTGCTGCTCAGTGCAGGGTCGGCGCTATTCTATTGGGATATGGGGCATCGGGCCAACCAAAAATCCTTTAAAATAAATAAATACATAGATAGATAGATAAATAAATAAATAAATAAATAAATAATCCTTGACTTTTTGCTAGCCATGTTTGAAGCATGTATATACAGTACAGTATATAAAAAACAAATATAGTATCTTTCTTCACTGTATATTTACCTACAATGATGGATCGTTGAGCATGTTAAATAATGAAAGGTAAAGAATGTGCATCCAAAAGTTTCCAGTATGCAGCCCTGGAAGAGACCTTGAGGCTTAGGTCAAAGACACCATCAAAGCTAATCAGCTACAGTACACTATGTGCACCAGGATACAATCAGATGTAAATTGCAGGAAATTAAGGTTTGATTGTGGTTTGACCTGGAGGAAAGACTTTGCTCAAAGCTTCAAGCTGCTTGTGTCTTTGTGTGTTTATGTGTTTCATACTCTGTGGGATTTAAAAAATAAAACAAAAATAAAAATCTTGGTCATTTGAGTCTTCATATAAATATAAGTATTGAAATAATGACTGATTTGGGAAGCCTTTCGCAAAATATTTCTATATGACATATGAGCTGATGTGGTTTGTTAAAAATGTATTTTTGATCTAGTTACTAGTTAAACTTTGATCTTAGATGATCCCTTAAATCCCTGTCAACCGCAGTGACTTGTAGTGAGGTTCATGGCTGGCGGAGCACTAACATTAAGGTTCAATTTACAAATTTACGAGACAAACATAATGCTGCAGTTTATTGGACATAAATTGACATTTAAAAAACAATTATAAGAATGTGTG
The DNA here is from genome assembly GCF_051991255.1 of Vanacampus margaritifer. NCBI lineage: Eukaryota > Metazoa > Chordata > Actinopteri > Syngnathiformes > Syngnathidae > Vanacampus > Vanacampus margaritifer. The sequence continues at coordinate 9,964,970 of NC_135435.1, forward strand.
TGTGTGTGTGTTGGTATATATATATATATATATATATCTATCTATATATATATATATATATATATATATATATATATATATATATAGATGTGTAAATACTGTATGTATATATATATATATATATATATATTAGAGCACCGGTTATGTGTTAATTCTTTTGACATTTAATGTTATGAGGACGTCTTCAACATTTTGGGATCCACTGCACACGCTCATCCTCCTCTTTTTCTAATCAGTTAATTACTTGCATAATTTAAAATGACCCAAATATATATTGACATGAACAAATATTCTAAATGTGATACGCAAACATTTATTAAATGCGTTACTTTAATGCATGTAATTATGTTTACTGCTCAAACACAACCTGTGCTACCTTAAACGTAGCCATTCGCTGTCACACTTAAGGATCATCTATGGTCAAAATGAATCTGTGTTAATTCATGATTAATGCGATAATTTTTTGTGATTAATTAATCACTTAATGCTTTGACAGCACTAATATATCTATAATATATACATATATATATACAGTATAACCATATATATATAACCAATGAGATCCTGCGCCAAGTGGAGGTGTTCAAGTATCTTGGGATCTTGTGCACAAGTGATGGTAGGTTGGAGTGAAAGATCGACAGGCAGATCGGTGCAACTATTGAAGATTGACATCCATCCATCCATTTTCTTAACCGCTTGTCCTCACAAGGGTCGCGGGGGGCGCTGGAGCCTATCCCAGCTGGCTTCGGGCAGTAGACAGGGTGCATCCTGAACTAGTTGCCAGCCAATCGCAGGCCACACAGAGACAAACAACCATCCACACTCACAATCACACCTATGGACAATTTGGAGTGTTCAATTAACCTGCCATGCATGTCTTTGGAATGTGGGAGGAAACAGGAGTACCCGGAGAAAACCCAAGCAAGCACGGGGAGAACATGCAAACTCCACCCAGGAAGGCTGAAGACCGGACTCGATCTCTTGTCCTCTGCACTGGGAGGCGGGCATGCCAACCAGTTAGCCACCGTGCCGCCTGAAGATTGACATATTGTTTTGAAAATATCATCCATCCATCCATCCATCTTTTCCCCCATGCAAAACACTGGGAAGCATGCATGGTGATTTCTTCACATTATTCAAAATTTTTTGACATCTTGTTTTCGTGGGTTTTACGCGCTAGAAGCCCAAATAATGAAAAAATAAATACTTGAAATCACTTAAGTAGTGGGCCCTGACTGTATAATCTATGAAAGTTACACTTTTTGAATGGAATTACGGAAATTATTCAACTTTTTGAGGATATTCAAATTTTTGACGAGCATATACACACACACACAATTTTATAATTAACATTCAAGAAATGCAACTCACCACAGTGCATTCCTCTTCCGGAACCCTGCGTAGGGTCAATGATAGTGCTGTTTCATTCATAATTTAACCATGTACAGCAAAGATGGCCATTGCAGGTATGTATATTTTTTTTACACTGTTACAGTACATCTACCAAGAAGAAAAGCACCAACATGTACTTTTGTCTTCTTATACACCCTCTTAAGTGAGGCAGAGTTATACCTGCCTCACCTTGTGCTTTTGGTCTGCAATTTCAAGTGATCAGTCAAACGAATTACTGTATGTAACACAACAAAACTAGAGTCCATATTGCAGTTGTCAGAAGTGAAAGCATGACATTGGAGAAATGAAGAGAGACAAAAACAGGCACATGCCAGCACAACACTCCTTAATAAGTTTGTGAGGGATTTGCATCATTTGAAGTGAGCCTCACTTCACATCTTGCCCATGTAGGAAACACACAAATCTAACAATTCTGACTTTGAAATCATGGTCATTAAAATAAGATGATATTTATTTGACCCAGATAGGGGAAATATGCAAAATTTGACAGAATTTGATTTAATGTATTTTTTCCCCACTTTTCATGGTGTGGGTGAGGTTCTTTCTCCCGTCACTGCACATCCTTGGTCAACCTCCACCTCCCAAAACAATAAAGCTAAGTAATTATCTACCTACCCACTGTATCTCCACCAAGTTTAAAGCTGATCTAATGAATTGACATGTTGTCCTTGACATGGCGAAAATGTAAAGAGTTTCAGATATTGCATGAGTGTGAAAGGTTAAAACCAAAAGAAAAAGTACCCAAAGTAATATTTTTATATTTGTATGCATTTACTCTGTGTCAGCCCGAAAAAAGGATGTCCACCAAACATTCATGTTTGAATGTGGGAGGAAGCTGAATTACGCAGAGAAAACCCACACAAGCAGTGAAAGAACCTGCAAACTCCACATGGAGCCAAGAACCTCAGAGCTGTGTGGCAGATGTGCTAAGCCATATTCCACCATGCACAGCGAAACTATGAACAGGAAATACTGTTCTATCTGTACACAGTCATGACAGTTAGTTACCATTCAATGATATTTTGTAGGGATGGGCACATACAGATACTAGGTAACGGGCCGATACCTGGCCTTATTTCAAAGTATCGGTACTCATAATGGCACCATCTTGAGGCCATTTTACAATCAGGAACTCGAAATTAGAATAAAAAGTTACATGCTATTTAAGGGAAAGTGCTAAATTGGGATATTTGGTGTTTCTTTGAAATTCTGTGTGATTGTTTTTGTAATGTATCAAAAATACTGGTGGTATCAGTACTTGGTATCGGTATTGGTGACTACTCAAAATTTGTATTATGTTTTGTTATGTTTTTGTTGTGATTTCATCTAACAAGGTTGAACTCATGCTAAAATACAACCTTTTTAAAATTAATTTATGACTAATGTTTTGTGTTATGTCTTTAACTGAGTCTGTCACTGTCAGGTTCACATACTGTATGTTGTGTTACTCAAAAGTGGTCCCGATGATATGTAATAATGTGTACATTCCATTTCACGTTAATTTGATTTACTGAACAGTATGGAAGTCTTGTTTTTTTCATTTCAAAACGTAATACCAAGTGTGTCTGAGTCAGGACAGGAAATTCCAGTGAGGTTTTATTGCACCCAAAACTTATCTTTTTACTCTTCATGTTGTAAGTACCTAGAATTCAGCATATAATTTCCAAAATATGTAATTATCTCATCATCAGTCCTTGTCTTAATCACACATGCCATAACTCATGGAGCCAAAAATAATCCAAGATGCTAAACACAGCAAAGCAGGATCTGGTAGTAACTGCCGTAACCCTTGACATTCTCACTTTGGTCAGAAAATCCACCTTGTGTATGAGAAAAAAAATCCCTAAACTGAACGTTCCCTTCACAGTAATCGTTTCAATCTGTTCTGCCAGAAAGATTGCGGTATTAAGCTTCCCTGTTGGAGGGCCCTGTTCTCGTCGTCCTTCCCTGTCACATGGCATCCCCATTTCCCATTATAGCAAAATGGCATTTTCCATTTCATTGTCAGACTGGACCACATATACTCAATGTGCCCCGACCACCGGTCACCTCCCATGATCATCCATCTTGAACAAACCATTACACAGCAACCCTGTGGCCACAAATTCACGCTTAACTGCAAGATGGGGGAATAACAGAAAATATGCGAGTAAAATTGGCCATAGACCATCACAATGAAACACTCTACATTTGTGTCAGGTCAAAAAGAATGCTTTCTTTGACCCCGTAAAAACAAAAAAAAATGCACGGAACATTAGGTGCTACTTCACGTTTTCAATTTACTGCAGATCTCCTGGCACTTTTTAAGGATTTGCAGTTCATGTTGATTGATAGAGTCCGGGTAAGTGGCCATGGCAATTCCAGAAACAACAGTCCACCTCCTCTGTCAGGAAGAAGGCCCTTAACCACAAAAGCTGAGGCTGAAGAGGAAGGTGGATGTTGAGCAGCCTGCGGTTGCACATCTTTGGAAAGTCTCACGTGTTGCCGACGCAGCCCCTTAAGTGACTTCAACTCATCTGAAAGATGCTCATTATGAGCGATAGAAAGCCACCCTTTCATAGTAGCATGAACTGCAAACAAACCAAGCCCATCTGGAGCGGCAGCGGGCACACCAAGTTGTCAAAATAGGAATGAAAAACTGATTGGGGTTGGAAGTTGGAACAACACTGTACAGTACAAGTCATAACATACACCAGCCTTCATCACAACAGCAGCAGGATGTTTAGTATTTGAATGTATCAACAGAGTTGTCCAAAAACTTGCAAATATTTACTCATAAAGCAAGGAAAAATGCAGGGGACTCCACAGTTGGTCTCTTTAAACATATTTAAATGCCAGTAACTCAAAGCAGCCAGCATGGCAAATTCCACACTGCATAGAGTATTCGTTTTGAAGCCCATGTTTATACAGCGCCATTTATAAGGCCAGTGTCTACACGCAGCGAGCTCCTGCTGAGATGATAAGGAAGCGTCTGCCTTCTCACGATGAAGTCTAACCGAGAAGGCGGGGAAAGTGGGCACTGGGCATTATCAAACATCGTGAGATTTGTTTTGGAAGCCAATTTTGACAAATTATACATTTCTTTCTCCCATCATCATACTTGTAAATGCCTTTGCGCCTTCATGATTAAGCTCAAATGTACATATAGGGCCTTGGAGTGCAGGGTCTGTTCTTGACCATATTGAGCAAATGAGCCAGAGAAAGAATCACTCACGTCTGGCTGTGAAATATGCACAGAAGTGGGTCTGTTGTAGTGTGAAAACATTTGGCCAACCAAAAACTCTTGGGCTTAATAGCTTTGACTAGATATTAATTAAAAGCCACTGACATTTCAAGCACACCACTAAACTACTGTCACCGCCAAGCTGCCAAGGAGTCATGTGTCTTTCTTGTACAAAAGAATGGTTGTCGCATTGGCCCAATCTCTAAGACTTTATGGATTTTAAAGAACATTTGGACATTAAAGAATATCAAATTAATCCTCCTTGAAAAGTCAGGAATAAATAAAAAGTTTGATCTTTGTTTCATACGTTAAACAGCCTTACAAATCTTGTATTCGGACACTGTAAAGTTGGGTAAACGTGTGTAAAAATGTGTCCAAAGGAATTTGGTCTGATGTGTTTTCGGGTGGTGTGGGGTGTGTTAGGTCAATATTTATTTTGTAGACAAAACCACACCGCCCGAGACTGAGGCATTATCGAGACTAGAGAGTATTGACACTGAGACAGGATAAATACTTTTGGAGGTCGAGAGTGAGACAAGACCAAGACTTTTGGAGGTCGGGAGCAAGACAAGACCAAGACTTTTGGATTTCACGACTGAGACAAGAACAAGACTTTTGGAGGTCGAGACAGAGACAAGACCAAGACTTTTGGAGGTCAAGACCGAGACAAGACCAAGACTTTTGTAGGTCCAGACAGAGACACATCCAAGACTTTTGGAGGTCGAGAGTAAGACAAGACCAAGACTTTTGGATGTCAAGACCGAGACAAGACCAAGACTTTTGAAGGTCGAGACAGAGACAAGACCAAGACTTTTGTAGGTCCAGACAGAGACACGTCCAACACATTTGAAGGTCGAGATTGAAAAAGACCAAGACTTTTGGAGGTCGAGACTAAGGCCCCATCCACACGAAAGCCAGTTTCAATGTATCCTCACAAGTTTCTTACCGTTTAGGCCGTTTGTACACATGACGGCGCGGTTTCGGAGCTTGAAACCGATCACTTTTAAAACCGGGCTCCAGAGTGGAAAGATTTCAAAACGCGCCCCGTACACGTCCATCTGGACACCATGTGCAGGATACTCCTCCAGCGATGACGTAATGATCGCAGCTCGATGACGACGCATTGTCGCAGATTGATGACGTATGCGCCAATTCTCGCATGACTGCATGCAAACAGTCAGTCTGTCAACAACAATGGCGGATAGCCGTGTCGTAGTCGCTTTGCGCAGCCTCTTTAGCTTGCTTATGCTTTTGCAGCAAAATATTTTGCTTCTTTATTCTCACGTTCAACAAGCGGTGTTGTACTTGAATTACCCGCCATTGTCACTTCTCCTGTGTTCGTCTTTTTCTATGTTGTTTCGATACATGCAAAGCCATGTTTGTTCTGTAGATTGCAATAAAGTTAGGGGAAAAAAGTGTTCGTCTTTTCCGCTGATTCTTCTTCTACGGTTTCCGTTAATTCCCTGTGGCTGTGCTACAGCACCACTCCAGACTTGTCATATACATTACAGACGTTAAATGTCCTCAGCGTCTTCTTTTGGACACACGCACACAGTCTTGAAATGCTTCTGTGTGTACGAGATTTGTTTGAGGGACGAAGCATGCTTGGCTTCCGTCTGGACGGGGCCTAAGAAAGACCAAGACTTTTGGAGGTCAAGACGAGACAAGACCAACACTTAAGTCAAGACAGAAACAAGATCAAGCCTTTTGGAGGTCAAGACCGAGACATGGCTATTGCTATGGCCTACTTGGGAACAAATAGAAGAGCAGCTGTTTTGGTTTAGTGTCTGTATAACATACCAAGTTAGTCAGCCCAATAAAAAAGAAATGAGTTTGCAACTGCAACTGCAATGTAGTGCCAATGCCAAATAAGTTAGCCTAGGCTAGCTTCTTCTTGTTTTTAGCATTCATGCAATGAGAGGCATCTGGTTTGAGGCACAGACTAAGATGTGGTTATGTGTGCATTGTGTGTTGGTTGTCTTGAGTACACCACAACACTATAAGAGCAGTAAGATACTTAACTTGCTGATTTTTTTCCTCATCATGTGCAGGGTCGCTAGAAAAAAATCTGAATGTGTTGAACCTGCATAACTGAACACGTTGGTGTCTTGAAAGTATGATTGACTGGTTCACACAGTGATGATTATGTGTTCCATTTATCATTTTGAGCAGTGTGCGGACAACATTTTTTGAATCAATATGAGTAATTGTATTGTAACGTTTCTTTAGTTCACTTGTCACTGTTGTTGTTAGGAGGATGCTACTGTAAAAGTCTTTATAGTAAAGTTGCCTGTACACTGCATTCTTCAGCCGCACCCCAAGTGGTAATTAGTGTAATTCTTAGCATTAGGCAGCGGGAAAAGTGAAGGCAAGTGCTGCATGAAATCTGTCTCCATGTCTGAGAGTATATGACAGTGTCTTCAGGAAGTACAAGCATGTTTTATGCAGTATATGCGGATTTTAACCATGAAGACATATTGCTGCTGCCTATTCAGGCGGTTATTTTTTTGGTTAACCTTTGTGATTTCATATGGCTGGAACATTTTTTAAAGAAAACTGCTCTTCTCTGAACAAATTATAGACAGGGAAAATGTCCCTCATAAGTTGTGTGGGAGTTATACTGGGCTCGTGCAAGAATAAGACCACTAGACTAGTCTGTAAATTAAAGTTTTGACACTTTAACCTCTGTGGTAGACGGACATTGGACAGGAGAAAATAAACCCAATTAAATTAAACACATCACAGCCACGGCGGCCACCACGCCTGTGTTGACTATGACTGTCCTATTGACTCACTTCTTCGTTAATTGAGCTTCAAGGTGCTCTTTTGTGCTTAATGGCGAGGAGCAAAAACAAGAACGCCCATTTTTGGGGGTGCTCAAGCACCCCCAAATTGAATCGCAGCTCCATTAACATTTTAAAGATTATTACTTACTATTGTTTTTGTATTATTATTGTATGCCCTTTTTAAATAAGTTATAAAAGTATGCAACCATGCAGTACTTGGTTGAAATGTAATAATCTAACAACAAAAATAGAGCACACCCCCTTGCCTCAAAAATGGTTTGTTCAAGCACGGCAATCCCTCCTACCCGCTCATCGACTGTCTTCTGACCTCGAGATCTGCACAGAGCAATACACTTCCTTCTAGTGATATACAGTCTAGCTGTCCTCTACTCGTCTCAAACCAGGAGTGCGGTGATTAGTGATTAACACGTTTACTTAGTAGTTAGCATGTTAGCCTCGCGGTTCAGGGTTAAAATCTCTGCCTCTCTGTTTAGTGTTTGCATGTTCTTCTTCGTGTGTTTGTGGATTTTCCCAAATTTACCCCCCAGATTTAAAAAACATGTTAGGTTAAGTGAAGACTCTGTATTAACCCTCTCTAAAGTTAGCTTTAGTAGGCTCCAGCTCATCCAAACGCCTAATAAGGAGATGGATGGATGGATGGATGGAAAATGGCATGTACTGTACTCCATTTACTCACAGTGCGAATTTCTCATAATGGCTGCCGCAAGCATTGTTGTGCAGCCCTCTACATACTGTACAAAAAGAGGAACAATAAATCTCATATATAATAATACACTGTCGTCTCTGGATACTCTCGCTTGCATAATTCAGGATACCAATGTATATATTTGTGTAATGTTAGCCATTTGTTATAACCTTATCCAATAATCCAAGAGAACTGTATCCCCTCAACGCCAGGCAACAGACTGCAAGCTGAAAAGTGTGCATGTGCATTATTTAATTGGCCTGTGGATATGAGTTGACTTTAACTAGCAACTTCACAATGAAACACTCTTATTATATCGCCTCTTTAAAACGAGAGAGAAAACCAAGCAGTGGAGCAGTTTTGCGTCATGCTCGAATGGACTTCAATTTTTTTTTTTTTAAATCTATCTCAGGTAGAAATTAAGGTTTTCCATTATTTTATAATGGTCAGTCATGTAATGGTACAATGACCATGACTGCGGTCTGTGGCGCTTTATGGCATCATCTAAGGTGACATTTTCGTAATATCTTACATAAATACAACTCTGACTCAGTTACATAGTATCTCAAGCAGTCTTTTTTGAAGTACCTGAATAAACGTACAAGCATCCTAACATAAAATAACTTTGGTAGAAGTTAATGTCTCTTTGTAGAATATTAAGTGTTTACTGTAAATATCAAAATTAAATTACATTAAATGTACTTATTTGTTTAAGTATTGAACTTAAACTTACTAAGTCGTTTACATTTCGCTTACTTCATGTGTTTGAAGTAAAGGTAAAAGTGAGTGGTCCTGTATGTATTGCAGTTATGTGACATGGCCCATGATGGTACATTAGAGTGCCATAAGAGATCTTCATGTGTGCCATGGGAAATTATCCAATTGCACTACATTGGTCCAAAAATTGTTACCTTCTTTTCTTTGGTCCTTCCTCGGGTCTCCTGACGGCCTCACGACTCTGGCTGGAAGTGTTCGGTTAGGTGAACGGTATGGGATTTTTTTTTAATAGGTCTTAAGTGAACTAATGAATACACACACACTCACATGCGCGCACACACGTGCACACGCACATTCCCATACTCACCCACATACAAAAAAACAAACCCCCCCAAAAAAAGAGAGCAGTGATGATGACATGTCAAATCGGTAAAATTACCGAATGAACAATACTGAGCTCTCCATAAGAAAAAATAAAAATAAAAAATAAAAAATTGTTACCTAAAAATACTTTACCTTTGCTCATCTATCCATGCCAGCGATATGTAGTGACAGGCAGAGCAATTAAATGCTTTTCCACTAGATGGCAGAAGGTACAATTAACATGTGCATCCCACTGTTGCCAGTCATACAACAGAAGTCATGGTGCTTTGCTTTGTGTTCAACTCAACAGGTCCAGATTTTACAGTGAGTATGAAATCACCATTATTTATTTATTTTTCCCGTTTGGTGGTATTTGGCTTTTGGTGGTTCTTTACAAACACATACAAAAAATGCACAGGAGTTTGTTTTTAAATTATATATTTCAATATTCATTATTTTACTCAAGAAGCGACCATAATATTTTTCACCTAAAGCCTACTAGCCTTCAAATATAAATCTGGACTTGTGTATGATATGTGGAACATGCCTTGCTATACTGCATGCACCCCTTCACAGCGATCTCACAAGGATTACATAAGAATGCAGAATGTCTCTTGATATTATGCACCACCATTCCAAGGCATTCTCGAGTGATTTGATGTTGTAGGAAGAATTGAAGGTTATTGATCTCATGATCAGTTACTAATGGCGGACGTGGCTCAGAGTGTAGAGACGGTCGTCCAGTAACCAGGAAGTTGGCTGTTCAATCCCTGCTCTCCCCAAGTCATGTGTCGTTATGCCCTTGGGCAAGGCACTTCACACACATTGCCTCCAGTGCTACTCACTGGTGTATGGAAGGTGTGAATGTTTGGTGGTGGTAGGAGGGGCCATAGGAGCAAACTGGCAGCCACGCTTCTGTCAGCCTGCCCCAGGGCAGCTGTGGCTACTTAAGTAGCTTATCACCACAGTGTGAGTACATTAATAATGTATCTGTTCCATTGTAAAGCATCTTTGAGTGTCTAGAAAAGCGCTGTATAAGTCTGATGCATTATTATTACTAATCATTTTGGGCCCTTGTTCACAATATTCATAATAAATTGATTTTAAACAAGTTTTATTTTTGGTAAATCATTCTTCTCATTTGTTTCTTATGTCACTGTAGAGAATCAGCTCCAACAATATGTAAACAATGGTCCGAGTTTGTAACTCAGTTATGTACTGTAAGTGTATGTAAAGGTGAACTTATTATGTCCAACGTGATACAAATCAACAAAAAAAAGTAATGTGAACAGACAATTTGAGACAATGAATAACTGATGACAGGAGAGGATTAAGCTGAATTTATATTTGATGCTATATTCATCCATTCTGAAAAGTGCTACTAAAATTGAGAACACCTACCAACAGTAAATTTCAATATTTACTTACTTTGTATGAAAACAATGCTTTGCAATTTATTCGACCTTATTTCATCACTTATGCAATCAATTATACATCTGCATACATAGCTAAAGCTTGACATTAAATGTAAAATACTTCAGGGAGTTCTACATTCTGTTGATTTTTTGGTGTGTTGCCCCCCACCCCCAAAAAGCATGGCGCAACTTTCAAATGAAACTCATATCTTTGTTCCTCCGCGCTACTAAAATGTGTGGTGTGTTCTTTTCAGGTTACACAAAATGTGTTCAATGTGTTGGATATCAGACTCACAATTGAAGATAAACATAAACAACATTGTACTCCTGCTGATGAGGCTAATTTCTTTCAGTTACGTGTTTTTGTAAACACTTGCACTGTATATAATTAAAAGAAAAAAGACTGACCTAAAATGTGAGCCCTGAGGCACACCAATTTAGCAAAAGGGTAAAATGGACATGATGAGTATGCCGTGGGGTTTTCATACCAGCGGAGGGAGCTGTTCCATATTTCTAAGTGAAAAGCTTTGTTTTTACACTCTGATGCAGGCTTAGGACTGACAAGGCCTGTTTTTCCTCATTCCGTTCCCCCTTAAGCCAAGTCACAAGCAAAGGGTGGTTTCTCCTTGGAATCTTAGCCTCACTGTCACTTTTATCGTCTTTTTCATTCCCTGCCAAAATACAATACACTCTGCCCCAGGGATCATTTCAAGCAACTTTATCTGAAGCTTAGGGGACTATTTTTTACTACTTAAGCCTTTCTTCGGATTTCCAGCCACCGAGCGACGTCATCTGTTGAGTCAAGTTACAGATGTTGAAATACGGCCTCTATATTTAAATAACTAAGCCATACGATGTTGTAATTATATGACTGGAGCTTTTGGTATGTACTATATATCATAATAAACCTTGTTTAACCCTTACAATGATGAGATGTAAACTAAGCACGTGTTTATCCATGAAATGCGGAACTATCATCTGGCAACCACAATTTGAAATTTTGGCCTTTATGACTTTATGTCTTTAACTGAATTCTAAACAGGTCTGATCAATTTTGTAGACATTTTAAGTAAAAATAAAAGTACAAAAACATTACTTTGTACACATTACGTTTATTATGCAATATAATTGTGTTCAAATGATCTAAATACCACTCCCTAATAGCATGTATCCATAGATCAATTGCAATCAAGCACAGCAATTAGGTAATGTATGTGGCTTCTTAATCGCAATTAGGAGGACATTTCATACATTTGCTTAATTAAATCTGTTTTCATAAACAAAACAAAATTAAGGTGGTACACACCTTGAAATTGCATTTAAATGCTGAGCGAAATGAATGGATGTTTTCTTGTGTTTTATAATCAACTTGCGATTGTGATTGGTTAGCTAGGATCCAATCATGAACCAGAAGTGTTGATATCATCCAAATTATGCGTTTTATTGGTTTAGACATGCAAATATGTCATGTCCACTGCAATCATCTATGGATCCGAAGGGGTTAAAAAAATTCCTATTCATTGATTAATTGACAAAATAATAGACAGATTAATTGATTATTGAAATAATCATTAGTTGCAGCCCCAGTATGAAGACTGTGTTCCTTTGATGGCAAGAAATGTTGCTGGTCCACAGGGATGGTCTAGCGACGGCATTCGGACAAGTCATGAAAGTTTTCTGTAAATGTGAGTTGTGGCCGATAGCAGCTCTTGAATGAATGTGCATCCTTTTAACACTTAGGGGAATAAAGCAACTGAAAAGCCTCAGTGACTGTCATCCTTTAACTACATAGGGTGTTACAAATAGAGACATACCAATATTTTTTTTGTCAGTGCTAATACCAATTATTAGTAGTCATGGCGGTATTTGGACTGAATATTAACTTTCAGGAAAATGGAAAATATTGGTGTCAGAGTTTTTTAAAATACAAAAACCAACTCACTTTGTTGAAATGTTTTTAAACATGTTATTACACTACAATAGACATATTTGTTTTAAAATTATAATAAAAAGTCCTGGGAGTTTCCAGGCTAACCAGCATGTCTTAAAAAAATAAATGAAAATGTTGAAAAGTAAATATCACCCTTTTCTACAGTAAATAAGTTTTCCAAAATTTCAAAATAACTGAAATGTTGAACTTTCAACATATCTCAAAAAGTACAGAGAGTTCACTGGCTCAGCAGTATCTCTTATAAAGTTAACTGAAAATTGAAATACATGATAGTTTCCAGAAGTTAGCACAGTTTTAAACTGTTCTCTTGTTGGCCATCAGAATTTTTCAAAAGGCTGATGCTGATATTCATCAAAATGCCGAATATCTGCGCCTATACTCGGCCCGCCAGATAATCGGTCCATCCCTATACAATATGTTTAATTGACTTTACTGTCCATTGTAATGTACATGTGTGTCCTGGATACTGTGACTTTTGACCAGGCACGATATCTACATCTAACCTTGGAAGCACTGCACTTGAATGTTGTATATAATTTGATTTCTTCTTCTGGTAGTGACTAGAACATTTTAAAATGTTTATCTTTTTGCTTAGTTTTTATTGCATACGCGCTTATTGTGACCTTACCACCGAATACACTGTATTAAAAAAAACACACACACATACAAACACGCAAAACAAATAGCCTATTAACTAATACAAACTAAACTAAAACGAAGGATTAAAAATAATAATGTATTATCTATATTAAACTGAGCAAAACTAACCGAAAATTATAAGTCAATAACGAAATTTGAACTAATAGAAACATTTATTTTAACCGAGGGTCCCTGCCCTGACTTGAATTTCAAAAACAAACTCCTGACCACATTTTAGTGGCTGCCTGAACAAGCCGCCAGGATCCAAACTTCCGTGAGGCTCCACGCCCTGTTTTCCGGGGAGCCATAGGAGTTCCAGCCCTCCTCAACCTCCCCCTCCTCCTCCACCACGCTGCTCCCTCACGCTCACGTCCCAACCGTGAGCCGCGAGCTGGCTACGGTCGAGATTTCTCTTTCTGCCTGGATCTCATTTCCCCCTTGACGAGCTCGTTCTTGTTTGTGCCGACATTTGAGTGGAGAGGTCGGCGTGTTGGACGTCCATCGCCCGCTCTGCTCTCCGTTGCGCTGCACGTCCGTAGTCATGGATTGATGAGTGGTTTTTTCTTCCGACCTCTGCCTCGACCAAGTTGCGAAAAGAGTGTGCATAACCTGCGGCGCTCTCTTTCCCAGCTCCATGTTTTACCCGGACGCTTTTCTAAGTACCTGGCTCCGCATGCGCCTTCGCGGTTTGCCGCTTTGAACTTTTTTTTTCTTGGCGCATTTCCAGGATTTTGGGGGAAAGGATTTCGTTCAAAAGCCGGGATTCCTGAAGCCTGCCAAGATTTATTTGTGAAAAGTGATGGCCGAGCGGGGAGCTCTGTTGCTCCTCTCTCTCCTCTCCTGTCTCACCTTTCTGTGCACGGAGAGCACGACGGCCAAGCATGTCGACAAAGGTACACGTCTCGCTCGTTTTTCTTTCTCAAAGTGTGGAAACTTTAATCATAACGTGCCGTGGGGTGTACGAACAAAAGCTCAGATTGTCTTAGAAAAGCCGAGTTTAAAAGTAGACTTGTTTGACCCGTCACCATTGGATGCACATTTGGATGCCGTGTCTCCGCCAAAATTGATTTGATGTTTTGAATGTGGAATGCCAACCAAACACGTGTTTTGTGCTCATGAATGTATTGGCCTCTATGCAAATAGTCACTACCAAGAGTGGGAAGCGGCACCATCAGTCCAGTCGACATCTCATTACCTGGGTGTCAATACACGTTTAGCTGATGGATAAACACATTCGCAATTCATTAGCTTTTCACCATCAGTCCAACTGGTGGTGTTCGGTTGTGGGAAATGTCACTACCCACACCCCATTGTTAGACATCAGAGAGCTATTGATTGCAGCTTGAGCCCAAGTCACTGTTGGCAATCTGTTGCCATTTTAAGTATAATAATAGAAAATGCCTGTTTGGGTTTACAGCCTTTCAAAGCACGTGTTTGGAAAAGACTAAAGGACTCGGCCCAGGTTACGTGTGAGAAAAGGCTGTTCATGTGCTGGGAAAGGCTTCGTAAAGAAGAAAAGCCTGCGACTGACGGGTCTCTGCTTGCGTATGAAGCCTGATGAAAGACCCTCTCCTCCATGAGGAGTTCTGCAGTGGTGAAAAGGGAGGCAAGAGAGAGAGAGGGAGAGGGAGTGTGTGGAAAAAAAGCCCCTCCTTGGTTTAGTTAGTAGGAGACCCATACAAAAGAGGGAGATGGGGGTAGGGTGAAACAGGCTGACTGTCTGGAAAGTAATAAAACCAGGAGATTAGGGGGACCAGGGAGTTCCTTTAGGAGGTTTGATTGATTCCAGAGAATTGGACTGGGACCCACACGTAGTGGATCAGTCTCAAATTACTAATTATGGGGTGCCAGCCCCCGCCCCTCCTCAAAATATCAGTTTATTCACAACACGTTTACTTGCAGGTTTTAACATAGTCATCTCAAGTTGGCAGAGTTGTAGACAAGTTTGTCCCCTCGGGCCAGGTACAGGCTCAACAGATTGCCTTGCTTTTAATTAAAATTCTGCCTAATCTGTTCAAATGTGGCTGCTTTTCTTCCAACTCCTCCCTTTGCAAGTTGTTGTAACATTCCACAAAAAGTTTGGCTTTTGTAAACAAGTTGCTGTTGGCAGTGTAAAATCCATTTAGGCCCTATCTTATCTCTGTAATCCCGCTGGGACTGAATTGTGTGCTGATTGTCTCCCAGCGGACAAAGCAAATAACTTGCTGAAATGTGTAAACATTTGGCCACCCTCTCTGCTTTTACACAGCACTATGCACAAGGTTTTATTAACACAGACCACCTTAGAGATGTACCGTGGCCCGCAGACTTTTCAAACAACTGTTGTTTTCATTGGCACACTGATGTTCTTCTCCAGCCTTTCCAAAACGTTGCTTTGAAGATACTTTAGTGTTTTTTGTGAAATTGTGTGTATATAGAGTGTAAAGGGGGAAAAAATGAATAGTAATAAATTCATGTCTCTTGTGTTCTTTAACGTAACGTATCTATCAGTTATGGCAGTAAGTGATGCATTTTAGTAAGTCAGGGTAACTTGTTTTTTGTGTTAAACAGGTAGGTGCAAGGAACAACAAAAAGCTCATTGAAAAAAACAAACGTAACATGGTTGAGTTCCTCTACAAATAGAACTGATTCACATTCACAATGTGCATGCATTATCAAGTAAGTGCGTCAATATTAAGCGTTATTAGTGATTGTATGTACATTGAGGTTAATGTTACCTGTGCTATTTGACCTCCATGTATCATTATGATCTGAGCTAATTAGACATTTACATGCAATTGCTCACTTGTATTTTTTGTTATTCAGAAACCACACACACCCACACAAGCAAATTAAAAAACCTGGTCGGATTATTTCTCGCATGGACAAAAGTATGTTCTAACCGGACATACTGTGGTGGTGGTTATCAATCCCGTAAATCAGTCGTACCAGCATATTTTAATTTCTCCCCCATAATATGGTGATATTTATCGGAAGGCTCATAGCATGATAATTATCGTATCGTGATGTTTGGATATTATTACATTCCTACTCATTAGCCTGTAAAAAATCATGAATTAACCACACCATTGTTTAAGATGCAAGCTTCAAAGCATGTGGGAAAAAGTAGTCCTGAGAATATGTAATTTAGTACTATTTTAAAGCATGGTGTGTGTGTGTGTATACGGTATATGTTACGGCTTGGCGGTAAGATATACGTCACGTTGTATACGGAAGCTGAATTTTCAATGTGAGCGTTTTTGTGCATTATGAACAATTCTGTATATACAGTACTTAATTAATTGGTACGACCCATAAAGTATATTTTGTCTTTGAAAGCTCACATGATACGACATTTTGATTGGCCATTACGTCCACCAGCGATTTAAATTTCCAATCCCAGTAAAACTAGTGACTGAAACGAGTGGTCGAAAAGGTCGGTCTGCGGCGGGGGCCTAAGACTCACTCTGATGATCACGCAGCAAAGACAGTTATGAGCGTCGGCTACCAAACTGGTTTTAAATACTTTTTGTGGATGTTGACACATTATTTGACAAATGTGATTGCAGAGTGTAGCGTAGTAATAGAGACTTGCTGTTTATACTTCAAGCCATTGGGTAAAATAGCAGTCACATGTCCAAGCAAAGTGGCGCTTGCTGTCTACCATATTGAGTATACAGTTCAGTGATTATTTATTTATGGGCTTAGAGTGTGCATAAAGTCCTAATGATCTCTATCTAGAGATTTGGATAACTGTGTACTTTGCCAAGTGTTTGATTCATCTGCTCAACTAATGAATCCCCCTCCCCACATTGGGCATTTTTGGGGTCTGCCATAGTAGAGAGTGAACACTCAGTGTGATGCTGCTCAGTGCTTTTGATGCAAGAGGTGGAGTAATGATGTTCTCAACGAGATCATACTGCCACTATTGTAGGGCTACAAAGTCTGTGCTTGTAGGGCATCGTGGGCTGGTCAAAGTGACAGCATTTATTGAAATCATTTGCACCGACTGTCACAGATTATGGCGCGTAATTGTTAGGGGAAAGACAGATCAATATCTCTTGAATACTTGGTGTCACATCTGCTGGTGCTTCTGTTGGGGGTTCGAAGGGGCTGTGGTATTACCCAAATGAAACTTTCAGTTGCCTATTGCGGCACAGTTAAAAAAAAAAAAAAGTATTTTAGTTCATCCAACAATGCACTTCTGTTTCCTCATTTGCTCGTAAATTAATCTGGTTAAAAACGTTGCACTGCAGGGTTTGTTCATGCTGTTCAACTTTAGCAAAGGCCTCAGTTATTTGCACAGTGGACCTCTCACAATTTCACATGCTCCCATTTTTCTGCATAACAGAATTAATGTGCATCAGCTGTTTGCTTGAAGTTTTTCAATGCATGCACGAAGTCTCTTGCCAAAATTTAAACTAGGGTTGTATTAGGGCTCGGCAATTATGGGAACATTTGTAATCAGTTGTTAAGATTGTGTGTGAAATCACAATGAATAAACATGATTATTCACTGATTCAAAAACCTACAAAAACTCAACTGTAAATCTAACATAAACAAGAACAACCAGAAAATACATTTATGACGAGTACAAGGTTTTCCCCAGTGCTATATAGATCTGGCGGGCCGCCATCTGTGATTCTGCTGCTTTTACTGATCAGTTTTGGCTTCTGCCATGATTTTTGATTCAGTATACAATGTATCAATATACTTTATACAGGTGCAGTATCAAAGTCATAATTTTGGTTTTGTGACCCCAAAGCTGACTTCTCTGCAACTTATGTGTTCATATTGTTATGTAGTAAAACTTGTATAGCCCTCTCACATCCTATTGTATTCATGATGTACTTGTAATCCACTGTTTTGAAATACGTCCATTTACCTTCTTAATTTTGGAGGGTTTAGAGTACGGGTATTATGTGTTACTTTATTAGCTGGTAGAGAAACATGCACCTACAAGGTCAAGTAGTTCATGTAGTCGAAATTTGATGACATAAAATGAAACAACAAAAATCCACAGTGCAGACATCACCAAAAGGTGGTTAAACTTTTACTGAATAAGGGAATCTTGAGTTGAGTTTGAATACATTTTACCATACAAGAAATATTCAAGAGTCTCAGAATCGGAAGCTGTTACGGAGCTGGACACATTTCACGTTAAAACGAGGCTTTTTACAGCCGTCCTTGGCCCACCAGTTCTATCGAAATAATAAAAGTAGAGAAATCTGAAGGGACATTTGTACGCATTGGAACACAGTGAGACACAAGACGTTATTTTTCCTGCAGTTTACAGGGCTCCAGACTAACTTTTTATGACTAGGAGTGGCCCCTAACCTCAAATTTTAGGGGTGCACACAAATCAACTGGCAAAGTTAATACACATTTCCAGTCATTTTTACTATATTGCTGATAAATGGACAGAAGCGTGGAGCAGAAGTTTGGCAATAACAAAACAAGAAAGATTAGAAGAAGATTGAAACTTAACGTATTACATGAATAGTCCATATTTTACTAATTTGCTTCTTTATACTGTTTTCTTTAAGCCTATAAGGAAAAACTCTGTGTTGGGCGTGATCTGGCTGTGATTGACAACAGCAGCGAAAACTACGTTCTAAATAATTTCTACACTACCACGAGCTATGATGAATAGGGGTGTTAAAAAAATCGATTTGGCAATATATCGCGATATTACAGCGCGCAATTCTCGAATCAATTGATATGCGGCCGAATCGATTTTCAAACATCTATTTTTTATTGGAATATTAAACAAAACATCTTAGTTGAGTTTAGGGTTCACACGTTAAGCATGGAAGAATGTTATATTAATGGAACATTAAGCCTTAATTTATTTCAATGCTGTTCAAACATGAAACAGATTGCAACAGATTGTTTGTTTAATAAAGTGTCTCACAGTTATAAGCCTAAAGTTTCAGATAAATAAATACATTTTCGTACAAATCTTACAGTGTACAATTCACACCCCTAATGATGCATAAACGAACCAAACTTTGCTAAAAAAAAATGGGGCTGGATGATTAGTGGAAAAAAATAACACGACAGTCTTGCAATTTTATATATATATATATATATATATATATATATATATATATATATATATATATATATATATATATATATATATATATATATATATATATATATATATATATGAACTGCTATTTGTTATTGATTCTTTGTGTCTGTTGGCTCTTTTGAGGACAGACAAGCACAACTAAAGGAGTGAGTATGGAGCTTTGAAAATGTTGAGCACTGTCAAGCAATAGAGCTGTTGAAGGTTCCCAGTGTGACAACTTCTTCCAGACTTCATTGTAACCCGAGGAATGCTACATTTTTCTTATTGTTGTACATGTCATTTGAATATGTCTCTCTTTTTTCCTTTTACCTATTTCTCAAACTTTTAAATTGTATTCCCTGTGCTGCTGTTGTGCTTACCAGGCTTTCTTGTTCTGCTGTGATTGAGTAATGGTGAGGCTTAATGACTTCTGGGAGAGAAAAGCCTTCTTTGGAGCTGACAGGAAAAGCAAAGCATAGACAAAGAGGAGTTTGAAATCAGACCTTTGTTTTTGCGATCTTTTTCTTGCTGTGTATGTCAGCTTCTGTGGTGCTCTGATAAACACCACTTGTCATGCTTTTGTCCTGAAGCCTCACTGTATGTTAGTATCCAGTGGGCCGCTCATGTTCGAAACAAGTTGGTTTTATTTTGACAGTCTTATGTGTCTGTTGAGATTTGTTGAACAGTTTTTTTACATGCTCTATATGTAGGTTTAATTCTCCCGAGTTGGGAAGTGGCCAGGCATCGGTATGTGGTGTCTGATTAATGAATAAGTCACCGTTGTAACGGGGGAAATCTTCTTGACACTTGCATACTCTTGATTGGCTGTGCCTGTTAGCTAGCGAATCCAGCCAGCGAATGGAGCAAGAACAGGAAGTGATGTTTACAATTTTGCTCATTTTGCACATGAACACACTTCGCATTTGGACGTATAATCTCTGTCTGGGCAGAAGATTGAGAAGATGAATTCATCACCGTGGTTCAAGAGAGACTGTCATTGGTATTAATTGCCGTCAAAGGGTATGTCCAGTGACGAAAGCCAAACTATGGCAAGACATGGAGACACAACTGGATAGTTCAGGTAGGATTTACTTTTAGACTACATGATATGATATTCTGTAAAGAGCATGAGAGTGTGCATCATGAGTGAAAAAGAAAGTGGTATGCATTCTTTACATACATTTTTATATTCCGCTCCCATAGAGGGCTTTCTGATTGCCGTTTAATAACAATGAGGACGACTGCCGCTGATGGTATGGAGGGGTATTCTCACACATGCACAGAAGGCACATCATAGTTGGTGTTGGTGTCTGTCTGTTGCAGTGTGCATTTCCAGTATTTTTCCGGCGTGATGTGCCGACGGTCAGGCCAACGCCACAGGCAGTAGTAGGCTGACGTCCGATTGGTGCATAGAGGCCTTCACATCAGATTGCGTGGAGTTGATGAATTGTGTCTTGAAGAAATTCAGGCAAAATAGTGTTTCCAGTGAGCTGTAGCACTAACAGTTCAGTCTCAAATAGATCACATGCATATCATAAACATTCATGTCTCAGCAGTTTGGCATCGCTTGCACTGATCATCGTTTCTTTGCGAGCTAAAAACGCAATTAAGGTAATTTATAGTTAATGTAATAGTGAGGTGGTGAGTCTTCATCTTGGCAGCCGTTGAGGTCACAAATTATGGCATCTTAACTGATTAATAACCTTGATTTGATTGCGCCATACCTGCTGGAGTGCCAGCATCCTGCAGCTCTCAGACATGAATTTATTCTCTGCTGTCTCTTTGGAGGACTTCCAGGATGTGATAAATTCACCTGAAGGTCTTCTCAATGGTGCAGTTTTGCGATGTAGTGCAGCTGTTAATTAGCTTGCGTTTTTAAGAGCAACGCAAGAATCAAAAATCAAACAGCATTCGCGATTGATCCCCTACCCATTTAAAGCGCAACATAGATTTTCAGTCATTTGTCAGCTCATCTGCACTGTGGTGGAGTCGGTGTGTTTATATGGGAGAGACTGCATTCATGCTCTTTGAGTACAGTATCAACTATGTTACACAGAGAGCTTCTCAGGCTTCAGTCGGTCAAAGGAGCTTTTCATGTGCTGGTAGGGTGTGGAGGCTCTCAGTCACAGAGAGTCGATTGTGGGCACTGCTTAATCTCGTCGGCTGCCATCGTCTTGTGCCCGGCCTGTGGCTCTTGGCAACTTTAGACACGGATGGCTGTTTTGTGACTTTTTATACAAACTGATGTTCCACATCTGAGCTTGAACAGCTGTTCTCTAAACAAGGCTGTGAGTTTTCCTGACTTGAATGGAAAAAAAGCAGCATGAAAAAAATCTACAGTGTCTGTTAAAATATAGCACTAGAGAGGTTTACATTTACATTACGTTTTTGTGTTGATTTTGTATGACAAAATGGGTGTTCAGTGTTTCCCACACCATGTTAATACTTGGGCAGGCCACCCAAGTAAATTGGCCACCACCCAAGAAGTTTTTAAGAAAATTTATTAAAAATATATAAAAAAAAATAAAAACGTGTAACGTAAGTTCGCCGTCACTCACTTGTGGATCGTGAGGCTCGAGGAGATGTAGTTATAGGACTGAGACCTACCTCCTGTCCAACCTGCCTCCCATCCCCACCGCCGGAGTCCACCAACCCAAGTAGATTTCAAATCTGTGTGTTGAACCTTCTTGATTACAAATGTATTATTGAATTTGATTGTAAATGTCTTTATTTAGAATGAGACCAAATGGCAGATTAGGAAACGAGAGGAGTTTGTTGGTCGTGCAGTTTGGGGTCGGTTTATTAAGAATTATGGTTTGTAGAACTGAGCAGAGAATTCACATAACTTACAGTTTATATAAGATACTGTAGCATATTTTCTACATTGTGATTAGGATTTTAAAGATTTTAAAGCCTTTAAACATACAAGTTCCCCTTTATTACAAGTTTGCTTAATCTAATCAAGATTCCTAACAAAGCTTTTTGGTTTTCTTGTTGCATTCGGTTTGAGGTTGGGTTTTTCATCTTCCACATTCTCAGTTTTATTAGAAATTTGGGCGAGTACCAATAGCAGATATCGGTATCGGCCTGGTACCCGGCCTGGTACCCGGCCTGGTACCCGGCCTGGTACCCGGCCTGGTACCCGGCCTGGTATCCTGCCTTATTTCAAAGTATCGGTCCTCACGGCGGTGGCCCTATTGTGGCTGTTTTATGATCAGGAAGTAGAAATTAGAATTGAAAATTGCCAGTTATTTCATGCAATTTTAAGGAAAAATGCCATATTGAGCTATATTGGTCTTTCTTTAAAACTAGCTGTAATTGTTTTTTTGGGGGAAATCTTATGTATCAAAACTACTAGTGGTATCAGTGATTTGAGTACTCGTGCTAGATCAGTCTGAAAAAAGTGCTAACAAGCATCCTGACTAGAAATGAGTTTTTTTAAAAGTATATAATAAATCAATAGAAATTGCTTAACATTTTGGTTTGTGTGTATGCTATGATATTTAGGCATCAGCAAGAATGTTTTTTTTTTTCCTGACGCCGTACTTTTCCATTGCACTGATTCAGCATGCAAAGAGCAGCAGCATTTTAGGTAGCTGAGCCTTATCTATAAACATAAACATTTTGGTTTGTTACTAATGACTATTAGACAAATAGTATTTTTGAACTGCTGATGTGTCCAGCAAGTTATTTCCTAGATTCCCTGTGTTCATTTATACACCCCCTGCTGCTGTTGTAGTAGTATTAACCCTTGTTTTTGCAGCCAGATTGGAGCTGAAACGACCCTTTGAGCAGTGCAGTGTTATATAGAGGCTTCTTTGTGCTTGCTGGAGCACCCCTTTGGCTCTGGCTCCACTCACTGCACTGAGCCAGTCTCATCTCAACTCTGAGCTCATCGAAAGCTGACAGAGGTCGACAGCCAGCTCAAAATATGAAATTAGCGTTCTACGTCTTTTCTTACACTGCCACAGTGTCATGAAATTGGGCCTCTCTTTTGATTCTGCTTTTGTGGCTTTCTTTCCAGTTGAACAAATGAGTCCCCCAGCAGCGCCGTGAAACACGATGGCATTCCTTTTGTGCTCGAATGCTAATGTAGAGTAAAATTTGAGACAGGCCAGAAAATTATAATTGCCCCTTGAAATTTGATATCTAGTACAACCTTTGAGTATGTTTTACTTGTAAGGAAAATAACAGGCCCTGAGGGACATATGTGGGCTTCTATATGGATTCAGAATTAGAAAAGAGCAGCTTGTGGATTTGTTTTTTTGCTTCTGCTTTATAAAACCAGACGTAACATTTTTTTTTTGGTTTACTTCCATGATACTGATAATGGTCATATAACATTACACCCCTTTCCTCACATAAGAGGGCTCATTTCCTGATATGGATTAGAAACATTGACCTTTGAGGAAGACCATCTCTGTGACAGTTCTTTCAATAGTCGTACTAAAGTTTTTACAGTGCTATTGAAAATATAGGTTTAGGAATGAATTCTGATGAGAAATGTAAAAAAAAGACAGACTAAGTCAGTCTTTTCGTCACTAACCGGGTCATGTGCCAACGGACCTGTTGACGAATGAGGGACTGAGTACTGTCGGAATGTCCGCCTTTGTCTGTCGGTCCTAAATTAGTGGTGAAGAACTGATGATGGAAGCGTGGTTAAAATAAAATGACGGTCTGACGATTGCAATTCCGTTCGGCTGCAAAAAATGATGGATGGACAATGTTGGAAAATTTTGTAAAGTGCCCCCACCTCTGCTTTTAGAGAATGCGTACTGAAAATGCTCAAAACGGACATGCGGCTTATGCCCGTTTCCATCTGTTCTTCTTTTGTGAATATTGAGAGGGGACTGCCGCCGTAGGTGGCGGTATACACCATAGATATGTGATCCACCAGTAATTTAAAAAAAGAAGACAACCAGGATGCGACTGCGCCGTGCGATGACGTCGTATGAGTTTGTTTTTGTAATTCTTGATAAACTGTAGCGTTTCTTTGCTGTTTTCCATCTAAAATTGCATTAAAATTCTCTTGTTTGATTAATTCTAAAAATATTTGTTTCGTCGTCCCCCAAACATACCATATTTTATCGTCTGACATTGCTTTGTGAATACAAACGTACGTGAGACGTAATATTCAGTCCAAACGTGCGACGTGTATCCGGTCTTGTCAGCGGTTATTACCAAAACCCGTATCCATAGCCAAAATTCACATTTTCCTTTTTTCGATACGCTTCAAAATTCACCCCCTCTAAGGGTAAAAACTTTTTTGTGAATTTTGGGTCCTTTTTCGATTTTTCCAGTCAGTTTTATTTTTGCATTTCTTGAAAGTTCGAAGAAAAATGGGTTAATGGAAACTAAACTAATGTTGGATACTGGGCATGTTTTGGGGACATTTGTCTGTATTTTTAATAGAGTTCAAATGGATCAGTACTTGCATGCATTTTTATTTGGTCCATTGCTGATATCCCTCCAAGCACTCAAACTATGCAGCTTGGCTTCAGTCTTTGTTAAACAGAGCTTTTGAGATGAAACAGTCACTTGAGCCACCTAAATGCAGACATGACCTTGCTGTGACTGATATGGAGGAGGAAGAGCAGGATGAGCTCGGTGAAATGGATAAGCAGGATGAGGCAGACTGAGTTAGAAGCTGCTGGAGGTGAGGATTTTCATCTGGCTTGATGTGTGTGTGATAGGCAGTGATGGAAAGCAGCTGCCCCGGTTCCCTCCCAATTCCTGTACCACTGGCACTCAAGGCTCGATTGCGCCTGCTTTTGTCGCCCTTGCTTGCTCCCTGCCTGCGACAGGTCACTCATGAACAGCACCAGCATGGCTGCAAATGGATGGCAGCCAACAGGGAGCACCTGCGGAGAAATAGCAGGCGAGCAGCATTCCATCACAGGACCCTGAGACACAGATGTCATATGAGACTCCAGGGAGGTGTTTGGAATGGGGGATGGGGCACAGGGGCCAATAGCAGAGGTTTTGGCGTGGTGGGCCAGTAATGGAGTGGGATCGAGCCACCTGCTACCAACTGATATTTAATGAAGTGCCCCATCAAGAACACAGGGAGATGAACATTGATGACAGCAGTTTAACTTGTCACTTCATTTATTTACCCTCTCCTATTTAGTCAAAGGAGTGTTGGCTCTGCGTCACTGGAAGTAAATTGAACTACTGTACAACCGCCATGACTGACATTCATTAAAGAAAGATGTATTTTTACCCAGAGTTGAACTGGGTACCTTCTATTTAATTTGCTTGTATTTACACAATATATTTGTTCTTTTTTTTTTAAATTCAAGGTTTACTGCAATTTAAAGAAGATATGATATACATGCCTTCCTTCATTGTTAGGATCAGGACCATATGGTGCAGTGCACAATTGAATATGTATGCAAAATTATCATAATCAGATTGTCATGGGTGCTGATTTGTTGAGTCACTGACCTCTTTGAACAAATATTTAGATTAGTTTGATACTGATCAAGTTAGATTCAAGTGAAAGTACATAACTGGATACTAAATAAACCACAGAAATTTACTTGTGTTGAAGGTCAACCTTTTTTATGTAGTTCATTTTCGCTCACATTGATACAATGTTAAACAGTATTTACATTTTAAACATCTCAATCACATTAAAATTGGTTTGATTCTGCTGAGTTATACTTAAAAAACTAACTGCATTTGGTAAAGAAAAAAAGAGACAGATGAATTGATTACTAAAATAATTGTTAAACTCTAAAATTGAGAAATATGGAGCTGATCCATGTGATTGGAATCGGTATCAACCGATCTCACTCATGGGCGATCGGAACATCCTTAGACTTAACAATGAGTCCTGCTTTTCTCACATGAATACTTTTAAAACAAGCGCTTGTACCTCAAATTACCACTTTTTCAATTGTTTCATTTTTTTTTTAAAGTGAATTTACTGAAAATGTGCAAAATGGACATGCGACTTATGCCCGTTTCCATCTGTTCTTCTTTTGCAAATACTGAGAGGGGACTCTGCCACTGTAGGTGGCGGTATACAACCATAGAGATGTGATTCACCATTAACGGTAATTTAAAAGAAGAAGAAGACCAGGAAACGACTGCGCCATGCGATGACGTCGTATGAGTTTTCTTTTGTAATTATTGATAAACCGTAGCATGTCTTTGTTGTTTTCCATCTAAAATAGCATTAATATTCGCTTCTTTAATTAATTCCAAAAGATTTCTGTTCCTTCAACCCCCCCAAACATACCTTACTTTATCCATGTGTATCCATTCTTGTCAGTGTTTATTTGCAGTGTTTATTTATATGTTTCCATAGCCCAAATTAGCATTTTCCTTTTTTCGATACGCTTCAAAATCCACCCCCTCCAAGCGTAAAAACGCCCTTTTGCAAATTTCTAGCGTTTCCATTCAGTTATATTTCTGCATTTTTTGGAAATTCAAACAAAAATGGGTGGGTGGAAACCCTACTATTGTCGAGTCAAAGAAGTGCAATTTTTCTAATTCATTTCCCAGGTGTTTTGTAAATTGGTCAGGTGTGTTGGATTAGCCGTAGCCATCTCACAGGGAATGGGGATTTGGGTGTGAATTGGATGTTTTTGTAAAATAAATTACCCCCCAAAATGTGACTTATACTCCAAACTGAAAAATATGGTCCTTGCAGGTTATAATGCATCACATTGTGAGGGAGTGTAAAAAATCCCCTTTTCTATGTTTACACCTTAATTACACAGAGTAGTCTAAAATGAGCACCTGTATTTTATATGCATGCCATGTCAGAACACCTGCTGGAAACACAAACACATGCATGTAGGCTCATTCAAAGCAAGTTGGCTGCTAAAATATGTACTGCGTTCTGTTTATGCCATATGCTCTGCAATACTGTAGTGAAGTGCTCATCTAAATAAAAACAAGCTTAACGTGATCTAATTGAGCAGGTGTGAAAGCAGCACAGTACTGGTTGGTTTTGACACTGCTGTTAATTCCTGGACAGCAGTTAATTCAACTGACAAGTAAATACTTTCATCTGCCTTCAAAAGACGATGTCGGGGGGTGTTTGGGAGTTATAGGGGTGCAGTTTTTATTAGCCGTTGTTGGCCTGTTGCAGACAGACAAGGGACTCAATAATGAAGCTCTAATCCAATGATGTCTGAATCTGTGGAACCCCTCTTGCCCCTTTTCTGTCCCTCACCATCTTCTCCCAAGTGCCAGTGCATTCCTAGCCTGGCGGGGCAGCGTTTCTGGGCTAGTGCTATGTCTTGGCCCCAAACTACCATGGTGGTGGGAGGGTCAGGGCCCAGGGTTTAATTATTCAGTGTGGGGAAATGGAGGGGGTTCAAGAAATCACATTGCTTGACTACAGCTGTGATGTTGAAAGTTTTTTTCTTCTTCCCATTTTTGTTCTATTTTAAGCAAATTTTGTTGCCTTCAGATTAGCCAGTTTCTTGGCTTTAAATTGAGCTCTCTTTCTCCACCCCGTGACCGTTTTGCCTTGTGAACTTCAAAGCAGATGTGATGATGGCCCATCTTGGCTCAACACTAGTAGGGGCTTGCACAGAAAACAAGACTTGAGCTTTGGTGCAAATTTTTTTTCAGTGCGTGCTAAATATTTCTCAACTCCAGAGTTGTAAGAAGCAGTTTTAGTTTAGTTTGTCACGGGAAGCTCTACAAATCCTCTTTAATGAATGCTTTTGGGAAGACAACATTTAAGAATTGTATGAGATTATCAGTTTGTTTTCATAGGATCAATTAATGAGGTTGTTTCATCCATAGCTTAGCAAGAGGCTTAACAAAAGACATAATTTTTGAGGCTTCAAACACACCTAAAAGTTTCATTTAAAGTTTTGAATTGAAATTGTCCTTTTCTATTCTTTGAGTTGTATAATGAATGAGGTCAAATGAATCATGCAGTGACCACATTGACTATGTTTACATGCAATCAACATTAGGGTTAAGGTCAGAATTCCGGTTTCTGAAGCAATCGAGGTAACACGTTTACATGTGTGGTGGACCGAGTTACTCTCGTTTACATGTCATTTGTGCTCGATTGGAAAATGCCGTTCAAACCGTGATGCGCGGACAACGTAATTACGTAAGTAACGTCATTTCCGCTTTTAACTTACTACGTTCAATAAAAGACATATTTATGTCACTCACAACGCTAGATAAAGTAGTCTGTTTCCTCCTCGCTCAAGAAGTG
The DNA here is from genome assembly GCF_051991255.1 of Vanacampus margaritifer. NCBI lineage: Eukaryota > Metazoa > Chordata > Actinopteri > Syngnathiformes > Syngnathidae > Vanacampus > Vanacampus margaritifer. The sequence goes on from NC_135435.1 coordinate 9,993,434, forward strand.
TGGTTCTTTGCTGCGAGTTTGTTGACACCGGCTTGAGTATTTCCGGTGGATTACACACCAGAAGCACGGGTTTATATGCTTGTATTGTCAATATTTGTTTTTTAAAAGGGTTATTGCCTGCATGTAAACGTAGTCAGTGTTGTCCGTTGAAATTGATCACCTTACACTTTTGTAATCCAAAATGTGAATGCACTTGTTAAAATCATATATCTCTGGAAGTAAAATAATAAGTGTATGTTAAATCCATTCACACATAATAAAATAAAAGTACAGTATCTTTAGTACTTTTTGTGTGTGTGTCAATGCAGCATCAGTCTCTAACAGTAGGATTTCCTGAGGGGAAACAATTGAGTGAAATGCGGGAAACCATTAGGAAGCCTGGGACTCGTGTCTCTTCCTGCTGAGTAAATAGTGTTTGGGCCTCCCTTTATTTCTTCCACTTCTGAATGCCCCTAACACTTGTTACAATAACATCAGGATATGAACTGTACTTGCACAGGAGCATCGAGAACCTTCATTCTTCTGCTAATTGACAAAACTGTATTGGGCTGTTAAAACAAATATATATTTTTTAAAAGTTTAACATAATTCAAAAGTAGCTCTGAATAGGTTTTATGGAAAAACAGCAAATGATTACGTATATATTTTTTGCTTTTGGTAGTCACTTTGCAGCACACATTGACATCCCTCAGGCATTTGGCATTTGATGAAAATAGTGAAGTCAGTGATGGAGAGCAAACTACAGAGTGCATTGTGCCGTCTTGTTTTCTTCTCGCTAACCCCTCTTGGCAGCGACATCCTCATTTTTCTGTGTGGAATGCATGCGTGACTCGCAGCCAGACGGTGTTACTTAAGTTGTCACCCGAGAAGCCCGCCGGGGGAAAGTTGTTTTGTCCTTGAGAACAGACCATAAGCGTATTTGAGCTGGTCTGCATTCTGTGATGATTGGTAATGTAGTTGGGATTTAGGTTATGTCTACCACCAATCCTACTCCTTGCAGAGAACATTCAATTAGCGTTTTATAGTGAATGACTTCATTTTTCACTTCTTTACAAGATTTTTTTTTTTTAAAGACATGATGAGCTTTACTTGAACCACTTTCAAAATAGCTTTATTTCACTGTTGGGTCAGAGGTTATTATGCCCAAATTTGGTGCTTATTGTAATGGATCTTTGGGTAGCTCCTAGACTAAGCCGCAACTAATCAGGTTAGCGCGGGAGATTTTCTCTGATTAATTCCAGGAGTCCAATCTGACTGGCCTGGCCTCCTTCCCTGTATCAGCCAGAGTGTCTGCTTTACCTGGGATTTACTAGCATATGAAGACAAAATGAGATCAGAGGTGGTGATGAATCCTGATGGAAAGAATCCGTTTGACAAAATGAGATGCACATAAGAGCATTGTCTCAGTCATCAAACGCTCATGCCCTCGTTTCAGATAAATTGATTTCAGTTGTTCCACTGGTGTGAGGCGGAGTAGTGGTACGAAATTGTGCTTTGTGCTCTCAGTTTGGCAATACATTTTCCATATTAGCATTCTTGTCTCTAATGGTGTCTGATGCATCGTTGTCATTACTTATTCCCATTGTTGCGTGTGAAAAAAATGATGTCCAATATCGGATGTCTTCCCTTTTGTTGCACTCCATTTAGCCTCCACTGATATATTTATGGTTACAACCAACAAGGCAGCACAAATTCACACTGTGTACACAGACTGTGAGGTTTCCTAGCCGGTGTCCCAGCAGATTCACAGACAACTAATTTAGTGGTTGTTAAGTGATTTAGCGTCTGTTTTTTATAGGACCCTGGCGAACCACAGCATACCCCTCCCACTTGCCCATTGCCTTTCCTGCCTGTGGCATTGATGCTGGCTTTTGAATTTCAATCAGCCCTGGCTGCACACTTGTGTCTACGTGAGGGGGATGGGACAAAATGGATCTTGGTTGTAGTCGCTACTTGTGGGTGTCAATCAAAAATACAGCGTGACCAATGGGTTGCTCATTGGAGGCTAGTTGGCGTTTTCTCGCAGGGCACGAGACTTAAAGCTACTGCCCGCAGGTCGAACCCTGCCATCCCGTCCCTCCTTACAATAAGAACATTGGCCGAGCAATCAATAACACCCTCCCTCTCCTCGCTGCTACTCCTCTGGTCAGCTGCTCCCTGCTTTCCATTTATCAACACTGTGTTTGATGTTGGCTTCATCATTCTCTGTCAACCCCGCCAACACCTCTGTGTGTAATTGCATTAGATTCGTCATGGTGGCGTGGTTATTTGGAGCACCCTCGCCTCCATTGGGCCAGAGGTTTTCTCTTATTAAATCTACTTCCCCAGGTATTAGTTTCAAGTATGTAATGTGTCATTTTTCCGCCATAGGTTCCGATGGTTTGTGGTATTGGTTCTCTTTGTTGCAATTGAACATATCAGTTCATTTCTTTAAAAAAATCTCAGAGAAGGCATGTTTTGTTGAGCAGGATAAGAGAAAGGAAGTGAAGATGTAAAGTCACTTGGAGATATTATTTTAAAAATGTTCATCAGTATGGCCTGAAAAATGTTTGACAACAGTGTTTATTATCGTTAGGGGGAGATTTTGGTGCATGTTTGTGTCGTGGACAAATATTAAACCTTACAATTGGCAAAGTAGCAGATTCTATTTCTGTGCTGTAATAATTATCAGCAATTGACTGTTTTTAAACCACAAAGCACCCGTATAAATCTGATGCCATTTAATAATCCTCCTTTTGCAATCCCGCCATCAACTAATGTAGGGGTGGGAATCTTTGACTGTTCGACGATTCGATTCCAATTTTTGGGTCTGCGATTCAATTCAGAATCGATTTTCTATTCAGAATCGATTTTTGATTCAAAATTATTTGATTGACAACGATTTCTGCTTCATTTTATAGATCGGCGAAGAATTGTCATGATCTACTCCAGTCTGACTCGCTAAGGCTAATCACGGCACTTTTATCACTCAAAGGAGCGGCTTTTCATACAAAATGCTTCAAGAATGTATGCAGAGAATCTTAACTTTACTCACGGGCATATTATGCTCTTTCTATGCTGAGAACTTTTAGAACAACTTTTATTGGCAACTTGATTGTGACTTTTTCCTTCAACTCTCTAATGTGGCTACAACTTAACAGTGTATCAGAACGCGCGGAACCACGCTGCCCCTAAGTGGCCAAATCAGGTACAACATGAACAGCACTCCCAATAAAGGTACACACAAACAAGGGCAAGAGAGTATAAAATAATTTAAATAAAATCGATTTTTGGACATTTAAAATGGATTCTGAATTGTCCTTGATGAGAACCCCTTTTCTTATCAGAATCGATTTTTTTTGGGGCACACTCCTACTGCTTTGTGTTTTCATTCAACTTTTGTATGACCTGTTGTGCATGTGTGGATAATCTCCAGCCAATGCATCGCCTTGTTGTTGAGGTACATTGGGAGTACGTTTCTGTGAGAATAGCAGACCCAGAATGGGGGAGACTTAAGAGGCACAGCCAGAGGATCTGTCTTTGTCGATTACACACGCACTACAACCTTGACGGCCACATTAGATCTCTTTCTCCGCACACCAAACTCCCATTAATAATGTATACAGCGCTCTAGCTCTTTTGCTCCCCGTTTTCCCTTCCCCCCAGCATTGCCCCTCTAGGCGTCCTATACACCCACCTACCTTCATCCTGTTGTACCATACCCAATTTTCCCCCTCTGTCCACGACACACACACACTTTCAGCTGTGAGACTGCTTGCCAGGAGCCATGGCAGGTGTGCATATATCATTATGGTCTTGTCCACTCCCTCCCAAATAGTCATCATCACATAGGCGGATGCACCTGCCGGCAAAAGAGAAGATGTTGAATAGTTGAATATGTTGGCTTCAGTGTTTTGTTGCCGTTATCTGTGTTTGGATGAGGACGTAAGCTTGTTTTGCCTCCCCTGACAAAAATCGGCGAACGGTGACGAATGAATGACAAGTTCAGAGGAGGCTGGGAGAATAAAAAGATGTCTACAAGCTATTGTTGATTGCCTTCTGCGTACAAAGTGGGGAAAGTCATGTATTATTAATATCATTCTCCGTTTGATTGTCACTTTCACTTTGCATCCCTCATTTGATCAGAGACAATCCTCTTTAATGTCTCAGGCTGCAGTCTCAGTTAGGGAATCAGAGTAATTTACAATATGACACTTTGTCCAACGTATGGGAGTAAAATAGTGCCGCGATTAAATGATGGTCAATATGTGGAGAAAAATATTAAAGATGTAGGATAATATCGGTGGCCGATAATTATCGGCAATTATCAACCAATTTGACTTCATACAGATGAACCAGATAATAATTATTTAATAATTAATTATTATTAATAATTAATTAATAATTCTATTAATTATTATTTTTTATTTCCCCTACACCCTTCATGGTCAACGTGGGGCAGTCTGCGATCGACTAGCTCGGTACTCCTGGTTTCTGGGAAAATATATTGTCCTGAAAATTTTGTTGCGAGCCAACACATTTATTCTTCATTTCATGATTTGCGGCTATGTAATGTGATGAGTAACTATACATGTGACATTTGTGAACAATGTACTTGGTTGTAGATAAATGTCATAAACTTGTACATTTTGCATTTGAAATGCTTAATGCCATACTAATCCTACTGCCACAAGTGAAACAAATTAAAAAAAAAAATAACTTGATGATGAACTGCCTGTGAGGGGACTTATTTAAGCCACATTTCTACCAAGCAGTTCGATTTACTTCAGCGTGTCATGAAAAAAAAAAAAAGGACGGGCTGTCGGACAGTAAATGTGGTGTATACAACATGAGGTCCTGTAGTGCAAGTGAGTAACTGAGCAAGTTATGCTGAACAAAACAAAATTAATTTGGAACATGACAAATATCAGGAGTCACATTGGCGAGAAATAGCCTGTGGGAACCATCAAGCACGGTTTATAAAAGCTTTCACTTGGAGAGATTGAAACCAATCAAATACTCATGTTTTTGTCTATATTTGTTTAAGGTTTACACATTGTGGTGATGATATTGAAGCCAGTAGAGAATTATAAGTACAGTTTGACAAGCATCAAGTAGGCATATGGCTAGAAAAAGGGCAGACATAAAACACCATGTGCATCAATTTGAGGAAAGTTAATCCATCGTTGAACTGAATCATGATCCTCTGAATCATAATCGAAATATGAGCCAGTGAAAGATTCTCAGCCGTTTTGGTCAGTCAAACCAAACACTGGAATTAATACAGTGCATTTTCAAATAATATTGTAATTTAGTTGCCCTCAAGCTCACTCTCATCAGGCCGACAACAATGTTTGGTTTGGACGCCTCTGTTATAGATGTTCACAGTCAAAAAAAGAAAAGAAAATCCCATGAAAATTGTGCAACTCTCAGTTGACAGATCAAGAGCAGGTTTGCCACACTCTTAAGAGAAGTATCATATTTGCTGTCCTCTCCTGCAGGATTATGTTTATCTACGCTTAAACTGTAGATGTCATCTGCTGTATCTGTGAGCTCATTAATCTACAGTATGGTTTAAAGCTGCTGCTCGGTAGTATGACAGCATATCAACTGAAATGATGACAGACGCGGCGCAAAGGAATATGACTTAATGTTCAGGTAGCACCAATGTGATTGAACGGGAGCATTACTTTATGGAGAAAATGCAAATATGTGATAAATAATGGAGAACCATTTAAACAGGGATTCTCATGAATGCAGTTGAAGCAACAGCTGTCTGATTAATTATGCTAACTTCTGACAAGGATGAAACTATAAGAGGACATGGAAGTAGGTTTCAGCTTTTAGAAGTTAGGAGAAGCATCCAATGGAATTGGTTTGCTATTCCTCAGGGAAATGTCCTCCTACCCTTCCTGAGGCTATCTGTCTTTCTGTCATCCTATTGATCCATGTAGTGCTAATTAATATGGAGAAAAGGCCATTGGGCTTCAGAAAAGAAGACAGTGGCAACCATTTGAGGTGCAATATATTCTTACAGTTGGCATACCTTCCATACCTCTCAAAATATCTTACTGGAAAGTCGGAGGGCTTTTCCTAAAACTATGCAGTATGATATTTATATGCCATTCCACAGTATCATACACCTGTATTCAGGAGGCAAGTTTGAGATGTTTGACCTTGCACATAAAACCCCTTTCAGGATAGAAATGAGATATTTACATCGCCTAGCCTTGCTGTGGTAAATGTTAGCTTGCTATCAAGTTACAGACACTCACCCTGCATTTCACTTGAAAAGTGGTTGTGGAGAGTTTTGTTATGATAAATTGGCTTCAAGTAAACAAAAATATACTCCGGAGGATTGTGCCTTTCCTTTGTTTCTCTTCCGTTCCAAACATTGCCTTTCGAGCTTAATTTACATTCATATTGAATTTGTTAGATGTCATATGCTCCCAGATGTTGTCAGGGGATACAGGCAAGACTTATCGTTTCCTTTTTGGAGGCAGCTGAGCCCATTCAACTGTATTTGTTCTAAGTGATGAGATAAGGAGAAGCTCCTCCTCTGCGTAAATGTTTGATTAAACTGATATGTTAACATTGTCCTTTTGTTCTTTGTTCTTTTTGACAATGCAAACAACACAGTTGGAAATATTTATTCACTGACATTATTGAAAGTGAGCATCTGAAGCTAGTTAATTTATAGTCAGTCTTCTTAATGTAATATTGCAACAATAAATACAAGAATACATACATTTTTCTACAAATGGAGTTGAGAAATTGTTGGGCAGACCAATGTTGTAATTGTCTCGTTTGAATAGTTTCTTTACTACTATTGACCTTTCTGATCCTGCACGCATGCACCATAAATGTGTCACTACTTGTACTGTTAAGACTTGTGCAACAATTTACAGCATGTTTACACAACACGCCCCGCCACTCTCGAGCTTTCCTTCAATATACAGTGGTCTGGCAGGATACAGCCATTCGCCCCTCCCTCAAATTGTCAGTAATGTCAGAAATATTGTTCTTTAATCAGCACAGTGCCTACTCAAGGGATGCAGCAAGCGGAGAGGTCAGACCCGCCTTCCAATCACCATACGTCATCCTGGTAAAAGGCCCCTCGACACTCAGCCACAGGTCGCCATGGAGACCCAAGACAGGGAGTGTGCGGCGGGGGTTAGGGGTTGGAAAGCGGTGCAGACAACCATTAGAAGCCCATTCCATTGTAATTAATGGTGTTCCTATTGGCTGGAAATCAGCGCCCTGAAATAGACAGACACATTCTCTGAAAGAAGGTGTCACTCTGGCAAGATATACAAGGTACATCAGCTTTGCCGCAAAATAGAGCATGGATTGGTTTTCATTTGGTTGGAAAATGGCTGTAAATCTATACAGAACACAAGTGAGTATAGTGTATGGTGCAAAAGGCACAGATGGAAAAATTATTTTCAATTAGAATAGCATAATGTCCACAGAATAATCAGACAAATTACTTGGATTGTAAGGGTACTCGTTTACCTTCTTTTTTTTTTATATAGTCTTTCTCTTGTGCAACACCTCTGATTGGTGTCTTTTTGGCCATGCTGAAATAATCACCTGTCTAATCAAGTTTTAAATGCTGTTCACATTGCGAAAATGCAGCTCACTTTATTGGCTTTGTAATCAAATCTGAGGTCTGCTCACCCATTGGGGATTTTCAGTCTGCCAACCATTCATGCAGCCACAGCCGCTTTGAAGTGCCGGCAGACCCATCTCCCCCCTCTCTTCTCAAGCAGATAACTCCTCTCCATCTTGCATGCCTAAATGCGCACACACTCAGACATAAAAAGCAATTCTGTGGGCAAATAAAAATGCAAACGCATGGCACACAGATGCCCATGTTTGAGCGCTCAAAGTGGCCTAGACAATAATTTTGCCAATGAAGACAATAGTTGATGGGCAAGAGTTAGAACCAGTGCTTCATTTTTTATAGTTTTCATGCCGTCCTGCAGGCTTCAGTGACTGTTTACATGCAGTCAATATTCGGGTTAAGGTCAAAATTTCAGTTTCTGAAACATGCGTCAGCGGAGAGAGTTATTCCCCCTCATACATATTCCGATTTAAACCGCAATGCACGGACAACGTGATTATGCAAATAGACGTCTTTTCCACTTTTAACTTTCTATGCTTAATAAGACATTATATTCACCACACTAGTAATAAAGTAGCTGGTTTCCTCCTCATTCTCAAAGTGTAGTTCTCTCCTCCATCGCCATGTTTAGCCATTTTAGTTTACCTTTGTGTAATTCTGGTGGGTTGTGTGGTTGTATATGTACACACTGTGGCATTTTGGACGCAGAGACAGAAATTAACGTGAAAACACCATGGAGAAATCAATGCATTAAAGTTAGACTTGTTTAGTGAGTGACAATGTAAGATTGTGCCTCACATACAAGTAGTTCCGACCAAGATTCCTTGCGACTCGAGCATGCGCAGAACACAAACCAAAGTTCTATTCAAAGGAGGTACCCCGATATGCATATATTTATATTAATATCCAGTAATTTCTAGACTATAAGCTGCTACTTTTTGTTATTATTTTACTTGCATTCCATCCATCAGATCACAAGGGGGCGCACTATAAAGGAAGCGCAAGAGCGTCAGGCAGAGCAAAACAAAGTGAGCCTAATTACAGTAGGAGAGACAGAACAAGAACGAGACAATTTGCACCCTCATTATGGAAAAGAAAGTAGCGGGAACCCGGTGCAGTAACATCAAATCACCTGCGGCTTACAGTTGGGTGTGGCTTATATGTATAACAAACAAATTCATCCTCCACCCAAATTTAGCTAGCGCGGCTTATAGTCAGGTGTGCCTTATAGTCCAGAAATTGCTGTTTAAAAAAAACAACAAAAAAAACAACAAATGAGCATATTTGGGATTTTACGCACATTTACATGGCCTTTCATAGTTTATAAAAGGTTCTTGACTGCATGTAAACGCAGTCATTATATTCACAGGCACAGCAGTGTAGTGACTTGGATCAGCCACTGACACATCCCAACGGTGCTATCATTGGTACAACCCCTCGCGAGTATCCACGTATATTCTGTGTCACACCCACTTAAACCGTCTAGCGCTTAACACATTAAAACGTGCATGTAATATATGCACACGCAGGAAGCCGCCTTATCAGTCTCTGCCGGTGCCCTACCATCAATTAATTTTGTCATCATCCAAATCCCATTACTCCCACAGCTGTTGCATTACCTTCATCTCATGCTCAGACCCACCACACACAGATGTAGTCTTTACTCACTAACTTCCGCCTAATGATGGAGACAAATCGTCTTTCACCATTCCTTGTGCTTTACTCTGTGGGGTTGAGTGCATGTAGGTCTGTGCTGACTGATTTGCTGCTGGAAAGGGCGGAGGTGGTGATGGATAAAGATGTGGTGTGGTGAGGAAATACAGGCAAGGCAAGGCAAGGCAGCTTTATTTACAGTGTATAACACAATTCACCCACAAAGTAATTCAGGGCTGAATTCACAAAGAATGAACTGCAGACGCTGATATCGCCTTCAATTGCACTTCATTTGCACCCGCAGTTTGCTCTGTCTTTTTCACAAAGGGTGTTCTGCTAATGAACGACATACCAGTGCAACAAACACACCCACAAGCAGCGAAGTGTACTTTGCCCCTTATTTCCCCCCTTGTTGCAATAGGCGAAAGTAAAAAGCAAAGTATGTAAATGCTGGCTTTACTCTTAACACCGTGCCAGACAATGGCAGTTAGGAAGAGGAAGATAAAAAATTTAGAACGTGAGCTTGGAGTCCTCATGAGGAAGGTGCAAACGTGAAAACTGTTGTCAATCGTCACTCTCTGCTCGGTGGTCACCTTGCGTTTTAGATACACCAATCCAACGTCGGGAGTCAGACAGCGTTGGGTCGACAGATTGTGCCGTCTGATCAGTGTATAAATTACTGTTGTAAAGTCGGATCGAGTTGGGGGGTTCGTTTCCAGCAAATTCGACATGTTGAATCGGCGTTAGGGCATTTAATCACTGTGATTGGCTGTTAGCTAGCGAAATTAGCACACGGGGCAAGAGAGGAAATGATGAATGCGGACAAACATAGGGGTTCTCGATTATGGGGAAAAAATAATAATCACGTTTATTTTGGTAATAATTGAAATCATGTTTATTCAAAATGATTATTTTTTGGTTTAAAACACCAGAGAGCCACTCGCTTTTATGGTCCAAATTTCCCCTTACATGCTTGTACAGTAATCGTGGCGCAAATCTAACCCCCCACTGTAGGTTTTGCCTACACACACAGTCACGCACAGTGACAGGATCAAGGATTGCTTCCTGACTTTTTCTATCGAACATTTTATTAAATCGATTTTGTATTATCGATCACGTATCTATCGTGATACATATTGATGTTGGATTATCGGCTTTAATGTTTTAGACATTGACGCAACACCTCAGTTGACTGTTTCAACGGTACAGACGCTCCCCGCCTTACGAACGAGTTACGTTCCGGACGATCGTTCGTAAGGTGAATTTGTTCGTAAGTTGCTTCAGTGCTATATTTTGTATTATAATTTATGTTTAAAGCCTATATAAGTATATTGAAGGTTTATATAAGTATGTTTAAGGCTTGTACAAGTAACCTGCATTGGTTTGTACTGAAAAAAACTTTTAATAAAATGGAGAGAATACGTACAGTACTGTACTGTACTACGTATGTTAGAGAGAGAGAGCGAGAGACACACACAGTATGTACATGTACGTAATAAGATGAATAAAATGAAGTTTAACTTACTTTTGGAAGATGTACTCGATGCTTAAGGAGATGATGGAGGAGGAGGAAGAGGAGGATTTTATATCATGAGAGATTCTTCGTCGTCGCTGGAATCGGCTTCAAAAGTTATTTCCTGCTTCATGGGGACCGGCGTTTTCTTCCTCCTCCTCCTCGCCACGTTGCTCAGCCTCCAATGAGCTCTCACAGCGCCAATCGTCGGTATTAGCGGCGGAAAGAAGCACTACGCGCAATACAAAATCTAACTTACAGCATTTCTTTCCGAACATTTTTCGACATACTGTATGCGCAGAAATGTTCGTAACTCGAATGTTCGTAAGTAGGGGAGCGTCTGTATTACCATGATAGACAACATTAGAGTTTTGCTAGAATTTGACTAAAGCGTCAGCATATACAGGCTGAACAAAGGGTCTAAGAAAGGATCCTTGAGGGGCCCTATATGACATGGCCATTCGATCAAATTCAACAAGAGAGGAGTATGAAAAGAGAATTGTTATTGCAGGGTAAAGAGGTACGGGATGAGAGTAACCCTCTGAGCGGCGAATATTTACGAGGGTAATGGATGTTGATTTTTCGCCAAGAAATTTTGAACAACTTCCTTGCGAGAAGAAAAATGTTTGCAACCATTAAAACTGTTGGCGAACGTCTTTGCAACCTTGAACGAACCCGGTCGAAAAGTCAACATCTGCTACCTTCACAAACACTCAAATCTTCGCCGCTCAGTAGGATACGGGCTTTATGAACTACACTCCTCACGCCTTTCTGTGTGGTTTGTTTTTGTTTTGATGGTTTTACCTCCTTGCTCCCTGATGTGTTGTGGCCTTCAGGCTACACGACAATGATGCTGTTGACCAGACTCATCAGCCCATTTCCTTCAGAGGGAATCTCTTCTCATGCCTGAAAACAACAACACCCCTGTCGGCTCAGCATTGTATTGTCTGTTGTTGTACTCCTTCTTGCTACCACGATCGCACAGCAGGCTGTGGTGCAGAGAAAGCAGACTTCATTTTTGATACTCAAGTGGCCCTGTTATGGCTTTCTGACCCAATGAAACGGAGAAAAGGACCAATTTTCCTATATACTGTTGTAGCTAGTTTTGAGAAGTTTCTTCTTTTCCGATGCTGTTAGAAAATATGTTCTATAAATACATTGGCCTTATGATTACTTTCTCTGTCATGTCTTCTATGGAAATCAAATGTAGGGGGAAGCAAAGTGAGTCAGAGGAACACACTTAATGAATGGAAGTCTGATTGACTTACTACACTGTGTTCACATCTCAGCTCTTTTAGTATATTGACCTGCTCATAATTCTCAACATGAATAAGTATGCTGCATTTAATTGAATTTGTTACAGTTGGTATTAGTAGATGCAGTTGTGCATTTTAATTTCTAGCTCTAAGCCTCAGGCTCTGCTGTCATTTGTGGCTGTTAATGTCAGCATTGTTGGAATGTAATTGTAAAAGAATTAAGGCCGCAACTAATGATTATTTTCATAATTGATTCATATGTCGTCGGTCTATGAAGTTAATTTAAAAAACTTTTTTTTTTTTTTTAAATTGCGCCCCTTAATTTGAAAAAATCTTTCGAAGTGGCAGTGCAAAAAAGTGCACAAGGTTTGCAAAGCTCAATTTTGATCCTTGCGCATAACATCTGAATTTTGATAAGGGCCAGGATACTAAAACTGGTCTTATATGGCGTTCAGTCTTGCCCACAGGAGGAAATCTGGAAGTGAAGAAAGTATACAGTAAAAGACACTGTGGTTGTAACATTGTGGATGCACCTTTGGATGCCGTGTCCAATCGTGTGCCTTCCTACTGTATGGCTGCGTGTTGGGCCTGGAATGTGCGGCTGGGGCCTGGAAGCTCCAGTTATTTCTACTTTAAATACAGATGTTACAATGATGGTCGGGTGGGGTTTTCGTAGACACTGTGACTGAAGGGCGAGCGGAGTGACTTAGGAGACAAACGACAAGTGCATTAAATTACACATTTATTATTCACCGCAAGGTTTTCAAATTCGGCAGCACAAGGCTATTCGGCGAAGGTGCGAACTGGAGAGAGGAGATACTTTCTCGACAGAGTGGGTGTGATTGCTGAGCTGAACCCGCCGACAACACGCAAGATGTCGCATCTGGCGCCCAACGTGGAGCTTAGCAATCAAACCCAGAGCGGAGTGTTTTAACGCGAGTTTATTCACAGTTCATAAGCAATCCAAATATGCTTAGTCGAGCTTTTCAAGGTCTTTCCGGCAGGTCAGCGTACAATAAGCAAAGTAAAGTAGTCGAGACTAGACTAACGCCTGTAAAATTCTACTTTAGACGCTTTCTTATATTATATTCTGAAGAATATATACTGTAGCAAACCCTAATTGTGGTAATATTAAAAAAAGCAATTTAATTGTGGTCAACAGCTTCACTAAAAATAATTAGGTTATGCATATTTGGTAGAACAGTGGAGATCATCTGACATGCATCTGCTTGTCGAATCGAATTACAAGGAGGTTGTAGAGTCCCTCACCTAGACATCTTCCTTTGTCAGAAGAGGCATCGGAAGGTCTGCCTGAAGGGTTAAATGTCCAACCAAAGCTGACTAAAAAGAATGGATAACGATGTAAGCAGCAAAATAGCCTTTGCAATTCCACAACTAAGGTGCTATCTCTCAGGTATCACATCCCATCACTCCTTTTACTCTTCTGTTGGTAGATATCCCCCATGCTCTGAGATGGGTAACACTTCCTTGCAGGCACTTTTCTCAAGCTATGCTCGCTTTTCTGTCCTCACTTCATCTCAGCTATTCTCTTTCACACTAAGACACAATTGATGTGATACATAAATATACATGTGGATTTTACAGTGTTCGCCCCTCCTTCCTCCATCTTAACCCCTAATTCTTTCACTCCCTCTGTCTTACCGTCTTTGCCCATGGGGCTCCATAAATATCATTTCATCCTTGGGAGCCGCTGACACGCTGCAAAGGGTCTACGATAAATAATTCACTCCCTTGGTGCAGGGCAGGCACACTCCCCTGCTTAGGAATTCAACAGGAGTGTGTATACGTAATGGTGGAGGTGTTTGTTGGTGGGATTTTGACTGGTGGTGGTAATACTTTGATGTGGGTCAAAACATACTGCATACTACAGGACAGATAATTAAATTAATGTTAAGCATTGACAGACAGTAGATGCTTCAAAACTCATGTCCTCCCACTGGGCAGTGGGTGAGAAAAACAACATGTCTTGTTATACATGGCTTAGAAAACATTGTGACATGCCTGACATTAAAGCCACCAACCATATCACAATAATCCAGCCCGCCACGACCAACCCGTATCACACTGAGGGGCTAATATTTGCGAGAAAAATGCGCACACCTGTCAGGGTTCGTTCAAGGTTCGCCAACATTCGCCGGACGTGTAGAGTTTTAATGTTTTTTATTGTGGCAAGGAAATTATGAACATGTTCCAATTTTTCCTTGCCACAAGAAAAAACAGCAAAACTGGAAATGTTGCGACCTTGAGCGAACCCTGATGTGAAATCAACTTTTGCTAGCATCGCAAACGTTCGCCCAAAATGTTGCTCGATTTATTGTTGACTATTGAGATTATTAGAGCAAATTCCAGCCCATTATCTTATTTAACTCAGAAACAAGATCCAGTTACCTTAAGTCAAATTTAAACAAGCCACCCAGAATGAAAAGCCATCGTTCAGGTGTGAGTTAAATAAGTTATTATGGGAATTAAAATTAGATTAATTCTTATTGACAAAAAACAAACATGAGGTACAATATGAAATGGTATAGGTTCTGACACAAGTTGAATTAAAATACTTCTCGTTAAGCAAATATATTGAAGCGCTATTTTCAAGTCACTACGGGTCTAGCCTCCACAGCTCATCTATTTGACAGTGCTGGACACAGAATTAATTCTACTCGACTCCTGTCAGTCTATTTAAAAAAAAATATATATATTTTTTTAATAATTTATTTATTTATTTATTTATTTATGTATTTAGTTATTTTTACTAAGTTCAACAATTGTAGCTACATTATTATATGAGCGTATTACTTATAGTCTGTAATATGTACTTTAGAGTGGTTGATCTTCCTGAAAAAAAATAGAAGAAATAACTAACACATGTGGTACGGATACATTTGTCCTGATCTCTCTACACAATACCTGGTTATTGTTTCACACATTTATATTGATGACCATGACGGAGCCATAAACCTCTTATTTATGAAAGAAAGTGATGGAAGAGAGAGAGGGAAACATTCATATACAGGTAATTAATCTCTACTTTATGGATGTCTGTCAGGTTGATTACTGTATATATATATATATATATATATATATATACATAAAAAAAAATTTTTTACAATCGGGGTTTTCATTTTTAATCATGACCTTTACTGGTTGCACACACTCAGCACCCGCTACAAATCCCCCAGTACAAAAATGAATTGCACATATAAAGAAATCACTATACTGTCAACATGAAGCTAGTCTAAATAAATGTGGCAATAAGAAGCGACAAGCAATGCAACCATAATGTTTAACATTTCGTTGTCACCGTCCGCTTTGTGCTTATTCTAACGGAAAGAAGAGGGGAGATAGTCTTGGATTTGATTAGCCTCAAGCTGCAATGTCTAATTGCCCCTTCCAACAAAGCCATATTGAAATGATTTATTCATCTTCAAGGTCCAAACAGTCCACTGTAATACGCAGCCAGCAAAATTGGATGCTCAGTGGTTACTCCTGTGCACTATTGTCTTTGTCACACCGAGTATGAGGGGTGTGGTGTTTCCATTGATAGCAGGATGTAGGTTGATGTTTATACAGTACATAAGGGCTGATGTCGTGCCTGTGCAACAGCAACATTGGGTGTGTAAGAAGGAAGGGATTTTCTAATCTTTTCAAATTCCTAAATACTCTTTTGTAAGAGGCTGTGCTATTGAATATTAAGCAGCTACTTAATGTATGCTATGCTTTGGTTTACTACTCTCATTACGTTTAAAAACTATCCATGTTGGATTTTCCTACAGTATTGTATTTATCTATTGTTTTTTTTTTTTTGCGTCACCTGTTCTCAGTGTGACATCTTCCCAAAAATGACATCACAGTGCCTAAAGGCTCACTTTGCCAAGGTCACATAACCAAACCCAGAAAACAGGTGAGCCATGACGGTGACGGTTGTTACCTGAGCCCGTAGGCACTGTGATGATTTCATTTTCAGGCGACATCAAATGGCAGTAGAAAGCAAAATGACAACACCCTGAGATGGATTTTTCCGCTTAATTCATATTCCACTAAAACAATATTAATCCGAATTCCGTGTTTACACTATTGCCTAAACTGTTTTTCATCACGGTTTTATTTCAAACCAAATCTTGAATACAGTACACCACTTGTGTGTCCAGTATTTGGGTTGAGGATTTGCTCTATGTGAGTCATGTGTCTCAGCTGGTCACAATAAAGGTACACTTCGTTGGAGAAGTATTTTCAAGGTCTTGAGTGCCATGCACAAAACTGCCTCGCGTTACATTCTTCTTGAATTGGAGTTTCTCGTGCGTTCATAATATTCAAAATATCCACTTTTAGACCTGTTTTCATTCAAAGTTTTGCATAGTCTCCAAGTCCTTGTTGTTGCATACAAAAGTGGCGAGAACAATTGTTAATGTTTCTTTTTGTAGAGCATGTAGTTTAATTTGAATTACACTTCCATATCCTGAATTACTTTATTAGTACTAAACGGCAGTTAATATTATTTTGACCGGAATAGCTACCACTCCCAAGAGGATCAGTTTAACAACTAAGCAATCCATCTTTAAGCAGAGTATAATGTGTTATTTACCATCAGCTA
Source organism: Vanacampus margaritifer (assembly GCF_051991255.1). Classification (NCBI taxonomy): domain Eukaryota; kingdom Metazoa; phylum Chordata; class Actinopteri; order Syngnathiformes; family Syngnathidae; genus Vanacampus; species Vanacampus margaritifer. The sequence goes on from NC_135435.1 coordinate 10,010,071, forward strand.
AGTACAGGTCAAATATAGGACACTACTGGTGTAGGTCTATCGAGGTGACCCTGTTACTATTTAAGGGAAACACGACCCTGAATGAGTTGGCACAGCAGACTTGCTTACAGTGCAAGTGGCTTATAATCAGGCCGGCCGTCTGTCTTGTTGCATATAAGGATGGGCCACTTGCAGTTTCACATCTCTTGGTCTAAGACCATTAGGTCAGTGTGGGAGGTAAAGTTCAGAGCAATTGCAACCCCACCCTCCCCCCACTGTCATCATCTGCTGCTGTTTATATGTGACCTCGGTTCATCCGTCTTTAGTGAGAAGCTCAGTTCCCAAAGGCCGTGCTATTTGGCCTTGACTTAATCCTCAAAAAGGATTGTTCTAAGCCATGACAAAGTAATATGGCCTAAACAGATTGTGCTGGTACTCAATCTGTATTTGTTGTAATGTGACACTACAAATCTGGGTCTTATTGCATTAGCGTGGTAATTTCAAAGACATGGTATTGTACGTATGTAATTTATTTGAAACTTGTTAATGTGGCCTTCTTCAACTGCAGGGTTCTAAATTGATCCATTTTTTGTAAAAACAGTTGTTTTTCCAGCTTAGAACCATCTCTGTAGTGCTTCTTTTGAATGGAAAGACTCTTGCCAACTGCCTCCTTTCTTTTACACTAAATCATTTGGTAGGCTTTTGACAAAAAAAAAACATTCAACTACTTGTAAATGTACTAGGGAATGTGAGAATGAATGGTCTGCCCTCAACCATGCAATGTCCACCTAATGCATTCCATTTATTTATGTGTGATTAGTGTCGGGTTTTCATGTGTGGGTTTTATTTGGCTTCAAACAGACCGAGAGATAATAACCAAATTGATTCTGAGCAAGACTTATCAACTGGTTAATGAATCCAGTTAATTGACTGTGCAAAGGGGTGCCATAACAGTCAAGAGCAGCAGCAGTCTGCAGAAACCCGCCTGCGTCACTGCGGCCTCATTGATTCTCAGACCCCTCTTCTAGCTATGACACCGACATTTTTTGTGTGTGCATAAGAATTACTACCATGATGATGGCCATTTCTGCTCTATCAACAGCATTTGAATGACTTGACACTCTTGTAAAGTGATTAGCCTCTCCGCTGAGATTGCAGAATGGTCCCATTGGGTTTCTCACCGCTCCCCAGAGACTTGCTCCTAGGATCTGTGCTGTCTGTTACACTAGAGACAATGAAACCTCAGCGTGAATAAATGTGTAGTACAGTTCTGACTTGCTTATCTGCTGCTTGAAAGTGAGCGTGGAAGAGTATTTGAGGAGATTTGTGGTTAATACATCACAGGAAATGAAACGTAGAGCTCCCGACTGCATGGTGTCAATGAAATCTATGGCCACCGTGCTTAAGCACATAGCTGACGCCAAGGAAGCTTGTACAAACAGTATGCGGCATCTCTCATGGTGAGGCTTCCTCTCAGCTCTACTTCACTACCTCGTGGTAGAGACGCTATTGTCTTTTCATTGCGTCTAAATCTATCAGTAGGTTTCAGAATCATCTTAGTTTGTTTATCAGGTAATGGCACTTATTCTATTTGGACATTTTACTCCCAGTCACTGCCACCCTCAAGCCCACTCTAGTTTCCCATCAGTCCTCTGACTCTCCCTCCCACCTTGCTTGCTCCAGCTCTATAATAGGCAAACAAACCCACTTCCTCTTGACACTTTGCGCCGTCGCGGTGATTTGCTGTGGTTGTCAGGTCGAATACTGAATGACACCATGGCCTCTGTCAACAAAAGGAAGGCCCCGGAAGCTTGAAAAGTGACATTATTTGTGCATAGGGTGGATTATCTCTCCCACACGACATTCAGATTTCTTTTTTTCATTGTCTAGCGGGAAACCTGCTACGCTAGTTGCTTTGTGGCAACTGCAAAGCACATTGCTTAGTTGCCATGCTTTACCAATCCACATTGTTGGAAGTGCATATTGCACACAATATCACAGGCATCTAATATATATATATATTTTAAAGAATAAAGAAACTCTCCTCCACTGCCTTGATTACCCCCATTCACACAGAGAGGGACGCCTGGACACTGGCATCTATGAGCAATTTACTCATGAGCACAGAAATGAGTCTTTGTAAACCAGACACACAGCCACATAAAGTCTACGTTTTCCCTGGATAATGAGATGCAAATGATCATGCATGGGGAATTGGGAATCCTAAGCAACAGGAGGGGGAAGGGAAATGATACGTGTGTCTGCATGGAGGGATATTCTTGGCCTGCAAACCGAGCAGACAAGCAGATTTCATGGCAGGGAGCTACATGGGGTGTCTGAGGTGTCATTGCCAAGCAAGGTAACACATCCAATCCTTTACTGGTGTAATGGGGGTTGGGGGCATTCATGGTTCCACTGGGTGCTTTCCACACCTTGCTATTGCTTGGGTAGAATGGGATAGCTGAGCCTCTCCTTTCCTATAGTGGTGAATATAGCTTGGTTTAAAATAGGGACAAACATAAAAGCCTTGGATGGTGCTCGGTTGAGGAAACAATCAAGCGTATGCATACATGAGGGCAATCCAGTGAAAACGCAAGATTTGTTTCTTCACATTTTTGTATGACGGTGGATGTACAAAATGATCTCTCCAATGCAGCTGCAAAAGTGCCTGAAAAGTGAAAACCCTGGAGTTGCATGCTGGGCCTATCCCATATGCAGGCTACTGAAATGCTTGTCTTTATGGATGTACACTACCAGTCAAAGGTTTGTATATACTTTCTCATGCTGGAGAGAACGTGTCTTGTCACTGGCAGCGTATCCAAAAGTGTATTTTTAGTAGGCTACCCTGTGTATATTTGGGTTGAGAATTTGAGTTATGTGAATAATGTGTGTCACTTGTAGAAGTGCATGTGGCAGTAGAAGCGTTTTCAAGATCAGAATCTTAAGGTGCACACAACAACAATTGATCTGTGTTCCGCCATTCAAATAGAAGTCTGACAGAGAGTGATGCTTGCATTTCACTCTCCAAAAACGCCATACATTTGTTTTGTTTTTTGTCGTCACACCCAAGGCTCAAATTAACTTTTTTTCCCTTTGAAGAGCAATTTTGCTTCTCAATGACTTCATTAATTTAGGAGCAATTTACTAATTCCGAGGAGCAATTTTTTGAAGGTTAATCCCAGAGACCAGAAGCAAAGTTTTTATTAAACAATAAACAAAATAACGGTGATGATGAATGTATGGAAAATGTTAGTATTCAAGTATCCTACTGAAAATTCGATAAAATAATCATCCATTCGGATGAACAATATACATTTTGCTTTATAATGAACAACCAATTGGTTTCCTTTTTATTTAATCAACAGTTTTCTTAAATTCACACAGTGCATAGCAGCAAACTGTTTTATTGTCTAGCAACTTTTTCAGTGTTTTTTTTTTCAATCAAAATTTTGCTCTTGGCTCACATACCAAATTTTATTAGTTTTTGTCGTTTCTGCTTGTCCAAAAATCTGCCCTTACGAGATGTATACCCTGTGAAAGCTGTTACTACATATTGACCTTCAAATCAATCACAGTTACGTGGTGAAAGAAGTCAATTGATGTATGAGGTCCAACAACCCACACTGGGCTGTCGTAATTGAAAGTTGAACACTCACTGTGACTCTGCTGTGGAGATATGTAAATCTAATCCATGCTTGCCTGCCTTCTTCATTCTGCATAATAATTTTACAGAAGGGAAGTTCACAAATGGGCCTATTGCTAAATAATAATTATTCACACATTTGTCATGATCTTTCACTTAAACTGTCAACATATTTTGTTTGACTAAGCGAATGAGAATTAGCTCTGTAAAGATGCTTTATGTATTTCTGCTCGCTATATGGCGACATACGAATGTTTTTGTGGCTAGGTTTATGAGACGTGCTCAGCGAACTCATGGTGGTTTTGATGATTCAGCTATGGTAGAAAACAGCATTAAGCCTTTAAAAATAGTTGTAAAACTTGTACTCCTTTGTTTACGTTGCACCTGGGATATACAGTTAATGCGAGAAATGCCAAAGTCCGTTTTGGGGGGTTAAACATGCTTTCACTTGTTGTACATTGGTGAGGTAAAATGTTAGACTTGGGGGGGGAGTCTCTATTCCAAACACCTTCCTATAGTTAATTTTGCACTTGGAAGGAGATGTGTGCCAAGAAATATATCATTAAAAGCGAGGAAATAAACACACTTCAAATGACTTTCCACTTGAATGATAAAATAAATAATTGTATTTGTGTCAAATGCTAGCAAATTATTTATCATATCATTATGACTTTTTTTGTCACGTCTCATTTCTCTTTTGTACCTCTTTCCGAGGTTACCCCAGCGCGCATCACCCTCTTGTACATCTCCCTATCCTCTTCATCTTCTACTGTAACTCCAGCGACTGTATGTGTTAGCCTTCCCATTGCAACGTCCATAAATCTTCTCCTCGGTCTTCATCTTTGCCTTCTATACGGCGGCTCAATTTCCAGCATCCTTTAACCGATATAATCACTATCTTTCCTCCGCACCTGTCCAAGCCATCTCAATGTGGCCTCTCAAGCTTTGTCTCCAAACCTTACTGTCTGTGCTGTCCCTTTGGTTGAGCTCATTCTTGAACCTCTGCATCCTCATTACTTGTAACAAGAACCAAGAAGAGAATCTTCCGCTAATGGAGGTCATTAGCAAACATCTTGATCATTCATGTGACAATCTATGTCTTGCTGTATTGGTCTTATATCATTGAACAATGTAGACTAACACTGAGCCCTGGGGATTGAACTAAAGTTATGTTTTTCTGTCATTAAAATTGGCAATTTCTCATCTTAGTTGCACTGGTGAACCCCAACTGACCTTGCCTTTTATCACTGTAATCTACTTTTTTCTGTACACTAGTTTCACACTGTATAAAAAAGTATATTCGTGGATTATCAGCACCTATTTCCACTGAAGTGTCTTTATGTATTCTACAATTTTCATGCACAGTTGTGGTTCTCTAACAGCTTCTTAATATCTTCATGGTTTCCTCTCATTTGTTTTTGTCTCCGCATTCTTATTTCCCCAGTGTAATATGTTGGTCTTTTTTTTCTCCCTTTTTTTTTTTTAAACCGACTTACCGTTGCAAACGTCACAAAGGAACAAAAGGCCTTTGAAGGTACTCCTTCCAGAAGGAGACGTTTCTCCAGTCCCTGGAATCAAAGGATGCAGTGCAACTCCTTTGGGACGGATCTCTGTGGTTAACCAGCAGTCTTGGCTGGGGTCCCTAGGATCAAAAGTATATATATTTTTTAAGAAATCACCATGGGGGCAATCAACAAAATCAAAGCATTCAGTCATCCGTGATATGTTTGTAAAAGTAATAAGTACACTATTTGCTGTGTTATATCAACATGTGGGAATCCTGTCCCAATGCTAAACATCAGGCAGTTCTGATGGCAGTACTGATGGAAAGGAAACAGTTAAAGAGCTGGAGGGATCCGTTTAGTCTGGCATGGCGAACGAAGCCAGTGCACTGGAGCAGGACTTGCCCAGTGACTCGGCTGAGCTGGCGAGCTGCCAGCAGCACCCCATGCTGCAGACAATACTACCTGTGTTAGCCTGAGGAGGGCTTGTGTGCTGTCAGAGCGTGTGAGCGCACACGCACATACACATTTGCGCACACGGAACTGCTTATTTTGTGTTGACTGGAGGAATGGGACTGCTCCTTCCCTGCCCCCTTTCTGTCGCCCTCTGCTCCCTAAATGTCTATCAACAAGCTTGAGCTCCTGTTTTGGCTTGTTATATTTATTTATTTATTTTTTTTTCAGGGATCATTTCTATAGTTCTTGGCTTTTTATATTTCAATACTAGCCCTGAAATGAATGCTGAATCAATTTTGACCATTGCTATATTCCCCAAGTTGGATACCTGTGACCCTCCCATAGACACAGAGGAAAGGGAGGGGAGGTGGTCCCAAGGGGTCTGCACTCTCTGGTTACTGCATAGAGGCTGCCACTGCTCGGTGGTCACCATAGCAACGCTATTTGATTCCTACAACAATACAAGAGCGCCACCCCTTATGAAGTAGCACATTTGCAATCTAGACCTGCGTGATTGGCCCGTCCGACTGGTGAGAACCACCAAGTGGTCCATGTTGTTTCTGTACAAAGGTGCATTTAGGGCTAATTGAATAGAATACAGAATAAAATTTGAATACGGCCTGAAAACTATTCATCTGTTGATAAATTGATTCATAAATTGATTCATTGAAATTGAGTATAACACCCCCTAAAATACCGGTATAGTAGTTAAAATAAAATGATCAAAAACACTTTGTATAGTGATCATTCAATCTTCTGTATGTTGAATCCTGTAACACGTCACATGCATGCAGTTTGAGTAAATCGAGATTATGACGCGAAATATTAAGAAGTCTTTTCTTATTTTATTATTATTCTCTCCTTATATTTGATTGTATAGGGCCCTACATTGAACAATTAAGTGTAAGTGCGCAGAAGTGTCTGCTCATATTTGTGTTTTTATGACCTTGAGTGATCACGCGAGAGTTCTGCCTTGGAGGGCTGGATTCTAGACCGGTGGTGGAACAAAATCTTCATGTGTGTTGTATTCTGTGTTGAGATTATCATAGCAGACCATGCACGGTATGAGAAAAACTGTTAAATGCCTGATTTTCTAACTTTGTGTCTTTCACAGATAAAATAAATCTTGTAAGATTTGAAAAATCCTTATTTGTTCACCAGGTATTAGTTGTTTTTGTCTTTGGATAAAACGATGGATATTTTTAGCAGCTCAGTTCTGTTGCTGATTGGTGTCTAAGGCAATCACACTTCAAGTTCTCATCCAGTAACAGCATGCTAGTAGTAACATGTTTGCCAGCATGGGATCAGCGAGGGTGAGGGAATGCATGTTTTGTCAAGACTAGAAGTCTATTTTACAGTGTGTGTTTGCTTGTTGTTCATTTCAAAGAAAGAACGAGGCCAAAAAGAAAATACTTGACTGTCAGTGTTATACTGATCTAAAAATAATTTGTGTAAAAATTAGGGATGCACGATAATGCTAATTTGAACCGATACCGATAAACCATTCATTTGGAAACTGTCGATAACCGATAAGCCGATAATTGTTTGCAAAATTATCTTGAATGCAAATATACTTTTCAGTCCTACTATAAGTCTAATATGTACAAATACATTGAAACATTGTGTAAAGCACCATGAAGCTGAGTTTTATTGCAATCTCTGCTTCAAAAACAACCAGTAACTCATTTTGAATTTGCAAAAACAAAAGAGTCATGTTAAAAAAAAAAATGCAACAAAAAACTGCAAAGATAACATTTTGGGGAGACACAGTAAAGAAAGCCCACACTGGCGACTGCCCATGACGCCATGATGCATCTTCTGTGAACACGAGGTTGCGCGCATTATGACTTCATGAATATGCAACACTACCGTAGGAGAGGGGAGGGGTTGAGGAGTTGGGCACAACTTGAGCCACAACCACAACAGATGGACCAACGTGGCATGTCTATTATCGGCGGATGTCTTTATTATCCGTTTTATCTGTTTGATGCCAAATTGTTCGATAATTGCCGATAATTATCGTGCATCCGTAGTAAAAATAATAACTTTTTTTTAAAGCTGTGATTTGCCAAGCACATCTATAGCTGTGTAATTTAGATTTGAACTCCCAGTTTTGTAGCAGTGTCTATCACTGTCCCTTTCTAAGTGGTCGAGAGCAAGCTCCTATTCCAGCTTTCTCCTGTCAAGTAATATTGACTAAATATGCACTTTTATAACCATGACGCATCACCATGACTGTCACACAATCATAGATGACCTTTCAAGTGCACTTAAAAGCTTGTTTTAAGGCTGCCTTTGAGTGTTTGTGGATACCAGCCACCATATACTAGCCACTCTACGCATCTTTGTTTAGTTGTCACTTTACCATGTATGCATGTTGTTCATATTCTATATTAAAAGCAGAGGATAAAGCAGTGCTAAATCCCTGCCAGCTGTCTTTTCCCGTGAAAACATAATTGCCAATTCAAATTTTCTCTCAGAAAATAAGATAATTACTGTACTTAGTAGGGCTGGGCCATTAATTAAAATTTTAAGATGATTTTGATTTTGGCTTCTCACGATCATAAAAACATCATCAAAGAAATATATGATTGCGCCAAACTTAAAGGGGTGTGTATGCAAGTTTCTGTGTTTTTTTCCACCCTGAATGCACGAGTAGCTTGCAGCAAGTGTGTTTTGTCTTCCCCGAGCGTGCTTTTAATGACACCAAGGGTTGTGTTTGCTGTCAAAGTAAACACACAACAAAAAGAATGTCACACATACAGTAGTATATTAAAATATATGAAATAGTTCATTTTAGGTAGATCGCTAGCTCAATGTTAGCTGGCGCTCAATGGGAAACTCTATTGACTTGCTCGGAAAAAAAATAGCATTAAAATATCACAGGAGGGATTTTCCTTCAAATAACAAATACTTACACACAAACTCTATAGTAACACAAACAGAGAGGTAATGTAACGATACTAACTGTGATATACTTCCCAACCTGTGAAAAATAAGTGTTATTAACTCATTCACTGCCATTGACGGCTATATACGTCAAAAATTAATTTGAACTATTTCTATTAGTTAACATTTTTTCCCACTTTTGTTAACAAGAGTATGAAAACATTGATTTTTTTTATTGTATTAGAACAGATATAAAATTTGTGATTAATCGTGAGTTAACTAATGAAGTCAATTAAAAATTGTAATCGCCTGGCGCCCCTAATTTTAATAATCTTGACTTAAAAAAAAGATTAAAAGTAAAAATAAATAGTTTTTTCGTTTAAAAGAAAAGATAAAAAATTAGGGGCATCAGGCGATTATAATTTGTAATCGTAATTAATCGCATGACTTCACTATTTAACTCACGATTAATCCCAAATGTTATATCTGTTCTAAATGTACAGCAAACAAATTCAACGTTTTCATACTTTTGTTAACAAACAAAAAACTTAAACTAATAAAAATAGTTAAATAGATTTTTTAAAAGTCTATAGCTGTCAATGGCAGTGAATGAGTTAATAAAGTTAGCCCCTTTCTTTTTCTACTCTTCATTGAAGTGTATCTCCATGTTTGCACAACACTGCCCCTAAAAGGCCAATAGTTGAATAAATAAAGTTTTGAAATCACTGAATGTTCATTAATCAAGATTTCAATGTCAATCAATTTTGATCATTATTTTTTCCATTTGCACCTGCCTTACTACTAAGGATAATCTTGGGTGAAATTCCAATGAAAAAAATATCCCAAAGTGGCTAAAGAGAAAAGACTCAAGCCAGCCATATGCCCAAAATATATCATGTGGTGTGCCTAGTGCCCCACCCCCTGCATTTTGCAGGAAATACCATGTCGGCTGTCTCGGAAAGCGAGAATATTGGCTGGGCCCCTCGGGTGTGGGCACACGGCCCCAGACAGCCCTACGCCTTTGTCCCCCTGCTGACATGACAAGCTGTACACTTCAGAACATCTACTGAGTCTTTCATCTAGCCTTTCACCTTTAAGATGGACCGCATGCCCTCCCTTTGACTGGCTTTTCGTGTCCGTATTAATAGTCTATAGTATTCTTGCTGTGATGTCAGACATGCATGCACTCGCTACTGAGGGATCTTGGAACTTGTAAAGATCCTAAATAGAGGGCACCTTCGCTAATTACCTCCAAATGAGCGCCTTTTGGAGCTTCTTATTACTGGTTGGGGATTTGATATTAGCAGTATGTTGGCTATGTCTGGCTCGCCCTTGCTGGTCAAACATGCCGTCTTTAAAACTGATTATGGTGTTGTTTGCACATCAAAAGCGCCAAGACCAATTATCACCTCTGCCTTTCAACACCACAGATGAGCCTCATCAGAAAAGGAGAAAAGAGTGCTCAATACCTACAGCAACCCTCCACTAAAAATGTGTTCCGTTTTTTTCCAGGCCTCATGTACAAAATTTAAGAGTGCTTAAGCAGATCCCTAAAATAGATTGGGATAATTATCCCATCCCCAATGGCATGTACAAATAGGTTCATATGACAGGAAATGTGGCATAGTCGAAAGAGTGAAAACTGGAAATAAGAACTCCAAGCCCGCAAGGTGATGTTTGCAGTCTTGGTGTTCTTTTACAGGGTTTCAATTTGGAAGCTTATGTTGTAATACAGTTTTTAGGAAGGGTAACAGTAGCAGTGTTAGCATTGCATAATTTTTTTGCTTTCATTCCCATTTCCATAATCCCTGTCAGAATGGCTCTCCCATTACCTTTTTGTATTGTCTCTGCTCATGACAGGGAACCAAATGGGATGTAGCTATAAGTAAAACCTCCACTTGCCATATCTCCTAATGCTTACACACACACATTTTGACAGATTGCTCTCATTGTTTTACTTTTCTTCCTAAGGCTGAAGTGCGTGTACAAGGGATTTCTGTGAAAGAGTTGGAGTCGGCCCAGACTCATGTCATAAGTCAAATAAAGCTATCAAAAACCTTTTTCACAGCCAAGACATTCACTGCTTTGTGTGCTTAATCATTTTTGTCTCTACAATAGGGGTGTGAATTGCCTAGTACCTGGCGATTCACGATTCGTATCACCATTCATAGGTCACGGTTCGATTCGATTCGATACCGATTAATCCCGATGCGAATCTATAAATTGATTATTGCGATTTTTTTTTAAACTTGTACATGTACACTGTAAGATTTGTATGAAAATGTATTTTTTTATCTGAAAATTCAGGCTTATAACTGAGTCACTGCATTTAACAAACAGGTTGCAGTCTGTTTCATGTTTGAACAGCACTGAAATCAAATATTAGGCTTAACTCTTTCAGTGCCAGACGTTTTCAGAAACTGGTTGTCGCCAGTGCCAGCCGATTTAAGCATTTTGACTGATCTTTCAAGGTCCACAGAAAATGTTGTGTTTGGACTATGGAAACACACATACTACCAAATGAAAGATTGGACTCTCATCTTTCATCAGAAAAAAAGTTTGTTTCTACCTTATTCTTCAGTAATCAACAATAGAAAATGGTTACTTTCACCGAAATTCTCTGTTTTGAAACAAAAAGCGGAGAAAAAGAGCTTCTTGTGAAACGATGTTATTTCATGCACTCTAGTGAATTGTACACTTCTTTTTGTCCATGAATGATGCCACAAACACCTAAATAGTGCTTTACTTCTGTAAAACGCTTTCACCAACAATGAAAAAGTGTTTTTAGTTTGCAAAATACGTTTATTTCCATTCAACAGTGTAACAATTTGACAAAACAATTTCGCAAACTATTTACAAATGTGTGCAACTGTGGTACTACTTACAATTATGTGGATGTTTCAAATACAGTTTTTCTTTTTGTAACGCTCTCCTGCGTGCAAGGAGAGGGACCAGGATTCGCACAACAGATTAGTTTCACTTTCGCTTTGTCCGTTTTGCGTGCAGACGTTACACTTTCTTGACGGCCTTTTTTTCCGGGGAATAAATAGCAAGTAGCAGACTGTACACACTCCTCTGATGAATATTGCCCATCCCTATCTAAGAGTTACTGTGTACAGTATAGTGCCTTTTAAGGAACCCATGGATGCTTTACCATTATACACATTGCCTTGATTAGATGTGCAACGATTAATCAACGATTGGTTATTGCTATATATTTTTTTTTACAATTAATTAATCCTTTAGATATCTTTTTTTTAATGTGATATTGTCCAAATGCTCAGAATTTCAGCTTTTCAACAGGGGATATTATCCATTTTCTGTAGCAACATTGTTTCCTATTGTCTGAAATGTTTTGGACCGAACCAGTAACTGGATCATTGTTAATGTATGTTTGTGTACTGTCAATTTCAAATTTGCGTACTGTTTTTCAATTAAGGGATAGGCCTTTATTTAATTTTTTATCTCATTAATCAATTAATCGATTACTAGGGATGCACGATAATATCGATGGCCGATATATAATTATAATATATATTATAATTTGACGTCAAACAGGTAAAACAGATAATAAAGAAATGCACCGATAATTATTGGCAATTATCAACCAATTTGACATCATACAGATAAACCAGAAATCCGGCGATAATAATAGCTATAGCTATGCTATACGTTGGTCCATCTGTTGTGGTTGTGGCTCAAGATGTGCTCAACACCTCAACCCCTCCCCTCTCCTATGGTAATGTCGCATACTTGTGACATCATAATGCACGCAACCTCGTGTTTACAAAAGATTGTGGGCTTTTTTTTACTGTGTCTTCCCAACATGTTACCCTCGCAGTTTTTTGTAGCCTTTTTTAAACATGACTTTTATTTTGGCAAACTCAAAATGAGTTACTGGTTATCTTTGAAGCAGAAATATCAATAAAATTCAGCTTCATGGTGCTTTACACTATGTTTCAATGTACAATATTTGTACATGTTAGCCTTATAGTGGGACTCGAAAGTATATTTGTATTCAAGTTAATTTTGCAAACAAAATTGGCTTACGTATCGGTTATCAACATTGCCACATTTTAAATGATTGGTTTATCGGTAAATAGCATTTTCCGTTGATGATAATTCTTCTCTATGTAAGTTAACTCCAGTTCGCATGTCTATCCTCATATCGCTTCCCCACAGCTGGTCTCATTCAGCGCACTACCATTTTTTACAGAGCATTTGAAAAACACAACCATGAATTTTCAATCTACTTGTATAGATGCTGCGTGTGGATTCCCGCCTGTTTTATGTTTATACTCAGGAGACCTACGTACAGTATATTAAATCCATAGCAACCACATCTGACTGACATCACTGTGGGTGATTAGGTGGCGAGTCATAATCCCCACAAGCGTGTAAACAAGAACTGAAGTCGCCGCTGCGTACTTTGTACTACCTCCTTGCCTTTTGGCTAAACAGCCTTCAAGGGCAGTATTAATAATTTAAGCAAACACTCAGACGGGGTAGAGAGGACGAGAGTGACCTGCAAGAAGCACTCCGCTTGAGAGAGGCTATTAAATATGGAAACTATTCATGGTGACTAATCATGTTTTTTTTTTGTGTGTTTTCCAAGAGCTTAAAGTCTACCATACCATGGGATCACTTTTACCAGCGAATAAGGTTAATTGTTTGAACAAGAAAAAAGGAGATTATGCTAGCGACTGCGGTAGCGATGTAAATGGGCTTTCTCTGTTTGCACTTGCTATGCTATTATACGGTGCCTTCAGGTGCACGGTCTACCATAACCTCATATTCAACATGAAGGTTGTTGGGTTAGCTGAGAGACGGGCATTCATGCTATTTCTATTACTTGACAAACATGTTTGTTTGTTTTTTAAATGCTCATTTTTACTTGATTAACTCTTTGACTGCCAGACGTTTTCAGAAACGGGTTGTTCCCAGTGCCAGCCGATTTAAGCATTTTGACTGATCTTTCAAGGTCCACAGAAAATGTTGTGTTTGGACTATGGAAACACACATACTACCAAATGAAAGATTGGACTCTCATCTTTCATCAGAAAAAAAAGTTTGTTTCTACCTTATTCCGTTCTTCAGTAATCAACAATAGAAAATGGTTACTTTCACCGAAATTCTCTGTTTTGAAACAAAAAGCGGAGAAAAAGAGCTTTTTGTGAAACAATGTTATTTCATGCACTCTAGTGAATTGTACACTTCTTTTTGTCCATGAATGATGCCACAAACACCTAAATAGTGCTTTACTTCTATAAAACGCTTTCACCAACAACGAAAAAGTGTTTTGACATAAAGCATTTCCTAGCCTCTTACCCTAACCTTAACTCATTCACTCCAAGCCATTTGCACTGAAGCAACCCCCTTCGCTCCCGGCTCTTTTACTGGATTTTGACTGATTTTGCAAAGTCCACAGATGATTGTGTTCTATTGCTATAAAAACATGGAACCTACCAAAGGAAAGATTACAGTCTCTTCTTTCATCAGGAAAAAAAAAAAAGTATATTTCTATCTTGTTTCTGTTTTTAGAATTGTGAGTAAAAGCTTTTTTTTCTCAACACGGCCCTGATTGATCTCTTTTGCTCTGCTGCCACCTGCTGGCCGTTTGTGTAATAACTACCATTTCTTCAACTGTTCATTGCAGTTGAGAGGCTGCATCAAAGCCTTCTGTATGTGCTAGCATAAGAAAAAACATTAAAAAAACGTATAACCACGTCTTTGGGACACTTACAACATTTAAAATTGAAAATATTTAGACATTTTGGGGAGCAAATGAGTTAACCATCACAACTGATTGTCTAACCCTATCCCTCAAACCTAACCAATCAAAATCCAATTCAAACCTTAAACTCTAAAACCAAATATTGATCCTCAAAAAGAGGTTTGGACTTGTGGGGCCCACCAAAATGTCCCCATAAGGATAAGTCGGTCCCCACAATGGTAGTTACACCGGAGAAAATCTGAGTATGGGCCCCATAATGTAGCAAAGACGGACACACACACACACACTGGGTCGTTATTTTTCTGTGTTAAGGATTATTAACACATTTGGGGCTAGCTTGCCCTCTTAAATCGGCGTGCTGTTCAGGGTGGACTAGTGGGATGTGCAGGAAACCCTCTGGGGGAAAGACAGAACTGCACACAAATCATTACCGCTCATCAGGTGCTGCCACTCAGCCACTTATTTGCTCGGCAGCTTGGCTCGTCTCAGCGTTGTATCCGCAGACACGCATTTAAGGGAACATCCCTCATTATACATCAATGTTGGAGGGGGCAACAAGCGAAATGAATAAAAATGCAAACAATTCATCATCGTTTCCAAGACGATTCTCCGTAAAATGTTTCACTCATCTATTTTGGGAGCAAACTTCAACATGGCAGAAAAGTGTTGCGTCAGCATTACGCAGGCCTATCCGATACCCCTCCCGTGAATTATTTATGCCCGCTATACCAAGTAAGGTGTATGCAGCATATTAAATACATAATCCTCTCATCTTTTATTGATGCTCCTTTGATGGAGGCTTTACAGCCAAGATTGACAGGGAGCTTTGTATTTAGAGATTATTAAGCATGTTTGACTGCCTCATTTGAGCCAATATTGGGAAGAAGAAAAAAAAACGCCTCCCAATGCTTGATGTTGTTAACAGGAGAATTGGCCATTGGACCATATCGCTGCTCTGGAGGTTACGTCCGCTCTTGAAATACAGTCAACAAACATTTGCAGGCTGTTATGCCGAGCAACAGACTGTTTACACACCTTGGCCGAATGATAAGATGGCGCGGCAGCTGCACTCTGATCAAATCAGCCACAGGACATGTTTGTGTCAAGTGCTCACGTGCTCTCCCACGCGAGTTTTTATTGTGAGAGAGACACATGCAGATAGTGATGCAAGCGAGAGAGGGGACTCCTTGTGATGCGCTCGGTCTCTCCCTTTGTAACTGCGCGCACACACAAACGCATGCGCACGATAAAATCACACCATTCAGACCCGTCAGTATTCCGGAAATAGGCTTTATCTAACTCAGTGACTCTGAAGCGTTCTAGTAATTGTTGAGATAGGAATGTTTTGTGGTTACGGCACTACCAGATTGATTACAATAATTTGGCATAATTGTTCCAGAGCAACACAAGTGTTTCCTTTTATTTCATTTGGAAATCTTCAAGCAGTACTGCCAGCGGTTCTTGTAATCGGTTCAGACAAGCTAGTTAAACCATTTATGTTGAAAATGTGGGGAAGGGGGGGTGGGATGGGACAATTTGTATGAGCAAATTAGCTTCTATTGGTATTGCCAATTTCTCAGAAAAACTACATAATTATGCACTCAATTGACACATTACATAATCAAATGTGTGCAGTCTCATAAATTCTAATGTTGAAAGACGCTAATGAACAGTTTTGACTGGCTATTAATTCAACTGCTTTATTAGCTATTATATGCTATTCATTTTCATCAGCTTTGTAAAGATATATACAGTTATTAAATTGGTGTGGATCAATGTTGGTATACATTCTGTGGCTGAATGTAATTGTGTATGACGGAAATGGCAACCTCCATTTGATCACCAGTTGATCCTGTTTAGTTACCGGTGAATTTGACGCTTTCCCTTGTCGCCATCTTGAGGGAATTTGAGTTTAACGCAGATCATATCCCAATTGTTGTCGTTTTATTTGATTAAAGAAAGAAAGAACCACGCCTTGTTTAATTGATTGCACACTCTTTAACCAAATCGAGTACATTCATGCAAGAGTACATGTACTCACATTTGAGTATTCAAGTACTGATACTTGAGAATGCAATTATCCATCCGTTTTCAATACTATTTTATCCTCATATCATACAAAAAGAAATTTTATTTTAACAAAATATGGTTCAAAAACACACACTTTTATTGAAAATGGTTTAAGACATTTAAAATGGCGGTGGCTCGAATAGAGCTTGTTTTCACCTTTTAACCAGTTGTTACCTGAACCCTGAGCAACTGTGATGCCATCTTCAGTCGACAGCAAGTGGCAAAATGGTCGTCCACCATGATGGATAAAAACGGGTGGATTTAGCTCTTTAACTCCTGCCATGTTTATGACTAGTGGGGGCGCATACAACATATTTTTGTAAAGACATTTTTGGGTTGGCTCTTTAATGATGATCGGTCTGCTTCTGTGAGCTGGGAAAGAGAATAGATGTTGACATTGATGACAAAATGTGTGTGTCCATGGTTTCATGTTTTTGAGGACGTGAGATGACGCAGCTTCTTTCAACGATGATCTTGTTGCAGAACTTTGCCTTCCATATTATTTACCTCCCGCTTAACCTCATCCTTCAGTATTCTTTGTCTGTGGAGTTCGAACAGCAGGGACCGGCGCGGGCCTCTCGCTCACTGTTGGAGCGTGAAGAAGAAAAAAAAAATCTCCATGCAGTGGCACAAAAGTGCAAACAAAGCGGTGTAATGGTTGAACAGATGTGGGCAAGCTCTGCGGATCTGCTGAATGGAAAAGCAGGCCCTGAGGAATGAGGGTGTCATTCTGGGAGGATCGTCACACAGCATTGACTCACTGATAACCATTCGCCGAGCCATATTTAAGCAATTGAATATACAGAACAGTAGACACTTGAGCTCCACCACCGTCTGTATCGATCCCTGCGGACATATCGTCCGTTTCGTGGTTGGCTAAAGACCAGGGCAGTTAATTCTGCTTTTAATGCATTGTGTAAATACCACCATAGTTTCCCTCAAAGCTAATTATAACTTTACAAGCGACATGAGCAGAACTACTGTAGATAATGGCAGTTCAAATAGCTCATTAAAAACAACATGCACATACTTGTACAGTACTGGAGCTGCAGAATATTACAGACGCAGTCCTGTGTTGGTGGTCACTGTGTGTTAGAGTAAAACGGTTCTTTGTGTGAAAGACAACTTCAAAGCAAGTTGGACAATCTTCTACACGACACTAATAATATCTAAAAGCCTCTCGCAGCCGCTTCATTTTGTAATTTAGCTCGGCCTCTGGTGCTAACGCTTAACCCCTGTGACCACACTTAACTCCACTGTTATTACTTGGCTGTCGTTAAATACATTTCTCAACTGCGTCCTTGTTCACTAGATACGACTGTGTCTGTCTGTATTTTAAGTTTAGAGTGATCTTTATTTTTTTTTTAAGGAGTAGTATCCGATTTCAGGTAAAATAGTCATTAAGTCTCCCTCCCAGAATAGTCTTGCTGCCTTTGATCTTGTGTATGACAGTGTTAAATGATTTTCTCCAAAGGGCTGTGAGCGTGCAGAGACTTGCTCCTCTTTTATCAGCACCTCCCCATCAAGCACTTTGAAGCTGTTTACGCTGTGAAAAATAACCCAAAAGGGCAATGAAGTAGTCCTGATTATCACCACGACTGGAGTTCACCATCACATCGCTTTTAGAAAGAGCTAATCAATTTAGTTCTAAATGCTGTCCCGTGTGAATTTACTTTTAAATTCATGACTTTCCATGACAAAAGTTTGCTTTGCTTTCTTCTCTTCTCTGTTTATACAGAACTCAACACACATTTGGGACAACTGGCATAAAATTACGGAATGACTTTCTATCTCATGATTTTTATGAAAAGTGGCTTGTGTCCGTGTTGAAGATGCATTCCAGGCTAAACACAGATTAATGGGATTATCGAACAAAACGTTAGATGGCATACCGGTAGCCTGTAACATATTAGGGTGACCAGACGTACGTCTCGGAATGAACAGGAGAGTCGTGATTTTTAGCCTTTTGTCCAGAGTCTCGATGGATTCGCCAGCCCCATTGTTTTGTCCCACTATTTTGCAAGTCCCGTTTTTTTTTTAAGCGATTCCTATTATAAACCAATTAAAAATAATTTTAACTCTTAAATCGCTAGCAGTTGTGTTTTCCTAATTACTGGAACTAGAATTACTTCCTGATTCCGTGTCTAAAGGTCTCAATACACCAATCTGACGTCGGAAGTCGTGACATTTGATCACTCTAATTGGCTGTTAGCTAGCCAATCAGCACATGGTGTAAAAACAGGACGTGGCGAATGCAAATGTAAACAGTCAACGATGTAAAAACTTTAACATTTCGTTCATTTTGCACATTGTCACCCTTCGCATTTGGACGTAATTATGTCTGCCTGGACAGAAGATCGAGAAGATGAACTCATCACTATGGTTCAAAAGAGACCGGCATTTCCGCGATATAGCGCGATACTCTGTAAAGCGCCTGAGGATGTGCTTCGTGCTTCATTGAAGTGAAGTGTGAAAAAGAGAGAATTGTTAAAATTTTTATATTCCGCCTCCAGAAAGAGCTTTCCGGTTGCCTTTTTCTAACAATGAGGAATAGCATTTTTCGTCCGTGAGGTGCCGACGGTCGAGGCGGTACTACAGGTGGTAAGCGTCGGTCACTTTCAGCTGACGTTGTATTGGTGTATCGAGGGAAATGTAATCCTACTAGCCAATGTTGCGGTCACTGGTAAGACCCAATGCAAGCGGAGCTTTTCAGGCGGCATATTTCCAATGTTACAATGCGGGACTGGCGCAAGTTAAACTGCACAGCCGGCTTCCAATTTGCTAGAGGCACCGAGCAAACAAAGGTTGGATAATGGTGACTGCATTGCTGTTGAACTGTCAAACCAAAATAGATTTAGCATTAGCTAAATGAATACCACAACCAGATTGACTAGCAATTAAAATTTGTTCTAAATAGTTCCTGGTGAGAATTGATTGTATATTTGATTTCCAATAAAATTGTAGTGTCCCGAATTTTAATTTTGAAAACCTGTTCACGCCAACATATTGACAGCTAAAACTGTTTTGCCTTCTGACATTTCCAACGAAAATACTTTATGTGTTGCCGTGCATATGTTGCAGTCCATTGGAGTTGAGCTTATCGGCTACTAGAAGGAGCCAGTTACTTCGATACTGCGGATGACCGCTAATGTACAGTACATCACACTCAAAACAATTCCTTTTTATCACAAGGCAAAAATGGGCCAAATATTGACTTCAGAATCCAATGCTTATAAATTACTGTTTAAATTTGCAGGGAATTCTGATTTGTATTGATTTTATTTATTTTGTGTTTTGATGAGTGTTCATGGTTCCAAGAACCAGGGGCTGGAGAACACTATTGGGTTTCGTTTCAAAAATCCATAGACT
This sequence comes from Vanacampus margaritifer, assembly GCF_051991255.1. Taxonomy (NCBI): domain Eukaryota; kingdom Metazoa; phylum Chordata; class Actinopteri; order Syngnathiformes; family Syngnathidae; genus Vanacampus; species Vanacampus margaritifer. Next base: position 10,029,713 of record NC_135435.1, read on the forward strand.
ATCTCCTTACAGCCACGCCATTTTCTTTAGTATCATGGTGGTGGTGAGCTGAGGGTAGTGTAGCTGGTGGTGCGAAAGATAAATGTGAGTTCCTGTCTCAGATGATTATCTCATTTGGTGTTGTTCACAGAGAAAGGAGGAACTCGGCTCCATTTGTTCAGCTTGTTGACTACTTCCTGGACATGCCCCCAACCCCCAAACTGTAGTCGATACAGTAACTTATCCCAAGATGGAGGAATTCAGTTTTTCAATGGAGTAACAGCTGACCCCCCCCCCCCCCCCCCCCGCATTTCCAGAACTATTCAGAAACAAATTCTGGCTCATTAGAATGCTGCTGCAGTGCTTTGGGTCTAGAGGCCGTGTGTCTAGTATGAAATCGGTGTGAAATATTCAAATGGTTTTCAGTGGTTGACTGAAGCTCCGTTAGTTTTACGCACATCATAATGTAACACTGCATTTTTTTCCCCAAATTAGCAAATGCAAGTATGCCCTAGATCTGTGTTTGTCTGCATTGCTGTCTCAGTGGGGCAATCCTTCCCTGTGGGCCCGTGGGGAGGCTGATAAGAGGGCAAATTCAAGCCTCAATCAGTGCTGGTTAATTATTACATCCACAGCAGGTGAGAGGTCTTCCCCACTGCGTAATCCCTCCCGGATCTCAGTCAACTACTCATATACATCGGGAAAGCCATTTTCCTGTGCTATCTCCCATTTGTGGTTATCTGTTCAGTTTTGTTGAAAATATAAAAGTATATTAACTGCATCGTGTTGTTTGGGACAGATGCTTTTCCACTGATTCTCTTTTTTTGTGTTGTTTACTGAAAATCGAAAACTCTTTGTTTTTGAGAACTGGTACCCAGTAATTTAATTTCTAGGAATCGTTTGTTTGCTCGCCTGACAATTCCACTTATCGATCCGTTCGGAAGTCCGTTCGACCGGTGAGGCCGCCTAACATGTCTCGTGATTGTGTGTGATCCGGCAGACGCAGCGGAGCAAACAATAGAGTGAGGATGAGATCATAAAAGAAAATAGCGCTGATTAGCACATTTGCAAATCATCTCACTGTCACATTCTCCAAAGTACGGAAGTGTGGAACTGCCAACGTAGAGGAAACATTGACAGATATGTTCTAATGGATTTGCAAATACATTTAAACATATTTGCAAGTACATTTGAACTTACTCTAAATGCTAAAAACGCCTTCAGTTTTTATTGTATTTTTTCCCATAATGCCACAGGGTATTGACTTGCGCATGCACAAGTTAAGATTTTTAATTTTTTTAGCATTTGGCCTACATTATACCACTATGTGCAAAGATTAAGTAAGTAAACATTGTTTGTTTTGTTTGTAAGTTTTATGATTTATTATTATGTATTCAGGGGATGATTTCCATTCAGCATTTTTTTCCATAATGTCCCTGACTGGTTACTTATACCCATGCGCAAGTCAGTACCCCATGGTATTATGGGAACAAATGCCAAATAGAAATCATGCACTGCAGACAAAATAAATAAAAAATTGTGAGTAAACAAAGTTTACTTATTTAATTTTTGAACATATTGGTATAGTGTAGGCCAAAGGCAAAAAATAGTGTTTTTTGTTTTGTTTTGTTTTGTTTTTTACTAGCACAAGTCATTAAATACTCTGTGGCTTTATGGGGCGGAATTTTTTTTAATTCAATATTTATTTGTTATTGCAAATAACATGGTTATAAACAACGAGATAACATTATGAGCCCCAAATACTGACATAGTGCGACTATAAAGTGCAGAAGTGCATATGGAATATGTAGCGAAACCCAGCAGAAGTCAAATGCATTCATCATATCAAAATAATAACAAGCATGGCAAACACGCAAATATTAACAGTCATCCAAAGTATTCTTGTGCAAGAAAATTGAGAAGAATGCAACGTTAATAGCATTTAGCCTACAAGTACATTTGAATACGTTAAAACGTATTTGCAAATCTGTTTGTATGTACTTGCCAGTCAAAAATGTTTGCTCAGTTCCATGCTTTCGTACTTAGGTAACATGACTGTATTGAACATTGTTTTGCCCCGCAACTTAAAATCGTCCTCTTCCTCTTCACTTGTCAGGTCATTGTATCTTCACCTGAACAGTCACCACTCACCATTGCTGATATCATAATCCCTTGCCTTGTGCTGTATCATTCCTCACCAGTCCACCAATTTTTGAAACATGCTGTGTCTCACTTTGAATGATACACTCTTTGAAGCTTAATGTGAGGAGTGTGATGACATTCGGCCACACAAAAAAAAAAAAGAGTGACCACAGTCTGTTTATAACAAGAAAGACCCCCTTTAGTCTTTTGAATTGCAATTCCAATTCTGTGCTGGTTTTGTGTGCGTAAGAAGTGTTTTTGCCAAGGTGCTTAGCTTGCCCTTGTTTTTCACCCTGAGTCAGAGAGGAGACTGTTGGAGAAAAAAACAACAGATTTTGAAAGTGGTCTATTCTGTCTAAAGAGTGGCTCAATAAAAAGAGTAGTCAATAAGGTTTCTCTCAGACAGTGTCTCAGTTAAGGGAGGAGGTTTCCTGCTGAGCCACTGATGGAACAAAACAGGGTCTTTGTGCGAGCAGATCCTCTTGATGGCTATCCTCTTCAGTGTGTTTTTCCGCACTTGCCTGTTTCATAGAAAACAAGACACTTGGATGAGTTATGCGTCAATGTACGCACTTTTGCGCTGTTATTCCCCAACATGGTCTTATGTTTAGTGATGCAGTCTTAGCTTGAGAGCGCAATATAGGATATCATGGCATCAGCTTAAGCCGAGCTCCCGAAAACCTTTAATGACACAGAGCAAAGTGGATTTGGGACAGAGGTAACAGTCCATACTTATCAAGTAGACAACCTCATTTTCTAGCCTCATGCTCTCTGCTCCCTCGTTCTTACCGGTTGCCTGTCGTGGGGTTTCCTCATTTTCAGAGGCAAGCGGGTGCTCTGCTCCCTCACTGCTTGCACTTTCACTCAATGTAATATTGTTTCAACATCCTCTTCTGTGCTTAAAATCCTGTAGTCTTTCATAACCAATACGTTTTGGCATAAAGATTTGTCTAGAAATTATTGAGTAATGAGTTAATGTATGTGCCTTCAAGAATTTTAAACCTCTCTAAAATGCGTTCTTTCATATTATATTCATGATGAACCTCTCAAACTTTTTGAGACCATTCAAAACACCTACATTATGCATACTGCAATTCTATGTAGTACACACGTTCTAATGCTCACTGTATCCTCAATAATTTCAACATGCCTTCAGTAGACTACCCCAGAGATGCATCTCTCTGTGGTAGTTTGAGAGCCAGAAAAGCTTGAGGCTGAATTTAAGAGGCTGTGATTAATAGTTAGCCAAAAGAAAAAAGCAAATCCAAAAATACTATGGTGGTTCCGATCAGGGTTTTATAATGCCGATATCGGTCATCATTGGCCAATACTGATTCCAATCACATTGATTAGGGGCACATTTTTAAACAGTTATTTTAATAATCGTTTATTTCATTATTTTTTCGATTAACATTTTATCAAAATTTCCATCCCTTTATTATTATTATTAATTGACGGTGCAGAAAATTGACAAAAATATATTATGGTTCAGTTACTGGTTTGTTCTGTAACATGTGCGGTGTTGTAAATGTGCCGTGGAAAGGGGGAAGGCATGCTACATTGCACACAGGCTGTTCTCTAGTTGGCTGCAGGCTCCAGAGTACAAGCTGCGGGTGATCAGTTTTTGTGATCAGCAATGAAAGGCATTGATCAACATATGCCGGTTATGAAATGCTTTTTAAAAAAGTCAGTCTTTTCCCAGATAAGTGTATTTCACTAAAATGTATAGTAAGTTTCACTAATGTGATGGCCTACGTTGGGCCCTTGGCTGTTGTCATGCATTGCATGTGTGGTAGATGGTCTTACTTTGATTAAAATTGTATTTATACATTATCTGAACCGCTTATTCCTCACAAGGGTCGCGGCGGTGCTGGAGCTGTCTTCATGCAGAGGGCGGGTTACACCCTGAACTGGTTGCCAGCCAATCACAGGGGACACACAGACGAACAATCATTCACACCCACAATCACACCTAGGGACAATTCGGTGTTCAATGAACCTATTATGCATGTTTTTGGAATGTGGGAGGCAATCGGAGTACCTGGAGAAAACCTACAAAAGCACGCGGAGAACATGCTAACTCGGAATCGATCTCATGACCTGGCAGACATGCTAACCAGTCATCCACTGTGCAACCCCTCAAGGAGTATCTGAGGGTTGAAGTAGTGTTAAAAAAAAGTCACGGGACAATTCCTCAATTTTTGAATTGCTCACTTTCAGACACTTTTCCCAAAAATAGTTAGCATACTTACAGTACTTGGTTGTAGAATTTTATACTTGCTAGGAGGACAAGCTCTCTAAAGATCATTTGTATTGAAATAAATAAAAGTCAGTTTATTAGTCCTCTTTAAAGCTACTCTCTGACTTGCCATTGCTGAAGAACATCCACTTTTACACATTATAGATACAAATAATTTTAGGTACAAGCTAGGGATGTTCGATACCATTATTTAGGGCTTAAAGTACTCCGTCACAGTGCCGGAGCCACTAGCGCAAATCTAGGCGAAGTAAACAAATACATGTGGGGAATATTTGACACGTCTGGCAAAACACCGCCAATGCGAAGAGAAGGCCAACTTCAAAATAAACCTTCCCATACCAAGTGTGGAGCGCAATGCCAATGGACGCATTTATTTTGAAGTTTTTCCCAGAACCGTTTTGCTAGTCGCGGCACAACGGATGACTTGACTCATCCTGCGGAACGTGTGTCTGCGGTTCTTATTGCCGGCGTAAACAATCGCGACCAAAGTCAACAAAACAACTTTGTACAGAAATCATGTTCGATCGCCAATTAAGGGCACTAAAAGAAGACCTAATTACGCTGACATTGTATTGCCTGTTGCCAGTGTTTAGGGTGTCTACAGAGTTAGCATGCTAACGGTGCTAGCTCCTGCAGCTAGAGTAATCGGACTACTTTTCAAAGGCAGTTTAATCGACGTGATGATTTGCACACCTGACAGCCGAACACAGTTGCCGTTCCTAGAGATGAGTTTAATAAACTGAGCTCACTCAATTGTGCTGTTGATGGTCGACAAAATCACAACTGTGGTTCTGACGTCACTTTGTCTCACAGACCAAAAACTACTCAACTCGGAGTTTCTTTTCATACAAAGTGCTGTACATGGAGTAAAAATCAGTCATGGAATAAAGACAGGTATAACATAAATAACACCAAATAAATTAATAATTATCTTAAGTGTGCAAATGAATAAGTAAATAAAATAACACAAGTAGGTAAGTAAATAAGTAAATACAATAAATAAATTAATAACAAAATACAGCAGGCACCATAAAACATTAAAACAATGATGAGTCTCATGCCGAGCCAAACGCCAAAGAACAAAGATGTGTTTTAAAATGTGGGTAGAGAGGGAGGTTGCCTAATATTTAACGGAACGTCATTCCAAAAACCATGGGGAGAGATTTGTCTAAAATCTCCCTAATTTTCTAGAGACGAAAATAATGTGCTGTTAAGCACAATTTAAATTTAAGTAAAAACAAAAAAATAGTTGGTTGATCATTACTAAGTGGAAATATATTTTTAATGTCTTCTCTATTCATAATTGTTCTTTCACCTTGCGAAAATATTATTTTTATCCAAATACCTGATTATTCAATATCATTTTCCGTAGGATATTTGAATGCCAAAATATTCTATAGCTGCAGCACGAGAGGGGTTTGTGCTATACTGTACTATACATAATATAAATGGCTAATGAAAGAGATGACCTGACACTTGGGGAGGACTGACCATCGGGAATTTCATGAGTTTCCCAAATGCCCAGTCCGTCCACGGTGACGAAACGAATAGTAATGACTTGATGTCGGTCGAACAACGAATCGGCAAGTTGGACACTGCACCGCCGCTCCTCGGAAAAAGTTCAGGCTCAGGATTTATTTTTTTTACTTTTAACTCTTTGACTGCCAAAAACGTTAAATAACGTTTAGTAAAATCCTATGGAGGAGTGCCAAAGACGTTAAAAGACGTTTGTTTCAAAACAGAGGTGAAACTAACCATTTTCTATTGTTGAATACTCAAAAACAGAATAAGGTAGAAACAAACTTTTTTTATGGTGAAAGATGAGAGTCCAATGTTTCATTTGGTAGTATGTGTGCTTCCATAGTCCAAACACATCATTTTCTGTGGACCTTGAAAGATCAGTCAAAAGATCAGTCAAAATGCTTAAATCGGCTGGCACCCACGGCATCCCGTCTGAAAACGTCTGGCAGTCAAAGAGTTAAGACCTGCTGTTTTAGATGAATACCAGTATGAGTACTCAAATCCAAGTAACTGGTACCACTAGTACTTTTGATACATATAATTTCTATTGAAGCAATGACAGAATATTTTAAAGAAAAATGGCAGAAAAGAGAAAAGGCACTCTGCAATACAGAATTTAAGTTAAAAATAAAACACAAACAACTCACCCGGATTCAGGATTAATTTGTAATAACTTAAGTGCAAACTGCAGCTGAAAACTTTAGTCTTTTTTTAATTTTTTATTATTAATTGAAGTCCATCAAATAGAAGAGCATGTAATTTATTAGTATTATTTATTAGTTATCTGTCCAGTTAATATACAGTATATTGATTTTCATGAAAATGTAGTGCAATTGGAGAATTTCCCACACACACACACGAGTGTGCCAAGGCACCCTGGTTGGGAATCTAAGTCATGGGCTATTTAGAAAGAATGGGGGCACTTCTATCCCCTCTGCTGCTGAATGAGCATTGAAATGATTGCGCAGTTTAGTGTGAACACTGAATTGTCTGCCAGGTATTTGCTAAGTGAAAAATTCTATTTCACCTTGGTTATTTTCTATTGCACTTTTTCCCGTAGTTGTGCTTTCGAGATAACTTGCATTGGGGACAAGCAATTGATATTGCTTCGTAATGGAGCCCACATTACAAACTTTTCTCTTTGGTGCTCACAAGGGAGTTGATGCCGCAAGGTAGAGGACTGTTAAATATCTCAAGCACTGACATCGCCATATAGCTTTCTCCTTCCTCTCTCACCTGCTCTTGGAGACTTGCCATTTCTTTACAAGAGAGCAAGCATAGTTTAAACTGTGTTTAACATTCCACCTCTTATTTCACTCCATTCACTACATTATTAAAATACCTCCATACCCCCTTAATTATTTTCCGTCTCTCCACATCCCTGCAGAAATGGCAATTGCGGTTATTTGTCCAACCAATACCAGTGTGTGAGTCTTCGGTGCCGGGGCCTGAATAATGGATGAGTACAGATGCAAAACAATTGCACTTAGTCTGACGTTGGCACGATCCATTTCACTATGATGTTAACATCTATACCCGAGGAAAGGAAATTGCAATTGAATTGTACAACTTGGATGCGCTTTCTGCTTATAGGCGCGATATTAACTTGCCAGCGAGGCTCGCCCGGGTTACATTTGTCAGGTCCTTCCACTCAATTTCAATGAGGATTGTGGTTTCATAATGAAAAATCTCTTTCTTTCTTTCTTTTTAGGAACATCATTTTATGCGTTTTTGACCAATCGTGGCATTCCAAAGTTCCTTTTTTAATTCTAGCAAACAGTAATTTTTTAATGACCTGCATAATTTATTTCTCCAAACCATGTCCATGGCCCATCAAAAGCAATTTCTAAATCTCGATGACACAATAATGCCAAAGATAAGATGAGAATGTTTGAACTCTCCAACTGACAATGTTCTCCTTTGTTTTTGCCTCCCCAGCATCAGCAGCACAACCTTTCAGCCCATTCTGGTTCACGGTGGAGCCCCGGGACACAGTGGCCATTCGGGGGAACTCTGCACTGCTCAACTGTTCCGCACACAGCGACGCAGCCGCACCGGCACGCATCGAGTGGAAGAAAGACGGCACATTCATGAGTCTGGTTTCGGATGAGAGACGGCGCATACTCCCTGACGGTTCCCTACTCTTCACCCATGTGGTCCACTCAAAGCACAACAAACCCGATGAGGGCACATACCAATGTGTTGCCACCATTGAAAGCCTAGGATCCATTTCTAGTCGCACAGCACACCTCTTTGTTGCAGGTAGGGATGGCAACTCGTATGTTGACAATTACGTGGTTGCTGTTTTTTTTCCCCCTTTTCATTTACTTATAATTTCCGTTCTGGTAACATTGTTGCAGTAATGCCCGTTTAACATATGAATTCCTTTTTGGAGTCTTTAAAACGGACATGTCTGTCTAACTGGATACCTGGCTTTTTAATATTGATTTTAAGTATAGCAAGTTCTGCTTGGTGCTTGTAAGCAGGATTCCTATTTGCACATTGTAATTATGGAGCGAAACAGTTTTAATTAGTTAGAATCCCCCCCCCCCCCCCTTCTTTTTGGCAAACTGACAGTGCTCTACTGGATATCACTTTTTTTGTGTGAGTAAATTCTATTGATGAATGAGCATAAAATACTAAATTGATTTGTTAGATGGCTGAAAGGGCAAAATTAAGTATATTTTTTGCAGCTATATTCCAGCAATTGTCGTGTATTTTAACTCATTCACTCCCAGCCATTTTCACTGAAGCAACCCCCTTTGCTCCCGGCTGTTTTACTGGATTTTGACTAATTTTGGAAGGGCCACAGAATATTGTGTTCTATTGCCATAAAAACACGGAACCTACCAAATGAAAGATTAGAGTCTCTCCTTTCATGAGGAAAAAAAGTACCTGTTTATCTGTTTCCGTTTTTGCAGCAATTAGCATTAGAATATAGCTAAGTGTCATCATTATTCACAAATGTTTAAAACACTGGGGAAAAGAACCTTTTTGCAATATGGCCCCGGTTGATCTCTTATACTTTGCTGCCACCTGCTTGTCGTTTTTGTAATAACTATCATTACTTTAAGCATTGTCTTTATTTCAGAGGCTGCGTCAAAGCCTTCTCTATGCTCTAACATAAAAAAACATTAAAAAAACTATAAATATTTTTGGAGGACCATGGCAATATTTAAAATAGAATTGTTTTATACATTTTTGGGAACAAATGAGTTAAGTGGCTTGTTTTAAAAGGAAAAAAAAAAAGAAACATAGTGGACAGCACAATCTCCGAAAGCAAGGCATTGAACCTACTTAGGATTTCAATGCACAATTCGTAACATAAATTACGATACAATTTCACAAAGTGATTTAATATTCAATTATAGGGGTGTGAATTGCCTAGTACCTGGCGATTCGATTCGTATCACGATTCATAGGTCACAATTCGATTCGATACCAATTAATCCCAATACGAATCTATAAATTGATTATTGCGATTTTTTTTTTAAGAACTCAAATTTAGAAAATCCTAATCAGTAAACTTGTACATGTACACTGTAAGATTTGTATGAAAATGTATTTATTTATCTGAAAATTCAGGCTTATAACTGAGCCACTGCATTTAACAAATAGGTTGCATTCGGTTTCATGTTTGAACAGCACTGAAATAAAATATTAAGGCTTAATCTTCTATTAATATAACATTCTTCCATGCTTAATGTGTGAATCCTAACCCTAATTAAGATGTTTTGTTGAATATTCCCATAAAAAATGTATGTTTAAAATTCGATTTGAGAATTGCGCGCTGTAATATCGCAATATATTGCCGAATAATTTTTTTCTAACACCCCTATTCAATTATTTTTTATTTGCTACTATTCTTCTAATACTCTCATTTGTCAATGGGAAAAAGTTTGTTAGTTGCTTTCTTTTGTTGTAATGGATTTTCTGTCCTTGAAATGGTTCACCAGACCACCCAGCAGAAGCATGAATGCACTGCTTTTATGGACACTACATGCATGAAAAAGATTCTGATTTGTCTTTTCTATTCCTGCTAGCCCAATGTCACCTTTCTCAGTGTGAGAACAGTGAGTGACATGGGATTATTAGGTGTTTCGAGTCAAGCCGTGCCCTGAAATTCAATTTGCAGCCCAGCAATGTATTTACTGATTTTCCCATCTTGTACAATGCTGGCAGGTTAAAGATACTCGAGAGGCCTTTTGCTGGGCTTATGTATATCTATGCTGTAGTATGAGCTTGTTTGGTATTAGGACCTTGTTGTATTCACTTTGATTCCATTTCTCATGTACATGATATTTTGCTTGACATTGCGATATAATTCCTATTAATTTAGTCTTCAACAACACTGGTGTAGCTGAAGGATAAATAGGTTTCCCCAGTATCAAAGCAATAGCTTCACTGGCAGCCATATAGCTGCAGGCTATTATTTAAAAACACATTATTTATTGGATGAACACTAACAATATGGCAATGATTTGGTCATCATGCTCTTTTTAGTACTCATCTCAAGCAAGACAAAATATTCATCCGGTTGACTCACAACGTGTATCTCTGAAATGATTTAACAGCCATAGCAGGGCACTAAACCGACCCGTCAGTTCTCAGCTCTGTGGAAATATAATGCAACCGGAGACTTGAGATGAGCTCCCCTGTCAGACAGGCTTATAGCCAGGGGGTCAACCGTGATTGGACGTTAGATGCAATCGCTTTCTACTCGAGGAGTTGTCAGCCGTTACGGACACACCTACTTTTCCACGGCGATTCATAAATGTATCGCCTCGATTCAGCCACATGCACACGCATATCATTTAGGCTTTACTTTACATTTGTCACAAGCATGGCTGTTGATGACGGACCTGCAGCTGGCGGGCAGGTGGCCTGTAAAAAGGTTAATTACAGTGTCGCGAGTGCAGGCCATTAGGCGCAGGCGGAGGGTGGCGTGGGCGTGACCTCTCTGATGTAATGACCGAACAAGTCACGGATGGCTGGCGTGGCACGGAGTATATCTGACAATTATTAGGGTGATATCTGGGATTGATTGCCAGGAGACGTGGCGCGTACTTCCGCACGTTAGCGACATCGTTGACACACCGCGGCTCCTGCTGTCAATGCTCACACATTTGCACTGACTAAAAAAAAATGCTAAATGCGCTTCATTGTTATCCTTTCTGCCAAAACAGAGCTCATTTCATTTAAATGATTTAAGATTTAACGATACCGGGTATATATGAAAGCCCATTCCCGCCAGTAAAAAAAAAAAAAGGGGGAGTTTTATTTTTCTCACTGTGAGAAGCATATTTCCGCAAATGGATTTTTTTTTTTTGAAGAACTTTTCTATCAGACCTATATGCGGCATGCACAAGCCCTCCATCGGCGAACAAAGTTTACATGCATGACCATGTCACACTCAACGGGAATCTAAAAGTTGATTTTATGAAAGTATTGTATTTTATATTGTTATTGTTATTTATTTATAATGATGTGATTCGTGGTGTTATAGACTCATATGCGATAATAGCCCAAGTTAGGGTTGCACACACTCGACGGGTGACCAACGGTCTCTTCAGATTCCGTCTGTATCTAAAAGTATTAGTTGAATGTGCACATTTAAATTAAAATTATGTTGGTATGCCATTACGCTCAATTCATCAACAGGACGTACAAATGGCCTGAAACTTGAATCTGCGTGTGTTTTAAATCCGATGGAGGGCTTGCGCATGCCGCATGGAGAGGTCTGATAGAAAAGGTCTTCAACTTAAAAAAAAAAAATAATAATAATCCACTGGCGGAAATGTACGGCGGCGCATTATGGCCTCGTATAAATATATTTTTTTAGAGGGCGGGAGCAATTTTGCCACTTTATAATTTCGCAAATTTACAAGTTTTTTTCTTGGAAAATGGCCCCGCCATCTAAAACAAAAAAAATGTACGTGGCCCTAATACATCGTCGTACAAATGTGCATTAATGCCCGTTTTAACAGTCTTTAAAATGGACATGTCTGTCTAACTGGATACTTGGCTTTTTAATATTGATTTTAAGTATAGCAAGTTCTGCTTCGTGTTTGTAAGCAGGATTCCCATTTGCACAGTGTTATTATGGAGCAAAACATTTTTAATTAGTTTTTTCCCCCCTTCCTTTTTGGCAAACTGAATGCTTCCTGTCTGTGCTCTACTGGATAGCACTTTTTTTGTTTGAGTAAATTCTATCAATGAATGAGCATAAAATACAAAATGGATTTGTTAGATGGCTGAAAGTGCTCAATGAAGTATATTTTTTGCAGCTACATTCCAGCAATGGTCGTCTTTTTTCAATGAAGCAACCCCCTTCGCTCCCGGCTGTTTCACTGGATTTTGACTAATTTTGCAAGGCCCACAGAATATTGTGTTCTATTACTATAAAAACATGGAACCTACCAAAAGAAAGATTAGGCTCTCCTTTCATCAGGAAAAAAGTACATGTTTATCTGTTTCCGTTTTGCAGGAATTAGCATTAGAATATAGCTAAGTGTCATCATTATTCACGAATCTGTTTAAAACACTGGAAAAAGAGCCTTTTTGCAACATGGCTGTGGTTGCTCTCTTATACTTTGCCACCTGCTGGTCGTTAATGTAATAACTATCATTGCTTTAAGCATTCTCTTTATTTCAGAGGCTGCATCAAAGCCTTCTGTATGTTCTCGCATAAAAAAACATTTTAAAAAACTATAAATATGTTTTTGGGACCATGGCAATATTTAAAATAGAACATTTTTATACGACAAAGCATCAGTTTGCATCGTTCAACTAACCCTGATTTAAGTTTGAGTCTTGCCAAGTGTGTTTTTGTTTTGTGTCATCACAACATCCTGTTTTTGATGCAGAAGTGTGTCAGCAAAAAAAAAGAAGAAATTACAAACAAACAAAAATCTACATTTACTTGCGCTGTCTCATATTTTAGGGGCAAAAGGAGCTGGTTTTTTGGGCATGTTTCTAGTCTGTTTAAAAAAAAAAAAAACTTTTTTACTATCATGTTAATTTATTTTTGTGGGTGAAAGCAGATGTGCAAGATATTGTATGAATTGTAAGTAACCCTGAGCATTGAGTAATATCACACTTAATTGATTATCGGCTGGGAAATAAATCAAATTAATTCGAATATTCGTCATTTTTAAAATCAAATCGTTGAAAATTGGTTAAATTGTGAAATCAAATGTTGTCTTTAAAAGCTGTTGTTCTTATGTTCTGTTACATCCAAATGTCATTGTGAGTTGTAATTTTGCACAAGTTGCAGAATGCTGGATGTGTGGTTTACGAGACACGTTTACAATAGCTACCAATTACTTAATTGTGGCATTTAAGCACAAACTATGAATGTTAAGTTTGTTAAAACTGATTTAGAATCAGCATACATTATTGTTGTCTGAACATTTTACGCAGGAATTATTTTTGAATAAATTAAACATTTAAATAAATGTTTGTTGGGTTTATTAGATCAAAAGTAAAATCGTAAGTGTCCTGAATAGCTGGGGGGGGGGGGGGGGGGGGAATCAAGATTGTAATTTTGGCCATATCAGCCCTAATTGATTGTGTGTATTATTGATACTGTTATATCAGTACAAAAAATAAAAATGAAAATACACAGCATTGTATATCCTGCTTTTCATACTTTTATTAATATATTTTTTGTGTCTATGAAAATTTGAAACTAGCGCAGCATGTTGGCCTAGTGGTTTGTACGTCTGTCTCACAGTTGTGAGGTGCTGGCTTTTAATCTCAGCTCCAGCCTTCCTGTGTGGAGTTCTCATGTTCATGCACATGTGAGTTTTCTCCAGGACTCTAAATTGTCCCTAGGCCGATGTAAATGTGTAAACATTTGTCATATATGCCTTGCAATCGCCTGCTGACTAGTCCAGGGTGTAATTGACTGACGGAACACAACCGCCAGCCAGCTGGGAAAGGTTCCAGCTCACCTGTGATTGTGAGGACAATTGGTCAAGAAAATGGATAGATGAATTAGCATGAATGCTAAGAATCAAGCATGGTATCATCTCAAAGCATTTCAGTACGCTTGTACTGTACTGATAGCTGTTCACATCCCCAGGGCGGCATACTGTATTTGCACGCTATATGCAAATTGCAGTTTTAATATGCTGTGATCATTTTATAGTTCATAATTGCTTTCTTTGGGATTGTAGTCGGACAGTATCTTGCTGTATATTCTGAGGGAATTGCAATTACATGGGGAAAAAAGTTCTTATAATGAATGTGCATTTTTATTGTGCTTAATAGCAGCTATTAATACATTTGTAACAAAATGTGCAATTTATTGTTGGAATCTGGATGCAGAACCTTCATATAATGCCAATGTGACTTGGGAGAAGATTATGACGAAATGTCCCTTGTCTCCTTTGTGCTTTGTCATGTGGCCTCTTTTGTATGGTTTAGCTTGTGTATATACAGTCAGATATCATGGAACTGCACCCGGGCTCTCGTAATGGGGGGAGGGTTGGGGGTGGGGGGCACAATATTATGTGTTCAGTTTGAGTCTTAGTGAGAAAAAGGAGGGGGAGAGGAATTATAGGACAGAGAGGGAATGAGCGGTGTGCAGCGGTGATAGCCAGGACACAAAGCGCTACACAACTAATGAGAAATCCCATCTTAACTGTCTGCTGTTCTCCCACACAGACGCCCTCCTCCCACCGTCAGGCTTTGAACTCAGCTCTCCACAATTGCTCAAATTGAGTCACACCTCACTGCTATTAAAGGGGAAACCCCCAATTGAGAAAACGGAGAGTTAATTCTGTCCCTGCTCTCTGCTGTGCCTTTGTTAGGTCTAAATCCTCACCCCCTAACATGCACTTTCACATAGTTCTGCCGGTATATCGGTAAGTTTTCTCGCGTTATTCCTCATCCTCAGTCACTAATTAGGTGTATAGAGACAACAAGCCAAGCCAATTGTCCCATGAAGCCTAGAAGAAGCAAAACACGAAGCATTATATATGTGCTCTGATAGAGCTGGATGCCCTTTGAAGGTATTAGGAGCATCACCATTCTTTAATCCTTTTTTTTTTTTAAATTGGGCCGCCATTTATTCAAATTTCCTAATATTATGCGACAAGTCTGTCATCATTACTTCTTGGTTACTCATTTGTGTTATTCAAGACACATTAAGGACACTGTTGGGCAAGATGACTATAACGCCTGCTTTGTTTTGGAAATAGTAAATGAATGTCACCAAAACATGGTAAAATAGCATTCAAATGGAACAAAACACAATAGTCTGAATTGTTGCTTTTTCCCCCCTACATGTGGGTGTCTTGCTATAACTTTACTAAAATTGACACATTAAGTATTTATATTAAAAGTCCAATGTAAACTAATGTAGATAACTGAAACATATTTTAGTAAATATAATGATGCGTAAAATGATCGTTAAATGCTCAAGTGTCACTAGTTGGGTTTCCATCCAAATGTTTTGAATCTTTTCAAGCAAACTTACTGAAAATGCGCAGAATGGACATGCGACTTATGCCCATTTCCATCTCTTCTTCTTTTGCGAATATTGAGAGGGGACTCCGCCGCTCCAGGTGGCAGTATACATCATAGAGATGTGATCCACCAGTAGTCATTAGCATTTAGTAAAAGCTGTCTACCTCAATATCCACAGAGATGCTAACTAGCAGTGGATGGTAGTGCCCATGGGTTTCATGTCTCGATAACACGGGGTCGTCTCTCAAGCCCTAATTAATGACTCTGTTATTAAATTTAAATATCTCTACTTGTAACTACTGCCTTCTCACTTACGAGGATTCCCTTGTGTTAACGCTGCAGACAGCTAAGCTCCTTTATTATCATTACGCCTTCATGTATGATTCTTTGTATGGAAAGAACAAGGACAAAAGTATTGAGGCACATCTTTTAATCAGTTGATTTATTTTAAGACAGGCTAAAACTTCTGAATTTGTATTGTTAATCTTACCAAGGATTTTTATTTGTATCCCTTTCCTGTTCTAGCAGAATAAACGTGTATCTCTATTTTTGATTGAAGACCAGCACAGTCTTGTTAGCTAGCGCTCAAAAAATATTTTAAAATCTGATACACTTTCTTAACATCACAACCTGCTTTTCTTCTTCATTCATCAGTGACATACATGCACAAGCTGATGTAAACCAGAAAGAGGCATGTTCTTGGTAGCGTTGAGGCTCAACTGTCCACAATGATCCCTTTGCAGTTTTCTCTCGTCAAACTACTTTCACTGGCTTCCTGCTATTTTTGACTCTTTTCCTCAATGACTCAACATCCCCCATCTTTTCTTTTTACTACCTCTCCTAGCCTCTATTTCTTTATTATCCTCTCATTCCTCTGCGCAGCTCAAACACACCCAATGGCCTACAGACACAGACTCCCTTGCATTGCACTTCCACTGTGACCACAGTGCTTACTCATAAAGAGAAGAAATGGCTAACCAGTCGTCATAAAACAACAGCACAAACATGTCATTCGTTTTCCTAGGAACCACCAGAAAGAGAATACAAAATATTTTCCCTTTGCTTAGATTTTCCATCAGTTTAGGTTCAGTCTTCTAAACTTTAAATTGATATTGTTTATAAAAGGATGCTTGTGATATCCAACGTGACTAGGTTTTATGAGAAAGTAACTTTAAAGGAGATGTGAAAAATTGACTTAGTTGAGTCTGAGAGTAAATCTTTAATTACCTGTTTTTTTTTTCGGAAAATGTGCATGTAAGTGAACTGTGCTGTACGGGGGTTGATAATTAACATAAGAGTTTCTTAGTTGGTAGTGACAGATGAAGCACTCTCATGTAATTAGGGCTTCAACTTACTAAAAAAAAAAATATTTTCCATCAAACTCTTTATTTCTAAACCTGGCACATTATTTCAAATTGGCATAAGAAAAAAGTACACAAAGAGCTTTCCCCATGAACATCACAGAGCTCTTACAGTATTGATGGGGAAAAAACACACCGATATATTCTGTAAAACACTTTTGAACAACATATGGTGTAGAGAAAGTGTTTTGTAGATGCAATCCATTTACCATTATGATCAAAGTGGATTATTTTCGGACATTGACTTGTTTTTCGTCAAAAGTACAATTGGTAAGCCATTAGCGTTGATTTAGGACTTGTTTGTTAAATGGAAAACAAATAGTCCGAGCTCTACTATATACTCAGAAAGATTATATAACAGTACTCAGAGCCATGTATACTTCTTACTCAAGTAATATTTAAAGGGATTACACCACGGTATTTAAACCCTTCTACAGGAAACCATAAACTTATAATGATTAAATCTTACCTGTGACACCATGGTGATGTCATTTTTAATGAAATATTCAGTGTGTTTCTGGTTAGTTTTGTAATGCGGAAGTAAAACGCCCGGTTCAGTAAAAACCCGCCTCTCCCCGTGTGCTTGCCGCACCCCTGGCGAGCTGGCTGCAGCCTGCTATTGGGGCTCATTTGAAAACTCCTCTGAATGGCTACGCAATGCAAGCCATCAATTCTTCAATAAACATTTGAACCAAAACGGCTCCTTGCCGCAGGAAATTGCGGAGGAGCAGGGAAGAAGAGAGAAGAAAGAAGAAGGACTTTGGGATTGCAAATGTGAAGAATACGTGATTGCTTTGAATTCATTTGGACAGAATGTTTATTGATAAAGGCTACTTTTATCACTATCCCATGGAGGTCTCCGAGAAAGTGGGCGGGCATTTAGTCCGCAGAGGCGGTGCGGGGGTGGATCCGCTCCTAATGACGTCAAAAAGTGCTAACAGCTCATTTTCTCAGGTTGGGAGGGGCTGTTGCTTGGAGAGCAGAATGATCTAGAATTTCTCAATGAGCGGTGAATGGAGAAAAACACCACTTTGGTGATGTTTTTGGTGAGGAATTAGCATTTTAACATGGCTAAAAGCTCCAGTTATTGTAGTATGTAATGTTAATTATGATAATGATACTTCGGATAGTCTGTCGACATGGGTGAGGGGGGTGTATCTTGACAAGTGTAATTCAGCAGCTTGGTGATGAAATGTTGCATCCTTGAGTGTTGGTGCAATTGCGTTTATACATGTGGGGGGATACGGTTACATTTGCCAGGTGCCAGTTGCCAGCTACGTGGAATGTTCAGTGCTCAGATTTGTGTTAGTTTGCCTTTTTTTAAATGACATATAATTCCATGAAGAAGTGCTTGGGCGGGAGGTGTTTGGTGCATGGACACAGTAAATTGTTGCACATGCAGCAATGAAAATGCTTTTATTTTTACAAGGCGGAAGAGGACACTGACAAACGCTGACAGGTGAGTTTCCAGCCTGCTACACACGTGATCTCGAAGCTACATTGCAATGGTACCATTCGTTTACAGTTTGTAATGTGATGGCCTCTTTTGAACAATTATGTACTGTCTTGCTTCTGAGTGTCGGGTCATTGCCATGACAAATGGCTCTGACCTGGAATCGGGGTCATAGTGGTGTTCCATTACCCTGATTTCTATCTTTCTCCGGCACAGAGGAGAGTAGAAAAGCAATAGAGAGACTGTTTCAACACTAAGGAGCATTAATCACAGATTGAGCTGAAAAATGAAAACATTCATCTACCCTCGGAGATTGAGTAATGAAAAACGGACAGAAAAATGCACTTAAGAGGAGAAAAACTGTGCAGTCAAGCTGTTCTGGCCAGATGCGGGTGTGCAGCAGACACAAAAAGCTGTTGTGCTCATATGCAGAGGTTGGCAAAATATGACATGGGAGATCCGAGTCTAGGATGGAATGGAAGGGAAATCCATCTTTTTACCCTCTCGGGAGAACAGTGTTGGCAGGAAGTCTTTTTGGTCGTAGGAAAACGACAGGCTCCATTTTAGGCGCATCCACTGATTGATTAGGCCCTCTGGGTCGGCGAGGAGGCTGATTGGAATGGCCCTATCGCTTCTCTCCAGACACCTCTGTTCTATGTGCATACTGTATGTGTGTCTGTATTGATGAGGAAATTTACATCTGGCGAGTCATTGAACACAACATTAATTTCAAAAGCAGTATCAGTAGAGTTAAACTTTCTAAGGCTCTCGAATGCGACCAATCGCCCCCTTTTTTCATTGGCAATCTAAGTAGACCTTTTGCAAGGAGGGGAGGGGGGTTAAAATCAGAGCCGTTGATAGAGAGAGTTTGGCCAACTCGGTTTCAGCAGGGTAACAACATGGGATCCATATTACATGTGACCAGCAGTTGACCAATCACAGCGTCGCCATGTTGTTACCTTGCTGAGTTGGACAAACTCTATCTATCATTGGCTCTGGTTAAAATCCACCCGCATAGTTGCCTATTTCCAATGTAAGAATCTTTCACACTGGCCATCAAAGCTATTATTTTATCAACTTTTTCCCAGCTTGCTTTAAATTACCAATGTGAGATTGCGGGTTGCAGTCTGAACCAGCATGCAAAGGTTTAACACCTAAGACTCACGATTGTTGCACAGACACCATTTAGTATTAAGTTAAGAACATTAGCTAAATTTTTGTCATCCAAAATTCATCCAATTTAAATGAAATAGTTGCGTGTTGACGTAACCGTGTTATTTAAATTTGATGAAGCATTTCTTTGAGTGTTGCACTGCCGTTTAATTGTACACACTTGAACCCAGCGGAGACATTCCTCTGGAAACTCCCTTCATTCGATCCCGGTCACAACATCACCTGTCATATAACGGCAGACACCAAAGCAGCAGAGGTTTGTTGTAACCATATTACGTCGGTATATTTATGGTGAAATAGCGAGTCAGTCCACAAGTTTTACCTCGTACGTATACACTCCCTCAGTCGCCTGCCTGTGTTTCTTGTCTGAAAATCAACTGCCCATGCGCTGTGCGCTGTTCTAAAAATAGTAGTTTGGGCGTAATTGTAAACTGCCCTATTACACCTCTGACAGTATACCCGCTTTCACACTGGATACCGAGCAAATGAGTGCATCAGTGGCAAAACAGTAGTGCCGGGATTTATTCGTGTCCCTTACGAAAAAAATGTTCACTGTTCAATACTAGTCTTCTACACAACCTCAGGGATTTCGTCTTAATACTCTCATTTTCAAATTGGACCCGGAGGATGGAATCAGGGAGTCAGTTAACTGTCTGCTAGCTAGCATGACACGTTAATTAGCCAAAGTCTTTTATAGATGCCTTTGCTTTATCATCTCGAAAACATTGTTTTGTGTCTGAGATGCCCATTCAGTTTTGAATTAGCTCTCGCTGCCACTATGTGGATTTACTTCAAGCGTTTGTCAAATCCCCTTGAGTCTCACACCAGTCTCCAGATTTCATTTCAGACATTTTCAGTGAGTATAATTATGTTGACTAGCCCATCAAAACATCGACTTTAGTCCTGTCAAAAAGTGTAAGCAATCATGAATTCACACAACGTAATGATGCTGCTGGATCGACACATCAATTAGATAACTTCAAGTAGCGGTAATAAAAGCACAAGCATGTCGATCATCTGCAACTGGCCAGCTCTCGCGCATTTTTCTTTTTTTATTCCTCCCTGTGATGTATATAGTATTGGATAATCATTACTTTTTTTGAATGGGTAGCTTTGTATTATTTTTGGCTGTCAACAGACAGCATTGGCTCATTAAACCTATGAGGTCTGACTATAACAGTTGTGAAATTAGCATTAGTTGTAGCTGTACATTAGCTGTGAAAATATCATTTTATGAAACTGGGCCTACCTTAAACGATCTATTCCACAGAATAAGTGCATGAAGATGTTTTTTACATGCTCCTTTTTATGTTTCCATAAGCCAAGGTTTATTGCTCAGTCCTTCTCTTGGGTTATGCTATGTGTATAGTTTTAAGTGTCTTTTAGCAATGATATAATACTTAGACTCTCATCCAGAACTGGACAAATTCAAACACTCCTTTATTTGTATTTAAAAAGAGCCAGACAAGAGGATTGTGTTTATCCTCCCTTTCCCTCTTTAAAATTCACTATCTAAAGTGTCCTTCCTTATTAGTGTCTCAGGGGTTGTAAGGTCAGTACTGTTTGGCTTGAATTATAAATTCCATGCAATGCTGCTTGTTGAATTTTCTCTTGAGGGATCATAATCAGCATAGTAAATTACATGAAATTGAAAAGAAATTGGAGAGAGATTCCATCATTTGGTCTTACGAAGATGACAGTTGAAGACCTGTGCAACCCACTGGTTCAAAACCTCCCGTAGCTGTTCAGCTGAGTTGAGATCAGGTGACCGTGAAGGTCATTGTGTATGAATATTTTTCACACCATCAAACTTCTGATTTATTCATGTTTTGCCTTTAATAGGTCACCTGTGTGTATCTAGCCTGTTACAGACGAGCATGCGTGCCTCCACCCTTTCATCTGCTCTTGCCCATCCAAGCGCGCAAGAGGCAGTTTTGGGAGAATCCATATTAAAACGATCCCGTTTCAAAGCTAAATTGGCCTTCATAGAGTATTTGAACCCTAAAAGAGACTTGACTCTCACAAGTTTTTGCAGATTCCCTATCCTGTGGAGACCTCTTTTCAAACGCGTCCTTTTGTTCCTCAACTAGTTGGACGTAAAAGTGAGTCTGGTCGTGGGGGTATCGGGCTTGTTAAGAGTTTCAAGGACTTTTTATCACCCGCTCTGGAAGAATTATGCATAGAATAGCTTCCAAAAATATGTTACACATACTGATGTTCCCATGAGCAATGATACCTTTTGTTTTTGTCTGATTCCTGGTAATGATAATGCCCAGCACCATTCTTCAGTTGTGTAGAGTGGCCAGCGGTAGCAGAAAGGAGGTTTCAGTTTTGCTACTCTTCATCTAAATTAAACATGTTTAAGATACATATTTAACATTCCCTGGTTCCTGCTGAGGTGGCAAAACTGTGAGTATTTCGTTTTATATTCTGGACTGATGGAACACATTACATGGAGTGAAGAAGCAAGGTGCTAAATTCTCAGTTTGTTTCGTATGCTTCAGAGATCGGTATAATTATTGGTTTTTAGGACGGTGGTGGAAAACATTCAGAACATTTATTTTCTTTAACACTGTTGGATTAAACATCAAGTAAAAAGTGTTTTGCTTGTAGATTGTAGATTTGTTGTTATAATTCACAAGTGACAAAAATGAGTTAAAAAAATGTCAGTATCTTGCCAGATAATCCTTAATGGAGAGTTCATTTGCATTTGCTTTGTTGTGGCATCCCACACAGCAAGAAACAGTATAGCTCTCAAAGCTGTAAAGGAGTACTGAATGAATGGATAATGATTGTCCTGTGGATGCTGCAAAGGGAATGGGACCAAATAAAAGCCTATATATAAATGTAGTGCCATCGTGGAACCATTCATGCAGACTGAAACTAGAAATCCATTTTAATGTACACGTATGTGTGTACTTACGCCGGATGAATGGGGAAGGCTGAAAGCAAGAGATATGTCACTTGGGTGGAGTGTAGCCATGGATGTGCATGTAATGCCTGCTTTGACTGAGCCCCAGTGAACTCTGTGTGGAACGACCCTGGGGAGGATGTTAAGACTCCTCCACGCCATGCACCGTCTTCATGGCGTTTTGATTGGTGGAGACAAGCTGTGGACATGCCAAACTCATTTTTGTAATGTGCATAGAGTGCAGAATTGCCTTTTGTACAACTAACTGCATGGTTAATATGTATTCTGCTGTATCTCTGTAAGTGTGATGTGTTACTATAAAACTGCAGAATATCCTTTGCTCTAAGGTCAATGATAACCATCTCTTGCAGCATTTATAGAGACATACGCTCACAGTCATAGTCTTTTCAAGTAGAAGTACCTTGATACAAATACTGAAATGAAACGATGGCAGAATCCTAAAATATCGGCAAAAGCAGCTGAATCAGAGATAACAAAACATCCACCTTAGTTCAAATTCTTATTTTTAGCAATTCAAAATATTAGCCAGTGTATTACCTAGCTAGCTTTTTATCCACCAGATCGATATGAGAGAGAGAGAGAGAGAGAGAGAGAGAGAGAGAGAGAGGAGAGAGAGAGAGAGAGAGAGAGAGAGAGAGAGAGAGAGAGAGATAGAGAGAGAGAGAGAGAGAGAGAGAGAGAGAGAGAGAGAGAGAGAGAGAGAGAGAGAGAGAGAGAGAGAGAGAGAGAGAGAGAGAGGAGAGAGAGAGAGAGGAGAGAGAGAGAGAGAGAGAGAGAGAGAGAGAGAGAGAGAGAGAGAGGAGAGAGAGAGAGAGGAGAGAGAGAGAGAGAGAGAGAGAGAGAGAGAGAGATTAATAATTAATTAATTAACAAACAGGTTGCAATCTGGTTCATGTTTAAACAGCATTGAAATCAAATTTTAAGGCTTAATGTTCCATTAATATAACATTTGTCCATGCTTAAAATGTGAATCCTAATTCTAATTAAGACATTTGTTTAATATTTCCATCAAAAATTGAGCTTTAAAAATCCATTCGGCTGCATATTGAATCGATACGAGAATCGTGCGCTGCAATATCACGATATATTGCCGAATCGATTTTTTTTAACACCCCTATTGATCACTATCTACATCAACGCAAAACAATATTAAAGTCATAATTACAGTAAATGTTTAAAGGAACCACGCCTGTAATTACAAGTTTGCTTTATATCAGAGTTTCACTAATTCCGGTTCTCGAGGTCCGGAGTCCTGCAGGTTTTAGATGTTTCCGCCTACCAACACACTGGATGCTAAAGATCAGGATTGTTATTAGGCATGCTGAGGAGCTGATTATATGAATCAGGTGTGCTAGTGGGCAGAAACATCTAAAAACTGCTGTTACCGTTTTTTTTTTGCCTCCATGCAAAATAGTTCGTTGCACACCATTTGTAACCTCGAATTGTCATTTGTCAGGACCGAGGACCGCTATATTTATGATCTGAAAGAATCCATCAGCTGAACAGCCGTAGTGATGAGCACATTTTAATACTTCTCATTAATTTCTAATTCCAAACGAGCATATTGCTTTTTCATCAATGTAATCACCATAAGGAATTGCACATCACATATTCTTTTGATTAAATACACATGAGGTTTTTTTCCCAGATAAAAGGATAGTGCTAGCTAGGCTAGTGCTCGTGCTGGACTTCTCTTCTTTTTTTCCGTTGGCCTGCGCCCACGCTGCTCAATCACTTTATTGAGCTTCCCTGACTCTGGCAAATTTCTACTAGTTTATTTCTATTGTGCATGGCAAGGTGGTAATGGTGGTTATGAAAGACTGGCAAGAGGAGTGATCAACACATACAATACATTGTGGGTGCACATGCGCCGTGGCGTGATCGGGTGTTCCGTGGACTTCCCCTCCTTAAATCTGGGTTATTTCTGTCTATTTCTATTATCCTAAGTGCCAGTTATGGCATTGAGCAATCACATTACAGCATCGAGTGACACGCCTACTTGTACATTGTGCCTGTGCCAGACCAAGCGCTCTATGGACTGTTTTTTTATGTTTTGAGATGTTCTGTTTGATTGTATTGTGAAAGATGGTGATTATTATGAATATCTGGCAAAAAACAATCTCATCACAGTAATTTTATGACACGTCTGTGTATGTGTATTGAAATGAGCAATCCTACTGGGCCATAGCTCACCACTTTATAGCATACCGGAGGAGGGCAAGAGTACACATCAGGGCGCTAACACTAACCAATGACATTGGATTTTATATGTCAAGTCAAGTGTGTTCAACCACAATTTGAATAACCTACTCTGAGCACGCCCTTCTAGTTAATATTGTCTACCGAGGTCGAAGGATGTCGCTTCTCAAAATGCTGTTTTGCTTTCTTATTTTATTTACAAAGAGTGGAGGGATTGCGCTTTTAGCAGTGAAAATGGCACCATTTTTTTTTTAATTTGTCAATTTACAAGAATAACATTCTATTTTGTTATTTCCCAAATGGGTGGAATATCTAAACATTTTAACACAATGCTCTTATGTTCTCTTCATCTGCATCACTTGGAGTTCCATTTTCCTTTTGCCCAAGCTTCCATTCATCTCATTTTCAAACTACTTGCTCTTGGCTGGAGCCAAAGCACAGAAACAAGGCTGGCGATAGCATCTACAGATGTGCTGCCAACGAGATAAGAACCAAGAAGCCGCATGCCCCTCTCTCGCTACACAACAGGACACACTGAAATATGTGGTGGGAAGATGAAAAAGGAATAGGAGGAGTGGAGCTAAAGATGAATTAAAGCATAACATGAGAAATGGGACAACACTTGTAAGGAAAGGTGAATGATGTACTTGGTAGGGGCTGTAGAGGTTAACCAATTAGCTCATATCTGTGTGTCAATCAACTATAGGAGAGGTGTGTTTAGCTGCTTTATCGTGTATCCCTAAGGCCCATTGCTCTTTAGCGCCATTTCCACCCAGCAGTTTGGTTCGGTTCTGTTAAACACGGCACATTTGATTTTTGTTTTTCATGGGAAAGGCTGACAAAATATTCAACCGGAATGGTCCCTCTTTTTAGTAACCTTTGTTCGGATGCTGGTAGCACACTAAATCCCAAAACACTCTGCCGTTGATTCGCATGAGCTTTCACATACATGCAAAAAATACATTTCGGGGTTGCTGCTGGAAAAAATCTATTCGGCAATATATCGCAATATTACAGCGCGCAATTCTCGTATCAATTCAATATGATTTTTAAACATCAATTTTTTTATGGGAATATTCAACAAAACGTCTTACTTAGGATTCACACATTTAGCATGGAAGAATGTTATATTAATGGAACATTGAGCCTTAATATTTTATTTCAGTGCTGTTCAAACATAAAACAGACTGCAGCCTGTTTGTTAAATGCAGTGGCTCAGTTATAAGCCTGAATTTTCAGATAAATAAATACATTTTCATACAAATCTCACAGTGTACATGTACAAGTTTACTGATTTGTATTTTCTAAATTTGAGTTTAAATTTTTTTTCGCAATAAGCAATTTATAGATTCGTATCGGGATTAATCGGCATCGAATCGTGACCTATTAATGGTGATACAAATAGAATCGCCAGGCACTAAGCAATTCACACCCCTATTGACTATATTTACAATTTCTTATGTATGGGGTGAATATTGCGGTTGCCAAGACTGCACATGGCCGATGTACGTCAGTGAATGGGGGCAAGGCAGCCTCTCAAAATATCCACATTCTCCCTTTTTTTTTCACCCGCTTCCTCTCTTAGTAGCAATCCACTTCTTTCTTGACCATCAGACTGGTTTATGGTTGAATAAAAGTGATGAATTACCATATACCGTATGAGGAGCCTTGAAACCCTTTACAGGGTAGATCAAACTGCTCACAATATATGGGTGTGAGTCGCCAACTTTTTTTCTTTTTTTTGCGGCAGTCCATTTCAGTCGGGTTCGGACGTGTCACGCACTGCGCAGTGTACCTAAGTTTCTATTTGCACCGTTATCAGCAGGGAAGTTGTGCTTTTACTGACTGTCCTCTGCAATCATACTTTTCAAGTCCTCACGTCTGAATTTGTACACTACATTTCATGTCCTTCCAGAACTCTCAAATGGCTACTAGGAGTTTTACAGTACTAGTCCCATGGCATGATCGCCTACAAGGTCAGGATGTTCTTTTCAGCACCCTCTGAAGCCAAGAGAATATTTTTCAACGAGTGAGAAAATAAGAACTCATCTGGGGCCAACTCTTGCGGAATGCCGTCGATCCATCTTCATTCCAATTTTCAGTAGAGCAAAGGGTTATTGCTTCTCAACTCTAATAAACTGCTGTTCTTGCCACTTACCACCGACTGTGCGTCTTTGCATCCCTTTCGTGTCATCCGTCCCTTTTGCTGATGAAGATAAATATGCTGCGATGACACAGCCGGACTGCATTTCATGATAATGACAGTACAGTAAGTGTTATTGTTCAGCTTCATGCATAATGAAGTACCTCAGTGATAAATGGTAACATTGCAACGTTAATTATGTTCTATTGTCTTATTAATATTTAGGGAACCAGCAATAAGAAATACATTTTCTGTATTGGTAGCATTATAAGCGATGCACAGTATGTTAGTTAGAAAAGGTTGTAAAGGAACTTGAGCCTTTGTTGTTGCTTTATACTGTTTCTGGAAAAAAAAAAAAGTATAACCACTGTTTTATAGTATACGGCGACGTTATTATCATACCATATCAGGGCTATATTGGGGGTGTTCATCTCTCCAATAGAAGACAATTAAAACATATCTTGATCCATGGGGGTGTGTTACAATCAGATTGTTTGTTTAAATCAAAACTAATTTTCTGATTCAAATCAGTTTTCGTTACACCCATAACTATAGTATGCAGATAATTCCAGTGTGGTTTTTGTTCATTCTGTAAAAATATTATAAGGAATCAATCAAGTCTACGGAGTCTCTCTTTGTAAAATACTGTCATTCCCTTAAATATCTGGCCACATCACAAACTCAAAAGTCAATCAAAGTCCCTCTTGAAGCGACAAACAATGCTGTGGTATTCTTTTCAAGCACAGCTGCTACGAACATGAGCAACTCCTCTTAAAAAAACATTTCATAATGATGATCCCTAATGCATTAGAGTATACTAGAAAGCCTCAAGTGTATTTTTATTTTTTTTTAATTTAGAGTGATAACATGGGGCAAAGGTTGAAATGTGACTGAATGCCTTTGATGTTTTTCAGTTTGGTTAATGACAGCAAAGGTTTTCAAAAGCAACTAGTGCACACATCATTTTTATTTGTATGATTCATTATTAATATTCTGCCATTTATTTTCTAGATTAAATCATTAATTGGGTGGTCTATGAATGATTAAACCTGCACTTCTCAGACAAAATTAGGACTGAACACAAACATCATGATTAAAAGAAAAGGCTTTCTCATTAGTAGAAAACTTAAAAAATAAATTAAAAAAAAGACCATTTTGTTGCTTTTATGGGTATAGTTTTTGGCTTTTAATTGGAAGATGGTGAACTGGTTAGTCGCCTCCATTGCTGTGTGAATGAGGCTTGGCTATTTGAGCAGTGCTTACTGGAAAAGTGCTAATTAAAATGACCCCATTAGTTTACTGGCTGGTTTTGTCCTCCGTGCCCTGCCGACTGATACATTAGAGTGATACCCACTTCCAAATTCATCATACTAGAATGTATTGCACCTACAGAACCAAGCATATACGATGCGCAAAAAAGACTAATTGCATACATTTTTTCTTTGTATTTATGAACCATTCAAATTAAACATGAAAATAAGGCGTAAATACTTTATTTGTCTCACCTTGAGAAAGTAGTGAGTAATTTGCCGGAAAAGCTTGGTTTGCTGTAACAAATAAGGCCCTAAGAAATTGTCTCTGTTGAAGCTTTGAAAACTTTCACTTATGGAATTAATTATCACTTATGCTACAGCATGTACAAAAAGGGTCTTGAACAAAAAGAGGCTGGGCTGAAATTAAGCTAAGAACATATTGCACAAAGCAATTATATACAGTACGTTTAGACCAGGCTTTTTCCACACCATTATTATGCTATTACATCTCATTTACCTGGAGAATCTTTTGGGTTCACTAAACATGAATTAACTCACTCTCTTGAAGATAAATACAGTGTCCTGTGCAGTGTAACAATGCTCTAGTAATAGGAGAGGGATTGCGTCTCCACTGCTGTGACTCTCTGCGATGAAAGAAGTCAAAGGACAGATGAGGAGAGTTTATTATCGCTAGTAATTTCATTTTTAAGGATTTTTCTGACACGAAGGGCTTCAATTTCAGCTGCTCAATTTCAGCGATTGTTTTCCCTCACTCTTCTAGAATGACTTTCGCCAATGACTAGGGATTGACTGTGAACTTGTTGAATTGAATGGAGGGGTTGTGCTGTGGAAATAATAGGGTGCTGGGAATCGAGGGTCCCTTCGAGGCACTGATAAATTGTGGTCCACTGATTCTGCTATCATCAAAGTGAATTTTGACTTTTCTACCTTTGAATCGCTCATGATTGCAGAATGGCGTTTTCAGCAATCACTTGTTTTTCTTTTAAATGAGACACTCGTATCTTTAGCTCTAAACACTATACATTTGATTATGTGGAAGTAAGTCATGTGTAAAAGTCTTAAGTCTTAACCTTCAAGTTTTCAAGCAAGTCAGAGTAAATCATTCATAGGTCAAGTCATACAATCTTTCTTTGTCAAAACATACAGTATGTGACCCGCTCTGGCTAAAGGGTCCACATTTCCCAAAGGCAACTTTTAAGAAATTGACACAATTACATTGGGTGGTCAAAAATTCTGGTTGAGATTTTTCCAAAAATACAATTCTTAAGGTCTCTACTTTCGCTTCCCATCAGCACAAAAGTTAGAATTATAGTCCAAGTGTATGAAGATAAGTAACAAAGCGGGAACTGCCAATGTGGAGTAAACATATTTGACTGGTGAGTACGTTTGAACGTATTTGAAAATACTCGAAAATATATACTTCGAAAATATATACTTCGAAAACATGTTCGAACATATTAAAAAATATGTTTGAGCATTCTCGCAAACAACTTTGAATGCACTTGTAAGCTAAATGCTACAAACATAGCATATGTTCCCATAATGTCACGGGGTTTTACTTGGGCCAGTGAAAAACAAGATTTTTTTTTTTTTTAAGTATTTGGCCCATATCAAACCAATATGTTCAAAAATTTAATAAAAAACTTTTTTTCGTAGTTTGTTCGGAACTTTTATGACTTATTATTAGGGGTGTAACGGTTCACGGAAGTAACTGTTTGGTACGTACCTCGGTTTTGGGTCACGGTTCGGTACAAGTTCGGAACAACAGGAAAAACAAGTCCAAAAAGCTGAAATCTCGTATTTATTTTTTCCATTTATTTTTTGCAGATAGTTCTGAAGGTAACTGCTTGTCCAACATAGCGTCATTAAGAACTTTTAGAACTTCCAAAGATTACTTGGCATAAAATTAAGATGCACATAAAATTACTCAAGCTTTATTATTTATTTTAAATCAAGAAAAGCTTTTATTTATTGTTAGAAATAGCTGGTATGGGAGGTTAACCATCTCATTATCATCATTATAGTATTATTGCTGTTACTGTGTATAATATCAATTTTATATATGCCAGGCCATCACTGTATAGTAAGCAGAATGGCTCCCTGCAAATACAGCATGTTTGTGTTCTATTCAACAAGCTCAGATTTTACACTAAGAACATATTGGGACTGCATTGGACAAGATAATTGTTTTAGTATTCACACTTTTATATATTTTTTATTTTTTATTTTTTGTGTGGTTTCCTAATGTAAAATAGGTACCTGGGGTCAACAAAGGTTGTTTTCCAAGTGATCTGATCAATCCTCTCCTTAAATAAAAATGAAAAAAAGTTGAGTCAGATGCACGAGTTGTTAGCTTCGTCACTGGGGCTGCATGGGACATCTTGAGCGACTCCGTACGCTGGTCTCGCTCTAAACGGGTATTTCATGCCGGTTGCCGGTTGCCGGTCTCTTTAAGCTCCTGGTGATACCGATAGCACAAAAACATGCATCCATTCAACCAAAAGCAATAAAATAGTACGGAAAGAGCGCTGTAGCGGTAGCTTAGCCTACTAGCTCCACTGAGACTGACTGCCCACTTGTAGTCTGTGTGTGCTGACTCAAAACTATTTGACAGGAGAGATACAAAGCAGCGCATATGAAAATTACTGACAGAGTAAACAAACGCACATGCAAATGACCATTTATTGAGTGTGTGTGTGTGGGGGGGGGGGGGGACTGTCGTCATGGAGACAACAATGGGTTTTTCTTTGTGTTTTTTTTTTTTTTACTGGTGGCAAACTGATTTAAGGCGCATTACTGCCACCTGGTTTGGAGTGCGGATACTGCAATAAACTTGCATATTCGTCGTCTGAGTGTACGCACCGAACCGCGACGTCTGAACCAAAACGGTTCAGGATGAATACAAAAACCGTGACAACCCCTACTTATTATGTCTGTAGATTTTGGTTCTGCATATTCTCCCATAATGCAACGGGATATTGACTTGCGTATTTTCAAGTAATATTTTGTGGCATTATGGGAAAATATGTCATGTTTGTAGCATTTGGACTACAAGTACATTTGAACATATTTGCGAGTATGAGTATGCTCGAATGTTGACATTCGAACATTGTCAGTTCCATGCTTCTATAATAAGTGATTACTGATTAGTAGACCAAGAGCATCATTAGTTTGTGTGCTTTTAGTCAACTTGGGGAACCTGCCTCAAAACAACCAAGTAAAACCGCAATTCCTCGCCTATTTGTAAGCCAAATATAAAGATAATCTTCAGTACTGGGATGTCGGTCTTTAATGAGCCTTATTTCTTCTTTTAATTGCATGTATTTACACAGCGAAGCAAGTTATGTCGCAATACAATCATGCGAGAGCTCCTCTGTTTCCTTGTGAGTGTCTCCCACCAGCGGACATTGACAATGTAGAGTCGGGATGAAACGCAAAGGTTTTGAAATGCCGCTTTGATCACTCCTTCAATTCGTCAAATTCATGCGACGTCTATGAAAGTTGACACGCGCCACATCATTGACACTACACATCACAAATGAGTCATCTGCGTACGTAGAAGAGTTCTAACTAAAACCACTTTATACTGTTTTAAGTGGGATGAAATAAACATCAAATATGAACACTGTTTAGCTTGTAGATAAAAAAGATGATCGTGTGGTCCTTCTAAAGCTAATGTGAGCCATTGCAATTTTGAGTTCCCGCGATCAAACCAAGCTTCAAACAACAAATGTTTTTCTCTTAGTCTTAATATGTATATATATAGATATATTACACATAATACAAAATTAACATTGTTCAAACTGAAAACATTGATTTCAACTGTACCAATTTGACAGACTAAATTTGCACAGTCAAAGCTCTAGTATTCTCTTCTACATCTGCTGTTGCTGCAATTTCTTTCATCCTTTTCAAAAAGAACACATCCGTAATATGGAATCTGGAGTTTCCTAGGAGGAAGGCAACTATTCTGCAAGCAAGGCGGTTACTAATGCACTCAATCTAGAGGGAGATCTTTGAATCTCTCTGCATATTCCATTAAGCCGCTCATTGTTATTCTGCGCTGGGTGTTATTTCACAGCAGCAGGGACCAAACTGCAATTTAAGTGCATGCCTGTTGATGCGCATGTGTGGTTACTCTTACTCTGTATGTAAGTGTGCATTTGACGGTTAAAGGCTGATAAATCCATTCAAATATTAGCATGCGTACAGTATGACTATAAAACAGGTGGCGAAAGGTTGATCAGAGGAACAACACTTCAAAACATCTGGTGTCACAATTGGATTGATGCGGTTAATGTTAGTGAAAATCAATCAATGTCAGCATTTACGCTTATGTTATTCGGATTCTTTATTTTTATTATAACATTTCTTTCCTCCCACTTTTTTGTCTGGTAACTGTTACCACATACAACATTCGATTGACACCTTTCCAATTGAAACTTGCTCCAAATATTCAAGCCTCCCAGGGTATGATTTTTCTCTTTCCACATACTTGCTGTTTTAGCACAATTTGCACACGTATTCTGACTATCATATCGGGAAATGCATTATGATTTTACTTAAATGATAAAATGCATATATCCCCATTCAGCTTTAATGACAGCTTTCAGTATCATACCACATTATTCAATATAAATAACAATTTGCCATGACTTTCAACAATTCAGTTAGCCTAGCGCACATGCCTTGCACCGCAGAGAACGTGGTTCGAATGCCGGTGTGAGCAGATTTCAATTACAGAAATAGTCATCGTCTAATTATTTAACATCCATTGTATTAAATGCCATTTCACATCATTAATGTTTTTCTATATGATTCCATATTTTCAATGACAAAATTCACTCAATTCAATGGTTAAAACACATGCCAACAACACGTGGAAGATCTGTTTTCGAATCCCGCTTTGAGCAGATTTGAGTCCATGTTCAATTTCATATACTACCTGTTAATCATTGTCCAATTATTTAATATCCATTATTTTCAATGTCATTTCATATTATTATTATTTAGGGGTGTTAGAAAAAATCGATATTACAGCGCGCAATTCTCGAATCGATTCGATATGCGGCCGAATTGATTTTTAAACATACATTTTTTATGGGAATATTCAACAAAACGTCTTACTTAGGATAGGTTTGGATTCACACATTAAGCATGGAAGAATGTTATATTAATGGAACATTAAGCCTTAATATTTTTATTTCAGTGCTGTTCAAACATGAAATAGACTGCAACCTGTTTGTTAAATGCAGCTATAAGCCAGAATTTTCAGATAAATAAATACATTTTCATACAAATCTTACAGTGTACATGTACAAGTTTACTAATTTGTATTTTCTAAATTTGAGTAAAAAAAAATCGCAACAATCAATTTATAGATTCGTATCGGGATTAATCGGCATCGAATCGTGACCTATGAATCGTGATACGAATCGAATCGCCAGGTACTAGGCAATTCACACCCCTATTATTATTATTGTTATTATTATTGTTATCATTATTATTATTGTCATCATTATTATTATTATTATTATTATTATACAGCATTCCACATGCATTCAATTATTATAATTCAGCTTTCAGCATTCACACACAATTTGTCCAGAAATTGCACATGTCTAGTTCATTAAATAATTCTTGCGAATAACCTAAACCACCTTTTTCTGTATTTAGGCCACTGTTTCTTTGAAGCACTTCATTAGTGCTCACCTAATACCTGAATACGAAGCTTCCGCTTTTGTCAATTTAAGTGGAATTGTGATTAATTGGAATCGATAGCGTTGGAACTAACTCTCTCCACTTCCTATCTCGAATGCCCTTCCCTTACCCACACCACTTTGTGCATATGCCACATCACATACACATGCACACACACATACAGCAAGAAGTAATATGTAAGGCATGTACTTAATGATTTCTGGCTGTTACGTAATAGAATAGACACTGATTTAGAAGAAATATGTCTAGAAGGACAAAGGATTAGGTCTCGTTGTGTTATTAGTATGCATCTTGGGTAATGGGATTTTGAATTGAGCCCCCTAAGTGTGTCAGTTCATGCCTGGCATTAAAATGCATCCCCGCATGGGCTTCAAGTTACCACTTGTGATCTTGGTCTAATTTTCCTGCTTTGTATGCGCATCGATACATGCATGTTTTGACAAGTCTACTCTGCTCGAATGAAAACGTTTAGAAGAAATGACGACAACACCAAATTAGTATTCATTGTAAACCCAATCATCCAAAGATGTTGGCTGCAATACAATTTCTGGTCACACTCTTTGAAGTTGGGAGTGCATTGGAACAGAATTGTCTCATATCCACACTGCTAGTAGAAGATGGTAGCACATTCTTTAAAAAAAAAGAAATCTTGTCATGTCTGCTAATGACTTTCAGGGCCATTTCCCCCGTGTGCGCTTTGGGCCAAATGTCATCTCTCACATGCAACACAAAGCCAAGCTTGTATCTCTGGTTATTAGACCTGAGACCTTTGTTTTCGAGCTCATCCTTTCAAATGTCAGACCTCTTGGGGCCAAACTATTTCAATTTCTCCATTCCTGAAACTCAAAAATTTTGACATCACACCTGGCTGTCTAAATCGGACTGCTACACTTACATTAGATGGGTAAAAAGAGTTATCGTGATTAAGAAGAAACTTGAGATCATTTCTATTAAAAGTTTAAATCAAATTAAATCATTAATATAATCCAGATCTGTACCCCAGAATTCCCTCATTTCTTACTTATGTATGATTCGCCCAACATCTCATCTCGTTATGATAAAAAATTCATAAACATTGAATCTGATGGAGAATATGGTTTTGATCTCCGTAATGTGTGCTGTCCTTCATCATACCGTATGTTTTGGGTTAGTCCTTAAATCTCCGATCGGCTGTGGGGACTTTTTCGCTGTTTGACTCCATCTCCCTCCAAGTGAGATTATCCCGGACTCGGTCTTTGCAGGGGATTTAAGGTCCAGTTTAGATGAGATTCAGCAAGTCTTTAGCGTCTCTGAAGCGCATTTTTACGAAACGCAAATGGCCTTTCTCTTGATTGCGTTACTACTCAGTTCACCGCAGCTCTACTCGCTGTTGATTTGTTTTTCAACAATAATTACAATTGTTCATTTTTGTGTTAATTATCAGGCTAGTTTGTGGTTCCTGCGTGTTCTGAGCTGGCGCTTGGCCAGTTCAGGGTGTGTTGGAAGCTGAAAGATGTGATTTGCATTAGGCAAGATAGAAGTATATCATTTTATATATCTATTGGGGACAGACGCGAAATAGTTTAAAAGAAAAAGAAGCTCCTGGATCCTTTTGTTAACTGCCCACTAAAAATAAAAATGGTTTATTAAATGCTGCATGTTTAAGGTTTTGTGTTTTGGGGTAATTTTGATAATAAACAGAGTTGTCAAAATTAATCAATCATAAAATGAATAAACAACTATTTTGAGAATAGATGAACTGTTTTGTTGATCTTAAAATTGTCAAAATCTTCTGATTTCAGTTTCTCAAACGTAAATATTTGATTTCTGTAGTCCGTCGTGAAGGCAGGCTTACTTTTGTTCAACATGACATATGCTTTTACTGTACTTTGGAGAACAATGATAAACATTTTCCCATTTTATTTGTAGCCACAGCAAATAACGATAATTGGTAAATAAACAGTAATCGGGGGGGAAATGCATTCATATCTTCAATACATTTTAATGCAACATTCATTTCATTAATCAACGGAATAATCCGCTTGAAAATGATTTGATAGTGACAGCCCTACAAACAAACAGTGATCAAGTGCGGTTCAGAAAATGAACGAATGCACACACATGCACACGCCCACAACACAGCGCAGCAATCCCCAAACAGGTCCCTGTAGTTGAGCTTTTAATGCTTGATGGAGTGGCCTTGGTACTCATCTTCTCTAATTACCCTTTGTGGTTTACGTATTGTAGATTCTCTGCCATTCAAGTAATTATATGCAATTGTTGGTTTCACATCAGTGGCGCCAAACACTTGCAATCATTATTTTTCTGCTGCAGTGAAAGAGGAGATAAGAACTAACAGGATGTGCAAACTGTCGTCTTCTGCAACACATATTAACCATTTTGGTAAAGGTTTTTGCACCCAAAAACAATTGTTTGTTTTAGGGTTTGTGGTAACGCTTGGCAATTCATCGAAATTTAATTATAATTTCCATTTTCTTAAAACACATGAATTAATTTGCCCCAAAAATGTATAAATATGTTCTATTTTAAATATTGCCATACTCCCAAAGACGTTTTTTGTTTTTTTTGTTGTAAAACATACAGAAGGGTTTGATGCAGCCTCCAAACTGAAAAGAATGTTTGAATCAATTTTTTAAAATCTTTTTTACAAAAACGACCAGCAGGTGGCAGCAGCGTATAAGAGATAACCAGGGCCATGTAGCAAAAAAAGCTCTTTCCCCACTGTTTTAAACGTATTCGTGAATAATGATGAAACTTACCTATATCCTAGTGCTAATTGCTTCAAAATGGAAACATATATAAATATACATTTTTTCCTGGTGAAAGAAGAGACTCTAATCTTTCTTTTGGTAGGTTCCATGTTTTTATAGCAATAGAACACAATAATCTGTGGACCTTGCAAAATCTGTCAAAATCCAGTAAAAGAGCCGGGAGAGAAGGGGGTTGCTTCAGTGGAAATGGCTGGGAGTGAATGAGTTGATTGAAGAAAAACGATTAATGTGTGGCGCTGTGTGCTTGCACAAGTTCTCAATAGCCGAGTTTCCACCGCAGGACGTTCGGGTATGGGGAGGGGGGGTAGGGACTTTCACAGGAACCGTCCTCTCAGCCGACCCGCTTGTGGCTGTTGTCTCCACTGCGGAGTACCACCCATTTTGCGACGTCACGGGTTTTGATGAACACGTAAACGCCGTGCGACGGTTTCTCCCTTGACGTCACCCAAGAACCGTGCGGCAAAAATAACGAGGAAAGAGAAAAACTTGAGGTGGTTGCTGTTTTTCTCTGCTTTTTATTTCATGTACTTGGCGTGGATGGATGGTTTGAGTGAGAGGAGACGGCGTTTACGTAGTGATGGCAAAAGGAAGCTTCATGAAGCACTTGTGATTTTTTTAAGTCCCCTAGATGGTGCTCTTGGTTTAAATATAAAGGCTAGTGCAATGGAAAGGTATTAAATTTCCACTGCATCTTCCAACCAAGAGCACCATCTAGGGGACTTAAAAAAAATCACAAGTGCTTCATGAAGCTTCATTTTGCCATCACTAGTAGATGAAGAATTTAAAAAGGCTGTCGCAAGTCACGAGTTTCGATCGACACGTAATTGTCTTGCTACGGTTTCTGTGACGTCACCCAAGAAAATCCGAACGAGGAAAGAGAAAAACTTGTGGCGGTTGCTGTTTTTTTCAGCTTTTTTTCTGTACTTGGCGTGGATGGATGGTTTGAGTGAGAGTAGACGGCGTCTAGATGAAGAATTTGAAAAGGCTAACAGTAGAGTGGAACGAAAATAAACAAAAGATTATTAAGAGAATTGTTTTGGACTTGCATCATCGTCGCGCATGAAGGTTAGAATTTTTTATACTAAATCATTTTTAGCCAATCAGCACGAAAGCCCGATTGGCAATCGGGCCAGCGGAGTACCTACCCTCGAGTAGGACCTCCACTCGTCCCCGTAAGTTCCTGTAAATGTGGCCCGGTTGGGAAGGCTCCTGCAGTGAAGACGCGCACATATGGGGCTGGCCCCGTAAATTGACCACGCGGTGGAAACGCGGCTAATGTGAAAGTACTCTGAATGCACCACGTTGCTTGCATGTGATTATGCCCTCCCTGACCACCACTGGTGGACTTTTTTCATTCAACCTCTCAGCCTTCACACACAATTTCTCCAGAAATGACATTTTTTAGTTTGGAAATATTGTTCTGTCAACATTCATGCTAAAATTGGCCTCTGTCCGCTTTTTGAAGGAACGCCCAGATTCGCCAGCCAGCCGGCAGCTACATATGTGCATCAAGGTGACAGCCAAGTCATGGCCTGTGAGGTCAACTCGGACCTGGTGCCATTCACCCGCTGGGAGAAAGACCGTCAGCCCCTGGAGCTCAACGTGAGGTTGGTCCAGCTGCCCAGTGGTGCCTTGGTGATCAGCAACGCCACCGAAAACGATTCTGGTCTTTACCGCTGCCTGGTGGAGAATGTGGGCTCATCCAAGTCCAGCGAGGAGGCACAGCTCCAGATCTTACCAGGTACGCACAGTCAACAAGCAGTAAGCATTCTTTCACATGGATTATTTTCATTAAAAGCAGTTCTAAACAATTATTAAATTAGTTGTCGATTAATTTAATAATCGATTACTTCTTGATGAATCCAAAACATGCAACGATGTACAGTAACAGAATTGTGTGAGTTTTTTCCCCCCAATGTGCCCACTGCTGTTTCTAGTTTCAGAAGTAAATGACGTTCGCTCTGAATTGCCTTTGGTGAAAACGGTGCCCAGCTGGAAAGAGTCTTGTTGCTTTTGGTGGTCTTATCAGAGAATGCCTTACAAGTCGAGAATTCCTCTGTGGCATTGTCTCGTCTCATCCCTCCACACATTTTGTTTACTAAGTTGTTAGGCAGCAGGCTCCTGCCGGCAAAGAGAAAGATATTAAAAGCCATAAATTAGTCTTCAACAAGACCCCAGTAGGGGATTTATCTCTCTTTGTCTCCTCCAAGGTGCCGAGAGCCAAAAGCTTGGCACAAAAAAAAGATAGCATAATCACGCAACTGTATGCGGAAATGTTGACTTTTTTTGTACCAGATGTTTAAGTGTCAGGGAAATAATTTAATTGTTTTCCTTGGGAATGAAGTAAATTGGGTGGTTACAGGGACAAATGACTTAGTCTTCAAATTTTGGCTTCAATTACAACTACTGGCGATGGTGAAGTGCCAGTTAGAGACCAAACATGACTTTCTAGTTATTGTAAGTCACCACTATGTAACTTTGTCCCTTGGAGTTATGGGTGATTTTTATTTATTTTTTTGCACTCCAGAGAGCTGACTGCTTTCAAGTGGTGGACATTGACATTTTTCATCCGGCCGCTGTTGGTTCTGGTGTCATGAGCAACTGCGCCTCGGACCTTTTGAAGTTTTACAAGACAGATGACCCTCTTAATTTGAACAATAGCGCTGTGGCTCACTAACTCACTCCAAGATTAACCCCTGCCATAACCTAGACTCGCCTTTTTTTCTCATTCCAGAAAGCGGAGATGAGAGGAAGCTGGAGTTCCTCGTGCAGCCTGTGCCTGTGAGCAAGGTGCTGGGTGCCAGTGTCTTGCTGCCCTGCGTGGCTGCAGGTTTTCCAACACCACATACGCGATGGATGTTTAAAGAGATACTGCTTGAGGAAAGGTATGAGGGTTAAACTTTTTTTCATTGAGTTTTTTTATT
Source organism: Vanacampus margaritifer (assembly GCF_051991255.1). Classification (NCBI taxonomy): domain Eukaryota; kingdom Metazoa; phylum Chordata; class Actinopteri; order Syngnathiformes; family Syngnathidae; genus Vanacampus; species Vanacampus margaritifer. The sequence continues at coordinate 10,069,040 of NC_135435.1, forward strand.
TTTATTTATTTATTTATTTTATTTTTATTATTGTTATTATTATATAGATAGACTGATATTTTTTTCCTAACCAATAAATACAATACCAATAATTAGTACAGTAATTTTTGGACTATAAGGCACACCTGACTATAAGCCATAGGTGTTTTAATATTACCGCACCGGGTTCCCGCAAATTTATTTCCCATAATGAGGACGCAAATTGTCTCGCTCTCGTTGTCTCTCCTACTGTATTTGGGTTCACTTGGTTTGTTTTGCTCTGCCTGACGCTCTTGCGCTTCCTTTATTGTGCGCCCCATTGTGATCTGATGGCCTTTGTATTAGCCACTGGGTCGAATGCAAGTGAAAAAAGTACCAGCTTATAGTTCAGAAATAAATGCAATCATGGAAGCCGATAACCAATGCTTTGAGCGCATATTCACTTCCAATAAAAAGTCAAAATAAAAAATCAATCAATCAGTAAAATATTAACTACAACCCTTTAATTTTGTTGAAAAGTGTTTAAACATACTACAATGTTTATTGAACAACTTTTCTGATTTTTAAGTTTTATTTTTGATCTTTGACAACAGACATTAAAAACAAAAATTCAGGGAGCTCCCAGGGTTATTAGCATGCTTGTCTTCAAATGTTACATTAAAATTTAAACAAATACAAATAAATACATCAATGAATAGCTAGTACAAGGCCAGGGCTTGTAAAAAGCTCCCATATAGTTTTCTATAGTGAAGGTTTTCCCAAATTTCTAAATAACTGAAATGTTAAATTTTCGCTCATGTTTGTTTTAAAACAAATGTGCAGAGAGTTCCCAGGTTCAGCAGCAATGCTTATGAAGGCAACTGAAATTAAAATAAATAGTTCACTTCAACTTCACTAATGTTAACACAGTTTTGAATTGATCCGTTATTAAGATAAAAAAAGAAGAAGCTTTTGCTGATATTCATCAAAATACTTAATATCTTCGCCCATAATCGGCCTGGCTGATAATCGGTCCATCCCTAACTTCAACTAATGATTATTTTAGTAATCAATTAATCTGTCAATTTTTTTTTCAATTAATAGATGAATCGGATAAAAAAAAACATTACCTTTCCATCCCTTTTTTCAAAAACAGGACATTGTTTCGAAACGACCGCGCATAAGCATGAATTATGACTTACTTGTTTTGTCTGTAACGTGAGAACATGAGGCAAAAAGGTTGATAATCAGTACACTTAGATGGTGGACTACAGAATACTGAGAATATTTACTCTTGAGGAGTTTAAATTCCAAGCATTTGGACACTTAAATAAAAAAAGATATCTAAATGATTTATTGATGATCAAAAATAATGATCAATTAATTCGGCAATTGGCTAGTTCTCAATTAATTGCTGCACCTCTACAGTAGTGTATCATGGCGTAGCAGAGAAGGATAGTTAGTTATAAGATTGTTAGACTCCTGGATTTGAAAATATCTTTTGTGACACCAGTCCTGAAAATCTTCTTCTAACGCACCTGAGAGATAGAGAGATCCAGTAGATGCCATGTTCTTGATGGTTCATGATCTTCTGGCTCTCACTCAGACCTTCCTTTTGAAATGCAGCAGCGTATGTGATATTGCTGCTCGTCTGCGCTGCTCCCCAAGTTGTTAAATCTGTTGTAGCAGAAATCACCCCAGGGGGTACCTGGACGTGGCATACAAGCCACTCCGTGTGCAAGATGAGGTTTGCCAGCTTTCCCGCAGAGAGGAAGTTCACAAATTAGGAAGCTAGCACCTGTGCCCTCACTCCTATGGAGCTCATTATCTCAGGAAGAGCAACTCAAAATCCTTACTGTAAGTTTTCGTAGAGATAGGAAGTGTGACTCTCACCACCCAAGTAAGTTCTTTTCAGCAGTTCAATAGAATTTTAACAACAGAAAATGAGACAAGATTTAACGATTTGCACCGCATTTCATTTCAAAGTCTTGTAACCTTGCATCCAATGGGGATGGGTTAAAAGGTACTTATTAATCTAGCTTTTAATTATCAAATTCCATTTGGCGTACCCCCCCCCCCCCCCCCCGGGTTACCCATACTGTTAATTAGCAAGTGCACTCTAAACAACAGGGCGAGTCTTCTGGGACGTCAACGTAAGCACCGCCTTCAGAACTGAAATGGATTGTTGAGTGAATCTGTTAGCACGTTTTGATTTTGCTGTGACATTGACAAATGAAAGAATAGCCTTGTCGTCCTTGAGTCTCCTGTTGTGCAATAGCCGAGAGCTACACACTGCCGTCACTTGCTAATTAACGCGCACGTTGTGCGAGTGAGAGAAAGGAAGCCGCAAAGAGAGTCTTAATTGGTGTTGGGAGCGTCGCGCAATGGCCCTTCAAAGTGACAACATCAATGCTGGAGATGCGAAATAGTTTTTGGGAGGGGGGGGGGGGGATCTTCAAAGCAGCCAAGTGAAATGTGGGTGAGGCTGAGACAGCAAGGAATGCAATTTGTCTTGTTTTGCTTTTTTCATCTCATTCCTAGAAAAAATAATTGATTTGCAACACAAAAACATGTGTGGTACTTTTTCAAGCTACCGATTCTCAAATGTCTCACTCTTCCCCTAAACTTTCTTTTTTTTCTCTCTAACTTTTCTACATGTACTTGGCGTCATGTATCTTAATTCTGATTACGAGCAGCTGGTTGAGAGTCTCCCTTGTTTGTTTAGACAGACGGGGATAAGGAAAACACCTCAAATAGAAATATAGAGCAGGTGGTTGTCTTTTCGTCTTAGTGAGTTCCAAGGTGTATTTTTGCTCAAATATAGCATTCTTTTCTGGACTGGCTTTTTTGTGAATTGGGTTTATTCTCCTTCCTTCAAGTCAAGTATTTTACTGTCATGGTCAGCATCGCAACATACATGGCAAAGGTCATTGTTTTTCAATAATGTAGGGTTTGGTGAAGATGCATAGGAAAATGGTGGGCTAGGGTTTTGATTTGCGTTCAGGATTTATTTTTTATTAAGGCCTATATTTAGCGTCTCAAGTTCAAAATTTTGTCATTGATTGATATGACAAATATTTTGCAACCAGAGCCCGGTTGTTTAGTTCTTGCTTATTTTAACCACAACAGCATGTTCAATTCTTAACCTGCCATTGCCGACTGTTAAATATTCATTTTTCAAAACATGGTTATAACCATCACGTTGTTAGCTAGCACTGCTGTCAAAGTTAACGGTGTGGCTAATATATCCTGCAATTCCTCATTTTGTTTACTTCGATTTTGCGGGGGGGTGGGGGGTGTATAGCCAAATGATCCTGGGTGATTCAAGGGAAAAAAAACGCAGGATGTTTTTTTTTTGTTTTGTTTTTTACAGATATTCTTCTCAGATATTTTGTGTGTGCTTCACTTGGATGTAGTGTGATTCTTTAAACATCCCTTACTGAAAAGCTGACTTCATTGTGCAACATAGTCAACTATTCTGAATAAATCTGTCTATTTTACATTTATATTATTGTATCTAATTGAATCATCCATTTCCTTAACCGGTGTCCTCACAAGGGTCGCGGGGGCGGGGGGGACGGGGGAGCCTGGTTGGCAGCTAATCGCAGGGCACACAGAGATAAACAACCATTCACACTCACAATCACATATGGACAATTTGGAGTGTACAATTAACCTGCCACGCATGTCTTTACTTTATTTATCAAAGTTACCAGGGACAAAGAACATATATACATTTTATGGGTAGGTCACGCAATGTTTACCTAATTCCAATATTTGCTTACTTCATTTTGTAAGATAGTTCAAATATCCAAATAGAGCTCAGTAATGTCTTATTAATTGAATAAATCTATTAAATATGTTATTTTCCAGACTTAACAAAATATGCTGACAATATGGATAAAGTAAGATTCATTTCAACTTTAGTTTTTTTTGTTGTACAATATTATTTTCTCTGCATTTTGGTTAATATTGCATTTGTGGAATATGAGTTGAATAGAAAAATCCACCTGTTCTTATCCATCTCAGGGGGCGGCCATTTTGCCACTTATTGTTGACATAAAATGACATCACAGTTGCTCAGTGCTCAGGCAACGACCAATCTTAGCCCACCTGTTTTTCCGCCATGATTGGTTGTTACCTGAACCCTTAGCAACTGTGATGTTATTTTCACTCAACAGCAAGTGGCCAAATGGTTGCCCCTTGAGATGGATATAAACAAGTGGATTTTGCTGCTTAACTCATATTCCACTAACAAAATAATAACCAGAATACCGAATTTAGTGGGGGGCACATACAACATATTCTAAAAAACCTTTTTGGGTTGACTCCCCCTTTAACGTCAAGTTAACAAAATGACTGCCGTTAAACGTTAACGGTTGGTTAAATGTGCTGTACTTAACCAGTGGTTAAAAATATAACCACGTTTTGAAAAACCCGGCACAGATGAATTTACCGGTAACTTCAAACTATTTCCCTGAAATGTCTGGCTAAGAGTGCTTGACAGCATCTCTGAGAAAACAACCAAGGTCCGTATTTGATTTGAGTTAATTCCACTGTGTCTCGGTGTATTACATCTGTTTTCTACATCGGAGCTAACAACCGCACACAGGCAGTGCTCCAAACTCCCTTTTGTTTGGACAGGCATAAACATCCTGTATAAAGCTGTATTCCTTTTGATGCAAATGGATTAGATTATTCGTAGTTCATTTTAATTCAGAGTCTGTTAAGTAGCTTACTACAGTTGTTCAATGTAACATTTTGTATTCCGACCATGAATAGTACCATGTGTCGGGAATTTATTATTCGCTGGCAACAATGGCATTCTCTTGCTTTTGTGAGCATGTACTGGACTAAGGCTGCATATGCAGTTAGGTTTCACATTTGTCATTATTAATTCATTTGAGGCAATAACATTTTGAATAGCAGATATTTGACCCATCCTTGAAGAAACAATATAGAAGCTAATTTACATAGCAGTCCTTGTTTTTGCAATACAGATTGCTCCTCATCCAACAGCAATCTCGCAATTCATTCCGACTCAACTTAGATTCCCAATGCTGACACTGCAGTATTGTACTGTAGGTTGTCAACATGATAAGTCATCGACATCATCGCCACTTGCTTCGGGGGCACAGCGAAGACTGTCTGGGCTCTTTGTATACACAACAACTGATGACACTCATGAAAAGTCATCTCTTGTTATTTGGAGTATCACTCCGTTGTCTAATAAAATCCTCCAGTAGTCAATGAAAAGGATGAATTATGCATGACGTCTTGCAAACAGCGAATTGGCAGAGCATGTAAATCAACCTCCTTCCCAAACGCTGTCACTCCTCCGTCTGCCCTCCTCCTTGGATTCATTTGAATGTGACCATGGATATTGCGTTTAGTCGTGTAGGAAGACAGAGGAACGGGCTGGGAAATGTGTTTCAAATTGCACCGCAGAATAAAACTCTCATGCAAATGTCTTGCACACAGACACCCTCAAATTTACTCGAGTGTGATCGAGAAGAAACGCACACAAACACGCACATTTGTGCATAGGTCTCCCTCCTGCTGTTTCCTAAGACTTTGAGCTCCATGCACCAAAGGAAATAAACAATAGATTTTTACCTTTTTGTCCATGCTTTATTTTAGTCAGCTGACTGAATTTTAATCATGCTTATACCCAAAGGACTGTCAATATTTCTATACAGATAGTAAGAGCCTGCAAAACCTTATTGGATTTCTTCTAAAACCATATATTGCTGGACTTAAACTCAGCCTGTAAAATCAATAAAATGGTTGTTTAATAATTCCGCCATCAGACCAGAAAGCTACTTGTGTCAAAGTTTCTCCTCGCAATGTTTTGTTGACCCAAAATGCACTTTCTGAAGTAAACTCATCACGCTCTGCTTTTAATCCTCACAGAAAAAGACACGTCCTTTAATCATGGCTTTGTTACACTTTTGTAAATTTGTTGTTGCGCTGTATGCATATTTGAATTTTACAGTTTTTCACATGCCAAATGTGGCGGGTGAACTGATCTTGTGGCATCAGTCACCCCCCCCCCCCCCATCTTTTTTTTTTTTTAAGCAGTTCATGCAGCACAGATTATTACAATAAGGGCTTTTTTTTTAGGCTAATGCCAATACTGATTTTTGGCACAAAATACTGATTACCAATTAATCAGCCGATATATATATATATATATATATATATATATATATATATACAATTATCCCCCCCATTCATTTTCAATGGGTGTCAGGCACGAACGTTGGAAATGTGTGTTAAGACACACACACAAAAATCCTTGGATGTTTGATTTTTGAGAAAATAAATTATTTGAATAATTGAAATATCAACATTAAATATAAATTGAAAGAACAATGACTAAAATAAAATAGTAAGAAAGGGAAATAAGAATAGAAATAAAATAAAATAAAATAATAGCACCTGAAAAAACAGTAAAAACAAATAGTGTCTGTTCGTGTGCGTTTTGGCCTCTTGGGGACAGTGTGGTGCCGCGCATCCATGACGTACACACTTATAGTGAGTGCAGAAGAACGTTACGATTGAAATCTATTAAAATAACTCTTCTTTCACACATTGGGAAGAATTTGTGCCATTGCGTAGTGTTATCTAACTGTGGGTATGTGTTCCCACAGCATTTGTGTGAATATTCGCTATTTGAGTAAAAACCGAAATCGATGCCAACTTCCGGTTAGCATTTGATGGAATCCTCCCTTTGCTTTTAGCATTAGCGCTAGGCTAGCGATGTTTTAAAAACAAAGCATGTTTTGTAAATATACAGTGGATGTAATTCCTATTGTCGTGTGTTTAGTTTTACAGTTAACTCCTAATGGGGTGTCATTAAACAGCTTAAAGGTTGCATTGGGACAACAGAATAACCAGAATAACATTCGCCACACATTTCCTAGTTGTTAATGCCGTGCAAGCAAAATGGTTCTTTCAGGGTACTTTTACAGCATCTGAAACTTCGGTTTTCTTAGATTATAAAATTTTAAGGGGAAAATAATAATTTGGCCCAATTGGCCGATTGTTTTGGCTGGTGTTTGAAGGGCAATAATCGGCCAATTAATCGGTATGACCCTAATTACAATTGCAAGGGATTGTGGTTTGATGTCAAAAGCATGAAAAGAAATGTCAGACTACACATGTGAGAGGGCACAGAAACTCTTGTTCTGCTGTGTAGTTTTTTTTTTTTTTTACATGAATAATTGCAGCATACAATAGATATATACTTCTTAATGTGAATAATGTTTTTTTCTGAAACATTGTGATGGATGCAACAGAGGGATTGGGAAAAGATCATTTTTGTGGTCAGTCAGAAAAACAAAACCTAAATGCCTTTCTTCTCCTTATTTTCCCACACTATTTCCTCCAAAAAGTAACCACATTTAGTGTACAAAACAAAAATCAGCAAATTAAATGAAGTAAGTGACCCCAAAAAATCCAGATGATCAGTACAAAATTTACTTTGTAAATGATGTATGTTCCAGTCAGCACACAAAATAACCCAGTGAGAATAAAGTCCCGCCTGTGGAGAGGCATACGAGACTTTTAAGTGTAGGAACTCAGTGGGCGTCGCTGGTCTTGCGCATCAAGCTAATCAGCCCCCCGCTGAACACACGCAGCTTAGTAGCACATCTAACCCTGTGACCACACCGGGGGTCATCACGGCTAGTTACTCTCGCTACACTTTGTTTATCAGCTCTACAAAAACACCAGGGTTCCCTCAACGTTTTATTTATGCATGACAAGCAGGTCCATATTGAGCTTCCAGTGGACTTGGTCTTGAAGGGAGAGTCTTCAGACTATTTTAGCATGTGTGGCTTTATACTGTATGATTTTATTGGCTTAGATATTTTGTACATGGCACGCCTGGAGATAATCGCAAGCTGTATGTTATGTATGGACATTTGATATAACAAGATAACACCACCCACTAAAATGGCTTTTTTTTGGGGGGGGGGGGGGGGGGGTATTACAACATACAGTAAGACCAAGATAAGATTGTGCTTCTTTAGGACCTTGTTTGGGTTATAAAGCAGGGTAAAGTGACAACCGTACAAATCATTCTAATCTCTGTCTTCTGTGGTTGTCAAATGAAGAAAGAACAACAGCACCTGGAAGAGCATGCTAAATCAAAGGATTTGGCGGAAGGTGGTAGGGGGTCAAGGGGAGCAGGCAGAGGGAGAGCACACCAAAAACAGTATCACACAAGATGATTTAGAGATAAAATCCGCTCACTTCCACAAAAAGTGGAGCTTTTTCTAAAACAAAGTTATGACACAGTCATGCGTGAATGGCGGAACACATGGTTGTCGCGTGTGTTGTTTGAATTTGACAAGGCTTCTCTAGTCAAGTTTGTGTACTGCAACAAGTCAAGACACATGACTCTGAAACACAAATGTGGTGTTTTTCATCTTCTATTGAGCCAAGATTGTATTTTACATTAGGAATATCTCACCACTGACTCTTTCAACCATAGGCTATCCACCCCATCCCAGCAACTTTTCATAACTAAGCCAGAGAATTACACTTGACAATCACTGTGTTGGTTGCCAAACACAAGTACTTCTTACACCCATGAAGATGACTTCTTATCATCAGAAGCTCATGCTGGTTAGTGTGTCTGCTAATATTACCATCATTTGTGCCAAGCTTTGCTTACTTTTTGGCTTTGGCATGGCTGCCATGTAAATGTAATTATTTCGCTCTGTTTGGCCAGCCAAGCAGCCAAGTCATTGGCTGAGGAACATTGTGTGGGCGTGGTTGTACAGGGAGTCCTTGAGTTACGGACAAGTTCCGTTTCCACTCCGGCATATGTAACCCGAATTTCGACTAAAGTCGGATTTCACTGTTATAGTCGATCTTTTCATCAAAATACTTTGTACAGTAATTTAAAAATAGATATTTGCGCCACCCGAAAGATGCCGGAACCAATATTTCGTGTTTCTGCACGGACATTTATTGCTGACGGACGGCAAAGCGGAGCTAATAGAAACTTAAACTTAAACTTAATGTTAATTAGTGTAGCGTGCAAGTGCAGACATTTTTAGAATTACTGCAGGGAATTTGGTGCACTCAGTAGTGACTGTTGTGACTGTACATTGTGTGATTTCTTTATTATTGTAATCTCTTCATACTATTTCAAGCAATAACAGAACGTGGTCGGACGAATAAGTGCAATATGAACTCATGCATATCAGAACGTATGGTGCACCACAGGGTTCAATTCTGGGGCCGCTGCTTCATTGTATCTGCTGCCCCTGGGTTTCTACTTAAGAAAACAGTGATGGTTGTTGTTTTGAAGTGCTCCATAAAAATAGTTGAGTTAAATTGCATGATTTGAAATGCTAGTTGAGCAATTAAAAAACATATATATTTGTTTTTCAATAAAGAAGGGTTCTGTGAATGCACAATAGGAAACTGGTGGGGTTCAGTACCTCCAACAAGGTTAAGAAGAACCACTGATATAATTATATACAGTATATCCCCTTTTAAAAGGAACCCCGACTGTCATGATAAGTTGGCTCTATATTATTTATTTGGTAATTACTAAGATAACTTTGAGATTCTTTTTTCAAAAATCATTTCCAGCTTAATACATTTTGTAGAAACTTTATTTGGACGTACGCCGCCATTGTTATTTACGTCGCAACGCATTCAGTGCGTGGTGACGCAGAATGGCGGCGGCTCACTGCCGAGCAATGTGAAACGCCTATAAAGAAAGCAAGTTAAAACCCCTTAACATTCCTGTCATTTTAGCCAAAAACTCCTAAAAAAGATGCACCCAAAGTAAACTTGAAGCTGTTCTTGAACCATTTGGACTATCAGCATAATTTTAGTCTCTTTTTAAAGATAACACTGTGAGTTTTTCTCCCCAACAGACAAAATATTTTTTATGTGCTACTGGCACTGAGTAATAAAAGTTTGAAGAAAAAAGAAAAAAACAAACATTTTATGTTCGTCTATTTATTTTTCACTAAATGTGCCTTGAAAATGAATTTAAAATGTTGTGCTGGACTGAAAAACACGACAACATGAAAGTTGTGGTCGTCCCTAATTCCAGTTCAAGTTTGACAATAATACTACAGAAAATGAGCATTTTACACTGGATTTTCCAAAACAGGGGTGAATGCAAACAAAACTGTGCCATTTGGATAAGCCTTGAAAGCCAAGCTGAAGTCTGATAAAAAATCATTTTAATTTGTCACTGTTCTATTCTATTCTATTTTTAGACTTAGTGGAGAGACTTTATCCACATTTAGACAGAAATTATAACAGGTTAAGCCTCGTAGCGTTCCTAAAGAAATACTATGCGATCGGGAGAGCCACCCTCCCACGCTCGTCATTCACCAGACGCATTCAAGAGTTTTGATCGTCCCTTTAGGAACGTAACAGAGACTTAGCTTGGTTTCTTTATAGGCGTTTCACATTGCTCGGCAGAGAGTGTCTACATCACAGATGTAGATAACATTGGCGGCGTACGTCCAAATAAAGTTTCCACAAAATGCATTGAACTGGATTTTCGAAAAATAAATCTTATAGTTATGTTAGTAACAACGAAATAAATCATTTAGAGCGAACTTGTCATGACAGTCAGGGTTCCTTTTAAGAATGTTATTTAAAAATTGCAAATACACAAAAACTCTTGCTTGGTTTTACTTGATTGTTTATTATGACAGCTTTTATTCTATGTCCCTTTCACTCGGGCTCCAAAAAACATGACCCCTCTCCAACTAGTGTTTTATTCCAGTGACAGCATTTTGCATAGCTGATTGGCAGTTTTCCTTGTTGAAAGTCACCCTGCTTTCAGAGTTTTCTGGGACTCCCATTGCCTTCCGAAATAAATAATTAGATTGGAGGATTGTTTGTTTTGTACAAATCTACTTGTTGACATAAATTTGTGCGACTTTTCAGGGCTGGATATCACTTTGAGAAGAACAGAGAGATAGTTTGACTTTAAAAAGCTGTTTTTCTTTTGTTTTGTAAATCCTGATCTTGAATAGTTGTTGAATGTGGAAATGTTGAATGAGTTGTACGCCAACAGCGAACAACATTGCTTCAGCACAATAATTCCAAGCCAATTATTTGCTCTTCCATGGCACAAAGAGAGCACCATTCAATCTCAAGAGCTTTTTCTCTGCTTTTAAATACTGCTGTTAGTGTTTCCTCTGAACAGCTTGATAAACTCACTGGTGGTCTTGTATTTTCTCTTCTCTTCTAATACAAGAGGAAACGGTCAATGCAGCACTAAAGGCTGAGCGTTTCAATAGTTGTCCTGGTGAGACAAAATGCAGACTGCTCAGCGCTTTGAGCCGAGCGCCGTCTTTCAGAGAAAGGGTTCACGCAGTGTATTTGGGATATTCACAGCCTTGCTAGCATGATTAGCTTCTTTTCAACTGTTCTCAGGGAAGTAATCAATTCACAGAAAGCATTTGCTTGACATTTTAGTTCTATGGCATGTTAAAAAAATTAAAAAAAATCTGGTGTTTAGTTTACCTTACAGTTTGAGTTGGAGACATAAATGAATAGACTGCCTTTTATATAGCGCTTTAACTACAGCATATGGCTCCCAATGCGCTTTACAATGCCTCACATTCACACACCAGTGGTCGAGTGCTGCCATGCAGGGCGCAGCCAGGTCCACTGGGATCAAATTGGGGTTCAGTGTCTTGCTCAAGGACACTTCGACACGATCACCAGGGGTGAGGATCAAACCCACAACCTCACAAATGGGCGATGACCACTCTACCACTTAGCTATGCCGCCCCACATGGATTTATTGGGTGGTTGTCATCAGTCTAAAAGGGGCAGCATAATCAGTCACCAAGTGGAATACTGTACTATGTGCAAGTCTGAGTGACCTAAGCATCTTTGCTAAACAAAATATTCTTTCAGTTGTTGTGGTTTTAGTTGTTGCGGTTTTAGTTGTTGCGGTCAGTATTTGTCCACAATGCTAAAGAAAATTGGTATCTTGCTCCTTTTAAAGCAGGAGTAGGGAACTCTGGTCCTGGAGCGCTGCCGTCCTGCCTGTTGTTTCCCTCCTCCAACACACTTTATTCAAATGGTCAGGATTAGCTTCTACATAGCTTGCTGATCAGCTGGTCATTTGAATTAGGTGTGTTGGAGGATGGAAGCATCTCTTGAGGACAGCAGTTGCCTACCCATGCTTTCAAGGCTGGGAAGTGATTGAAACACCACTCATAGCTCCTGTACATCAAAACTTGAGCAGGGTAGACCTTTTTGCCTCTTTAAATGAGGGTTGTATTTGTATGAGTAATATTTTGTCTTTACAATATTAATAATGTTTAGTTTTGACTGTCTTAATGTAGAACTGTTGTGCATTGCAATGAAAGTTACAGCATGTCAATTATGTTTTGGTGAAGTTAAAGTATATGAGAGAGAAAAATATTACACAGGGCTCTCTGTATGGTGTATTATAGTTTCACACCATGGTAAATTGTATCCAGACTACACAATGTCAAATCAAAATCTCTCTGAACATTATTACCTTTGTATGGACCAGATTTTTTTTTTCTGCGACTAATAAAGTCTCAAGCTACCTACCTTTGTAAAGGCAGAATATTTAATGCAGCTCTGATGTTGGATATCATCATACGGTGCAAATTGCCACATTCTTGCTTTTTAGTGTTTTGTTTGTGGACACATTTTGGTTGAACGACAGTTGGTTTTATCTAACGTGCTGAGTACACTGTGAGTGTTGTGACCAGTCCTGAAGTGAACAGTGTGTTGTGTGTCAAGAAGATGCCAAGCAGTGATGGTCACAGCATGTTGAGTGCCAGCACGGACTGTTGCCCACTCAGGGAGAAAAAAAAAAAGAGAGTTGCAGTGGAAGCCCTCCTTGTAGCTGCTGGGAGAAAAAAAATCAACCTGCAACACTTCAGTGCTCTCCTTTCCTCTGCGTGTATCTCTCATTCAGAACTTGCACCCCTCAGCTACATCCACCTTGCTGGGACCATGTTTGGATAGTAGCCTCACTGTTTACCTACTTGATTCTCTCTTTCTGAATGTACCATTCTGGATGCAAGCTATTGATTTTTATTTTCCTCCACTCACCACGCCTCCTCCTCCTCGTTGCCTATGCTCCAGTGGTTGTTGAATCAAGCCTGAGCTCGGCCACAGACCGCTTCCCTTCGGGCTAATTGGGGAAATCAAAGTGGGTGCCGTTTAATATGGCGGGTCAATGGTTCACTGCAAAGCCGTGTGAGTGTATTTCGGGATCTGCTGTAAATATTTTAGAATACTATTTTAGACTACTCAGTGGAATTCGGCTGATGAAAAGCATGGTTTGCTATACGGATTTGTATCCTATGCAGCAGTTACTTTTGGGAGTCTTCATGCACAAAATCACAAATATGAAGACACAATTGGCATTGTGTGAAGCACCCTTAGGTTAGTGTTTTCTTTAGGTAGCACACATCTCAACATGAATGAAAAATGTGTTGTTCTTGACGTTAGACTGCTGCTATCACTCAGTAGGGGTCGTTCCATTTGGGTTAATTAACAGCTGATGAAAGAAAATGAAAATGTTTCTTGAGGCAATGCATCCATAATGCACACATTACAGTTGTGCAGGGTCACACTCAAACACAGTACATACCAAAAGAGACCTATAAATTTTATCCAAACATTACATAAATATTTAATGTTCATAGGAGAAATTCCAATGTGCTTTGGGGAGCAGAATTTATTGCTAATACATTTGTTCTGCCTGATAGTGGAAGGGTAAGAGAAAGGGAGTAGACCCTGGTCCAGTGGGGGGAGCACTAGCAAACTGAAACCTTCTCTAAGAAAATGCTTCAGGGAATAAAGGCTGAAATTAGTTTCTACTAAATTGCTAGATGTGGACAAAAATATGTGATTGTTCCGTGGGCAGCCCATGAGTCCTCAACCCATCAATACTGTGAAAAAGGAACTTGAGGCAAAGTCTTTACTTTGTTGTATTCCTCACAATCCTCCTTTTCTTTTCTCCAGTGAGGGCCGCAGGGAATTGCTTGGAGGTGGCAGTCTTCAGATTTCCAATCTCACAGAGGACGACGCTGGCATCTACACCTGTGTGGCTGACAACACCAATGCAACAATTGAAGCCCAGGCTCAACTCACTGTGCAAGGTACCATCAATAAGCCAAATGTTACTTTGACTTGAGGGCTGCTAGATAATAATGAAGCCATTACCAAATCATTAGAAACAACTTTCAGTATGATTTTGGACAATTTAACACCCAACCTACAATCACAATAATAAATGTCAAAGGCATACTTCTGTGGGGTCGTTCCATGCCAAATTGCCTATAAAAAATAAATAAATCAGAAAATTTTAACTAAATAGATATTGATGTCAATGAAACTTGGTGTACTTGTTTATAATGATGGCACAAGACTAAGTCTCAAATTTTAGGTCAATCGTAGCAGGGGTTTGGGAGCTACGGCCCACTGAATTTTGACATTTTCGGCAAAAAGGGACCATCTTCCTTATATGGCGGCGTATTAGGGCTAAGTATTTAAAAAAAAAAATGGTTTCAGGGGGGCTAATATTCCGGGAAAAAATTGCAAATTTTGCGACTTTATAAAGTGGCAAATTTGTGGAGGAAAAAAACCTCAGAAACTTACCACAAATACACGTAGCGTAGCTATAGTCTAATCATGTGAGGATTCGTTGGTGGTTAATAGGACATTGTTTATAAAATGAAAAGGAAGGATGGAGACAGATTCATTCTTAATTTAAACTTTACTCGTAATACACAGCAGCTAGAGCAAACAACAAAGCGAGGTGTCTTCGTCGCTGGCAGTACCCAACGCTTCAAATTGCGAATGCTTAACTCTGCTAAATCAATCACTATCTCCTTATTTGAAAACCCAACTGAAAAGTATTGACACAAACTTCCGAGTAGTACGCTACGTGTATTTCTCGTAAGTTTCAGATTTTTTTCTCTCGTAAATCTGCCGCTTAGTAAACTCGCAAATTTGCCACAAGAATGTTGTAAATTTGCAAGTTTTTTTCTCGGAACATAAGTGATTAAAAAAAAAAAAATAACACACACAATACGTCCAGGGCAACGACAAAAAAGGTGAGGGCCGCACTAACATTAATATTTGATGTCAAGTAGGGGGCCGCAAATGGCAAGTTTGAGACCCTTGCTGTACACTATACGCTTTTCCCATAGAGTATTACAGTAAATCCAATATGAAATAGTGGCTTGATGATCTTCATCTCCTGACTAGAAAACAATTGGAAATGATTTCTCCTTTGAATTGCATTTTCCCTCAGTGGTAACCCAGCTAAAGCGCACTTGGCCACTGTTGACTATTGAGCATAAACCTAATATCACATTAGGATACTCGCCACCGAATGCATATCAGTTCTTATGTAGGAAAATTATTCCAAATTTGCAGGTCAGCTAATAAACAGCTGCTTTTTAAATGTTGTGGAGAGAAAAAATAATCAGTGCAGGTATTTCATACTCCCTCCTGTATGAAGCGAGTCAACAGTTTGGTGCGAAGCAACAGTTAAATTGGGAAACACCCTGAGGCTGTCCCCCAATGTCATCCCATTTCACACAAAGCCACATCACGCTAGGACTCCATCCCTTTGCTCACAAATCCCTTTCCTCTCCTCTTCAACACCCTTTCATCATTTCCTGTCAGACACTGCGATTAAAGGAGACAGTAATGGAAAATTGGATCAGGTAGCAGGAGGACATCTGACTTTGCTACCTTTGAGCCTTCAGATCTGCCACTTCAATTCCTTGAAATCCCTCATGTCTAATACCTGACCCGTGACCCGCCCCCAATGTTACATGCGTGTAGAAATTGATCTCCAATACATTTGAAAGGCATTAGTAATTATGTTAAGTTAAAACAGCCGCCTTCTACTGCTGTTACACACACAGAGTAGATTGCTTTTTTTCCCCTAGACCAAATTAATGACGAAACAAGATTGTGTCATTGATTTTCTCCCTGAAAGATCAATCGATTCCCCCAAGAAATAACTGTGCTTGTAAATGAAATTCATACAAATTATTTTTCCAATGCTGACGTTTTTATTTGATATATTTGGAATTGGATACATAATGTTATCCATAGAGCGCTCAAGAAAACACATTTATTGCTTATACCTGAAGATGGAGTCTGCCTTGGTGGCTCCCTGATAAATTGAAGTCACCATGGCTTATATGGGGCCATTTTGTTCTTTAAAAATCCCTTTGAAACAGTAGCGTTGAGAAACAAAACAGCTACAAGATGAAAGCATCACTTTATAATTGTGTAACATTACACTCTTTGATGAACATCCATATTTTATGAAGAGAAAGTCATATCCTTGCTCTGGTTATGTATTTAGCATTTTAATGGGTTGGAAAATGGGGCTACTTATAAAACACAACCGATAAACTGTCCACTTATTTACTTCTGATCTTTATCTTTGTGTCAGTTCAACGCGATCAGTGCTCATGTCAATCTTTGGATCACCCGACTACTTGCTTCACATCTATTAGCCAAACGTATGCTGCGACTTTGCTGTGCTATCTCACCTTCTGTTAGAGCTGCCATGATTAATAAGGCCACAGGAGACAGCAGGTTTTGATTATGGTCATAACGAGGACACCGCCCCGTGTGTGTGTGTGCATGTGTGCACACACACACACACACACACAAACAGAAATAGCTCCTACACTAGAATGTTTACAGTCTTACGGTGCTAAAAGTTGGTGTCCGTCGTCTATCATGTCCTGTTATCATGGCAGCGGTACCATATCGTTTTTTTTTATGTGTTTTTTTCCCCCCATTTGTTGAGTCTACTGTACATGGATGAAATAGCTGGCCCTGTAAAAGTTCCACGACTTTGCAGTGGACTGACTAACATCACATAGAGCAGCAGCAGTACATTTTCCTTGTTGCAACAATGACAAAAATAGAAGTTTGGACTTGTTCCCTAGGGTGTACATTCTTCATTTTACCAGGGCGTATTTGGATAGTTTTACCCTTCCAACAGTGTTGGAACAGTTTGGGAAAGACCCTTTTCTGTTCCAGCATGACTGTGGCCCATTGCACTTAGAAAAGGCACACAAAGGTATGACTGAAGGACATTAATGTTGAAGAACTTGAGAGGCCTAACATCAAATGCCTTGTAAATACTTTGAAGAACAAAGATTGTGAGGAAGGCGTACGTCAAATGTGTTTATATACAATTAATTAGGGCTGCAACTAACAATTTTGATCATCAATTAATCTGTCAAATATTTTGTTGTTGATTAACTCATTCACTGCCATTGACGGCTATAGACGTCTAAAATTCATTTGAACTATTTCTATTGGTTTAACATTTTTTCCCACTTTTGTTAACAAGAGTATGAAAACCTAGAATGTTTTATTGTACATTTAGAACGGATATAAAATGTGTGATTGTGAGTTAACTAGTGAAGTCATGCGATTAAATATGATTACAAAATTTAATCGCCTGACGCCTGATGTTTTAATGTATTCTTCTTTTTAAATGCATTCATTGCAATTGACAGCTATAAATGTAAAAAAAATCTTTTAAACTATTTATATTAGTTTAAAAAAAAATCCACTTTTGTTAGCAAGAGTATGAAAACCTAGAATTTTGTTATTGTACATTTAGAGCAGATATAAAAATGTGTGATTAATTGTGAGTTAACTAGTGAAGTCTTGAGATAAATAACAATTAAAAATTGTAATCGCCTGTTGCCCCTAATTTTTAATAATCTTTTATTTATTTTTTTATGAATTTATGGCAGTAAATTAGTTAATGGATGAATTGAAAATAAAAAAAGACTTCCTATTTGCAAACCTAAAATCCCCCCCCCCCAAAAAAATCTATTTATTTACTGTATCTAGTTGAGGTAATGTAGGATGCATTATATTTTTTGAATAATATTAAAATGTAAATTATGTAAGAATTTTTTTTTAGTCCTTACAGTTTAGTGTAAAAAATGTTGCACATCATGATGTTCCAAACTCTTTGACTTTACATTGAGTTGTGCAGTTTTAGATATCTATTTTGGGAGAAAGTAATATATCTGAACAGAAATTAAACAGAAAGACTTTCCATAGCACTTTAAAAAGCAAACAATTCAGATGAAGAACTGCCCCCACGCCTTTTCCATATCCTCAGTGGGTGTTATCACCACCAGCAGGGAAATGTATTTGTCTGATTGTCATCCACTGACTGGTTTGTTTGGAGTCTTGTCTGCCATTTGTTTCAGATAAAGCAATATCTGCAACTCACCAAGGCCATGTAAGTGGCGTTTGTCACTGTCAATGCCCTGTGAAACATTCCCCCATACTGTCATATGTCTGTCTTTTGTATCCTCTATTATTCAACTTTTCCAATTTGTTGGGATTGTTCTCAAATGCTTTAAATAATGCAATCAGAAATCCACTTTTTTTTTCTTTATCTAAAATGCTATAGGACCCACTAGTTGTGCACACCTTCTCTTTTCCACATATGTGGCAATTTCTAGTTCCTGGGCTCAATTTCACAATCGCAGTGCTGTTAATCTCCATCTTTTCTTCGACCGGATTATAGTAAAAGGTAAGGTGGGGGAGCATGCGCAAGAGCAGCTCTTTACCAGGGTTTTTCCTGTGTGCAAAATTCAGAGGCGGCCGCTTCTACCTTATTTGCTCACCACCTCCAGCCTGATTGATATTGAATGAATGCTTTAACATGATAATAGTCATATTCTTATTGGAACTATTATTCTTATTATTGAAACATGGAATTGTTACATGTTTCCTGTAAAAAAATGAAAGCAAGTCAGTTGAATTTACAGAATACATGCACGTCTTGGCGCATGGTCAGGATTTAGGGATGTTCAATACCACTTTTTTCCCGACTGAAACGCAACTCTTGAGTAGTCACTGCTACTGATACCAAATACCGATACCACTATTAAATAAATGTCCCCACCCATAAAAGACAAATGATTTTAAAGAAAGACCTATATATCCCATTGTATTACTTTTCCTTAAAATTGCATGAAGTTAGTGGCAACTTTGTATTCATATAATTTCTAATTTCTTGTCCCTGATCATAAAACGTCCGCCTTCGGTATCGGTCACCACTGTGAATACCGACTGGTATAAGCACCGATACCGACACCTGGTATCGCTAGTCGCCCATCATTGTCAGGATGATACCACCTTTGCTTTACCATGACATGATGAATGGAATTACAAACAAATCAATAGAATTTATTCAATCTCAAATATATTTTGCTTTAATTTAAAATTGTCATTTCATAGCATAGCAAATAAAATGCTATGCATGTTGTTCTGAATAGGAAATAAAAAATCTGTTTTGTATATTTATTTTAGATTTTTAGCTTTGGTGTTTGCATAACTACACACTACGCAGACTTTCATACTGAGAGCAGTTGTGTGTAAACGCACTAATGGACAAAGGTACTTTATGGTGGTGGAGAATATTCAACTACAAAAGCCACAGCAAAACAGAAAATGACACAAGATTAATGTAAAAGCCAGATAGGTGATGCAATATTTCAAAAGATTGCTTAGTAAGGCCTGTGATGGACACTAGTGCTCTGAGTGCTTCCAGACAATTCAATTAGTCTTTTTTTTCCAGAGGGGATGTATGTATGTATGTATGTATTTATTTATCTATTTATCTATTGTTGTTGTTTTAATAAAAAAAAATTCAAGTAAAATATATTTTAGAGTACATTCCCCTGTACACAGTACTTTGTAACCAGTGATGCAATTTCATTTATTTTTACTTTGACAGAGCGACAGAAGGAAGGAATTAGTTTTTTGTTGCCCAGGTGTGTCCCTAGCGCGTTTATTATTCCAATGAAAATGGTGCTGAAATAATGCACTCGGTTTCAGATGTGGATTTTACCTGTAAATACTACATGTATTTTTAGGCCAAGGTATAACCAACAGAAAAACAAAGAGCTGTCCATGAAACTACGATACAATTAAATTCAATCAGCGCTTTATGGACTAATGAAACCAAGCTTTCGGATGGGCTCACAAACTTTCCATGATGATCTACTTTATCACATCGTTACAACAATGTGATCTCCAGAAACACACACAAAAAAACCTGCCCCACACCCTTAAAAAAATCTACTTGAAAGGTTTCATGCAGTTATTGCATGCAATGAAATTGCAACTAAATATTCAGTCTTTGTAAGTCTGTCTGTTCCAGTGCTTTTGCTCATCTAAAAATAGCCGTCTTTATTACAAATGATGAATAACCTTTTAGGTTCTTTCATCAGAGAACAGAGGCTCTTCATAAAACCTCACAAAATCCCTAAACGCATTTTTTAGTTTTAACCAGCTCACACGTGAACTTTTTGTGACCTTTAGATGGTTCACTTGAGTTTTTCTTCCATCTATTCTCATTTAGAATTGTCTTCATCTAATTTTCTTTTGCTTATGAGCATCTCCATTGTTGTTTTTGCCTTCATTAAAGTGGCAACTTTTCTATGTGCAGTCACTGTGATGTGGAAATATTGTACTGAAAACTACACACTTCATCTGAATGTTTGTTTTTGTTCTTATTTGCCATTGACCTAATTTTCAAGTTCACAGTCATATTAAAAGGCTTCAATGAAAACATTTTATCCTCATTATATATGCCTTCACATAACGTATTAAGGGTTTCTTTATCATCCAGGAGCCAGAAGTCAAAATCCCCCAATAAATAATGGATTAGCAAAGTAATAAGCAAACATCACATAAGACACTGAACAATAAATACAATCAAATATTTATAGAGTAATTTAAGAAGACTTTAGCAGCAGGCACAAGTGACTTCTTACATCTGTTTGCCCTCCAGTAGCCAGAATGTATCTGCTGCGTGTCTTCATTACCAGCACCGCAACCTACAAAGACCGCTGGGCCCCAAACATTGCTTTTCTGCTCAGTCACAGAACAAAAGCACACAGCGACCGTTTCATTTTTATTTTATTTTTTTAGGCAGTCATTTATTTTTTGTAGCAGGGTTGAATGATTTTCTTGTCAGTTTGAGCTGGGGTACCACTCGCATGGAGGAGCCATTGGAGGGAAAGCATATAAGGGTGCTTGAGCTCCTGCTTTGTGGC
This sequence comes from Vanacampus margaritifer, assembly GCF_051991255.1. Lineage (NCBI taxonomy): Eukaryota > Metazoa > Chordata > Actinopteri > Syngnathiformes > Syngnathidae > Vanacampus > Vanacampus margaritifer. Next base: position 10,090,123 of record NC_135435.1, read on the forward strand.
CTTGTGTGGACTTTTGATATGTCTGCATATGCTACCTAAAGCATTTTTGGGGGGTGGGGCAACATGACATAACCCTCTTACAACTAGATGTGGCCGTTCAGAATTAACCAATCACATTTAATCTCATGTTAAAGTGCCTTTGATGAGCCCCACATGGTGATCAAAAGTTCTTGTAAGCCTTTCATACCATTTTTGTTGTCACATCTTACAGCGCAAGCCATAGTCCGAGTGTTTCCACAACATCTGGGATCTCAGTGTTAAAAAGTATCAGTCAGGAAAAGAGTGCAAACGTATTTACATAGCATGAAATATAGCATGGAACACTATGAAGACAGTCATCGTCAAATGGACAAGAAATGGCCCAACAGTTCTGTCCACCCATTTATCTTCTAGGGCATACACAGACAAACAGATAAACAACCTTGTATTCTCTAATTCACACCTAAAGACAATTTAGAGTGTTCAATGAAACTAACATGCAAATTTTTGGAATGCGGGAGGAAAGCAGAGTACCTAGAGAAATTCTATGTTCGCAGGGGAGACCATGCAAACGCCACACAAGATGGCCAAAGCCCAGATTAGAACACCCACCCCCCCCCCCCCCCCCAACCTCAGAACTGTGAGGTGGATGTACTAAATACTCGGACATTGTGCAGACGAGTTTGACTGTGACTGGTTAATTCTGAGAAGAGCCACATCCCATGTTATAAGAGGGTGTGTCAACTTGTGCAATTCCATTATCGAAGTTGCTTAATTTAGCTTCTTCTATCGAAAAAAATATTATTATTATTATTATTATTGAGATGTACACTTTAGGTCACAATGGCATATTTTTATTTATTTATTTAATGAGTTATTCTAATTAGGGATGGGTGAGTTTTTGGGCTGATCCCTGGCCTTATTTAAAGGTACCAGTTCCCGCGATGCCCTCTTGTGGCCATTTTACAATAGAAATGAGAAGAATAGGACATTTCATGCAATTTTAAGGAAAAATGCTATGTTGGGATTTATATATATATTTTTATGTCTCAAAAGTACTAGTGGTATTGATACTTGGTATCGGTGACTATTTAAGAAGTGAGTACTGTATTTTCAAATCAGAAAAAGTGATATCAATCATCTCTAATCTTAACCAGACATATTAGCAGGGGTGTGTCGACTTTTTTATATGCACTGCATATATGGATGTTTATTCTCTCATTTCCCATCTGAAACAAGACAAATTAAGCAAGTTAAGTCCTCAGCTACCATTTATTGGGCATGCATGAGCACATCACTTTTGCTCGGTCCAATAGTTTCCAAACGTTTGAACTCCCTAAAAGAAAATGGTGCATGTCTGCTCACATGGAAGAAGGAGGTGGAGGCTGGAGATGAAGAGATAGACACGGAGTTATAGGGAAATTAAGTGGCAGGAAAATGGGAGACAAGAGTGGAAAAACAAAGATGGAGAAAGATAAAGAAAGCTTGAGGGTACCAGTCACCATTAAAAGCCGACATGGGCAAGTCTGCTGGGGGTTCACATTCACACAAAAGAGACTGAAAACATATGCAAATGTAGTGGTTATACAGATTGCGACAGCATGGATGCAGGAAATCTGTTGCCGTACTTAAACAAAGTGGCTCCACGAACGTCTTATGCAAATACACCACTGAAAATCCCCCGCACACAAACAGGTTTGCCGACACAGAAACTAGCATCACTTTCCAAATGCAATTTAATATTGTTCATTTTCACAGATGGCTCGAATGCCACAAGCAACCTCAACTCCCACCGCATACATTTACTCAGCGATGCCTGTCTATTCATGATATTGCGTCTATTTACAAAATGTGGATTAATTTGTTTCTGAAAGCGAGTCCCACCTTTCTAAACCGATTGATGTAACTTGACGTACCCTTGATGCAAACACTCACTAACTCAGTGGAGAAACAAACACCCAAGGCACACCACACTGTGAAAGACATTATTTGCAGGTCACACACATCGCCGTAAGGAAGCTCGGTACACACTCGCAAAAACAAACACAGATGTGTACAGAGCAGGATGATGCCTTTTTCCGACTGCCATGCGGTGAGCCAGTCGTCGGGTATCGCCACGTTTGCTCGCTTGCTTGCTCCTCATCTTACTTCCATCGAGAATGCCTGTCTGCGCTGTCACCTTTGTGACACACTGCACACGAAAATCTCAAAGAGATGGAGTTGGTGCTTTTTAAGGTTAGGAAACTGACTCAGGATGTCACACCATGTCATTTTAACTTTGATATTTTTTCTTCTAGATTTTTCTATCTCATATGTGGGGCTGTTTTAGGACTTTTATTGCACTGAATTGTAGCAAAGGCCTTTCTTGTGTTTCTTTAACTCAGTGAGTTAAGCCTTTAACCTCCAAAAACTTTCATCATACCATGAGTACCCATTCACTCATACGTCTTGATGATGACCTCCAAGGGTAGAAATGAACATATCTGATTATGAAAATGATTTCATTTTGTCTCAGTAATTTTAACATTGAAATATCTGTTTGAACATCTCAAGCAGCTTTCAATTGATCATCCAAAAATATGGAGAGGAAAAAAAAAGGAAGTCAATTTTACTCAAATTATTTTTTACGGTGTATGAGAGGATTGTCCTATCCCATGACAAAAACCTAGTAAAGTTTTTACAAGTACGTTTTAGAATGATTTTTTTTTTTGTACAGTTTATTTAAAATAAAAAAAAGTTACACAAGGGTTGAGGAACGAACTCACGGTCTTCGGCTTGGGAGACGGCCACTCTACCACCTGAGCTATGCCACTCCTACTGTTTGCTGATATCCAAAATGAGACCAAAAACATTCTCTCATACACAAAATATTTTGCTCTTTTCTAAGTGTAAATTTTACTCTGTTTAGAGTGGGACCAAATAGACTCTTTTTAGACTCTACAAAATATACTGTGTACCAAGATACGACTGCCCACCTCAACTGACAAAGCAAATGAGGAGAGCATTGGTTGAAGCAACCAAGAGGCGCATGGTCACTCATGAGGAGCTGCAGAAATTCACAGCTCAGATGGGGAAATATGTGTTTGAGTTACTGTATTTTACAAAAACAAATGGGCAATTTTTTTCAGGGTATAGATGTGCAAATCTGGTCGAGACATACCCCAAAGGCTGGCAGCTGTAATCGCAGAGAAAAGTGGCTCTACAAAGTATTGACAGATGGGGGGGATGTATACAAATGCACTCCACATTTTTCAGATTTTTGTTTGCCAGAAAATGTGAAAACTGTATCATTAACGTTCCACTATATCAGGGATCTGCAACCTGCGTCTTTGGAGCCACATGTGTCTCTTAAGTCCCTCTAAAGTGGCTCCCTGTTGATCTTAAAAAAAATATATATATAATAATAAAAAAGTAGAAATTAATAACTTTTTTAAACATATTTATTTGTATTTTTTAGATAAAATATTCTTCAAATAAATTCATGATCTAGTTTAAAAAAGAATGCCCGGTAGTTAAATATTAAAAAAAAATGTCAGAGCGCACATTTTTAAGTTGTCAGAAATAGAAACAAAGGGTAGATGAATATGTGTTTTAAAATTACCTAAAAATGTCCAACAGTTGATCATATAATGTCCAAAAAGGAAAAGTAGAAATTTACCATAATAAAGTTCCATGAAATTGCAAAAAATGTGAGTCGATTAAAAAAAGAAAGCAGAAAAGAAAATGTTCTGGAAAATTACCATAAAATGTCTTTGGAATTGCCAAAACAAAGTCAGATTGTCAAATTGATAAAAAAAATTTTTAAAAAGCGTAAAAAAAATCCTTTTAAAATGCAACTATAAAATATCCAAAAAACAAAAAAAAGATCCAGAAAATTACCGTAAAATGTCCAATTTGCCCCAAAAACTTTAAAAGAGGAAAGTAGAAGAAAATTAATCTCAAAGTATTGAATACTACATATTTTTCTGTTATGGTGCATCTCTAATTAGAACTTGGGCCTTTAGTAGATTAGATGCACTGTTTCGTTCATCATAATATTAAAAAAATATTGCGGTTCTAAACCAATTTGTTATTTATTTGGCCTAAAACGGCTCTTTTGACAGTAAAGGTTGCTGATACACTGCACTATACAATTATGCTCTACTCTTGTCTTGGCTGATAACATAAAATCTCAATAAAAACACTCAAGTTTGTGGTTGTAAGATTACAAAAATATATAAAAGTACGGGTACTATAAGTACTTGGTCTGTGATTGTAACTGTAATTAGCTACAGCAGTCTCACCAGGTTGAGGACAACTTGACCTCAAACCTCCTACTCTGATTTACAAAGCCAGAATCCATCTTTATCCACCCACATCCACTAATATCAAATTGTCTGGATAAAAACAAGTTAGATGCTAATAGCAATCACAGGTCTCCGCCCAGGAAGTGGTCAGCGAGGCTGTCAGTCAATGCAAATAAACACAGAGCCCATTTATGCACAGTGAGTCTTGCGCTCACTCCTCACATGCGTGTACAGTGCGCTCCAATTATATACAGAGGACGTGCTCTCTCTGACCTTGTTCCACGACTGATTGATGAGCTGCTGCTTGGCTGCAGAAGATCAAATAACTCCTTTCTGTTCCTCATTACCAGAACTAGGAAACATATGCAAGTGTTCACCTCAGCTTGAGTTACATGCTGACGCACGGCACTGTTATCAAGGTTGCCTTTATTTCTACCCGTTGCGTAATAAATAAATCAGAATTTCTAGTGGTAGCATCTGCTGGAAAAATCATAACGTGTGCTTTTAGATTGGACAGTTTTTTCTGCTGTCCTTTCACGGATAATTTGGCACATGAGGAAGCAAAATGACATCATTTGGATTTGTTCATTTGCTGCCTGGTCTGGTACATTTGACAAACCGTTTATTGAATTTCAAATATTTTGACGATGGCTTCAAAATAAAATGAGCATTTTTTTTTGGTCTTTTCACTTCTGTCTTCCACAGTTCCTCCCCAATTTGTGAAGAGGCCGTCCAACATTTACGCCCATGAGTCCATGGACATCGTGTTTGAGTGTGAAGTCACAGGTTCACCAGCCCCCACGGTGAAATGGGTGAAGAATGGCGACGCTGTTATTCCAAGCGACTACTTCAAAATTGTTGTAAGATCGTTTTTCCTCTTTGGTGGGAACTTTCTATATTTTCTCTGCAGTGGCATTTTATATATATATGTGTGTGTGTGTGTGTGTGTGTGTGTGTGTGTGTGTGTGTGTGTGTGTGTGTGTGTGTGTGGTGTTTAAAAAAAATGATTGGATCAACTTTCAGAAAAACAAGATCATACATACCTGTGATTTAATTTAAAACTAATTTATATTTGCATACCCAAATTTTAACTTGTTCTGATTTCTTTTTCACAAATTCATTTCAGTTAAATACTTATGCATACTTGTGTCGTAATCGTTACACAAATATCAGTTTGGATTTGTGGCACTTGTGGCATAAACCTTACATTTGGTAGTGCTAATATTTTTGGGGGGTGAAGGACTGCACCTCTGCTTTTATCTTTTTGGTAACATCCCTTCTTTTCTTCATTTTGCTGCCTTGTGTAGAAGGAACATGATCTCCAGGTTCTGGGCCTGGTCAAGTCTGACGAGGGTTTCTACCAGTGTCTGGCAGAAAATGATGCAGGAAACATTCAATCCAGCGCCCAACTCATCATCTTGAATCACGGTACGCACCACAAACACACACTTCTCTTCAAGGCAGATTAAATTTATTAAAATGGATGATCATCAAAAATTGATTAAGCGCATCAGTTAGCAAAATTGTTAGGCCTGATAAGGCTACATCTGATGGTTTTGCTGGGCTAACAATGGAGAGCAGTGTTTCATTGCAGGTTTTGTTGGTGTTTTATAATCCATTACCAAAGCAGAAAGGATCATCTACAAGGAACCATTTTTTTTCTTACTTAAAGGGCATTTACGATAGGCAGTTGTGCACATTTTGTGTACTGAGAAGCGATAAAAGCAAATGAAATCATTGATTTTTGGTTTGACCTAATTTTACAAATGAAACAACCAAACCAGAACTAAAGTATATGGGGTGTTGTAGAATTGTGGAAATTAAGGCAAGCGTCTGGATGCTGCCACTTCAATCTTTTATATGGACATTTACTCTATGCTGTAAAGGTGATAACGGCCTTGCCAGTTGTACGCTGCCAAAATATGCTTTACTTTATTACTTTATTACTTTATTCTTTTACTGCGTAACGAGGCGCAGTGGCTCATAACATACGACGTGCTGGAAAATAGACTTATGGAAAATGTTTGAATATGTTCGTTCTTGTGTCATTACCTCTGAACATTAGTCGCAATGTAGTCGAACATAAATTCAACCTCATTTGCAAGTTGATGACGTTCCCATTCTAAGCCGCAGGGCCAGTTAGAATCTTTCTACTAAAAGGAAAACAAACAGAATAGGGCATCCTATCAGTGCTAACACTGCAAAAAGCACAGTCAAGCAAATTGTGTTTAAAAAGGAGGGAATGCGACAAGATTTTGTGTTTCTTGGCATATGAATGTTAATTACAAGAAAGAAGTCAGCCTTGATTTTCTCCCAGCAATAAGGTACAGGGCTTATTTTTGTTTGCTGTTTCTGCTACAACTGCTCCCAAAATAACAAACCTTTTGTATAAACCTTCTTTTGAGTACTGGTTGTTAAAGGTAGAAAACCTTACAACTTAATTAACAGATTTTTTTTTTTACTTGATGTTACAGTCTAATCTAAGTAGGAAAAAAAGAAGAAAACCAAAGTCAGCCTTTTATATTATTATGACGACAGTATTTTTGTCTACAGATAATCGCTGTCATTGCTATACTTGAATTTTCTCTTGAGGAACAACACTGTTGCAGTCCTAGAATTCGACGTAGCTCTCGCAGCTCACGCAGCTCACGCAGCTATTACTATTCAGCCTGCAGTGGACGCACAGACCTTATCAGAGGTTATTTCATTTCGTATTCTATAGGAAGCAAAATGAGTTGTACTGCTTAGTAGAATTGTGGCTTAATAGGCAAATCAAGAACAGCCAGCGGCAGAAACTTGCCAAATAGTCATTAGTGATCGTTATCGTTGCGTCTTGGCATTGCCTGCTCCAGTTCTTTGTAGTTTAACTGATTATCCTCACAAGCGGGTGTTTGGAATAGACAAAGGTCAGTTGTCAGCTGTAGAATTAGAATGTTATGGGCCATTTGACACTATTTTGCCCTTAAAGCTGCTTGAATGTAGAAATGTGCAGAAAAATATCATTACAATAGCCTTTTAATTTGATCATTTAAGACTCACAAACATCTTCTAATTAGCAGATTAACACCTTAGTTGTTCATAATGGGTACTCATGCAACAAGCCTATTGCCAATATTGTTAATTTTGTCAATGAAAGCTAAACAAAAATAGTTTTGTCAAACATTTTTTACCAGACTAAAACTAGACTAGACTGGACTAAAACCCTCATTAATAAACAATACCTCGGATTAAATCAGTATGCATTTTTGTCGATTAATGAAGACGAGATGAAAATGTACTTCACTTAATAAAAACTGGACTAAAGTTTATGGACATTTTAATTCATGAACAAAAACTAGCCGAAAATTATATGATTTTGTAAAATCTTGTCTATGCTAATCTGTCACTGTGACACTAGTCAGGTTTCCATCCAAATGTTTCAAATTTTTTATGCGAATTTTGTGAAAATGCGCAAAACGGACATGCGATTTATGCCCGTTTACATCCGCTTTTCTTTTGCGAATATGCACTGCGAGTTGACGTTGTAGTGACGGAACTTTGAGACAATGGGGAGTTCCAGGTGGGAATGTTGTTTTTGACGGACTGAACGGAAGTAGTTTGTCTTGTTGGCTTCCCTCCCGCATGTAAGTGAAGTGTGTTGTTACATTGACAGCAGATGTTAATAAAGACATCTAAAATTGCATTCATGTTTTTTTTCTTTAATTAATTATAAAAAGAATTGTGTTTCTTCGTCTCCCCAAACATATCTTACTTTATCATCCGCCATTTAAAACTTTTTGGGGCTTTTTTTCGAATTTCTGGCGTTTCCATTCAGTTTCTTTTTCGCATTTCTTGAAAATTCTAATAAAAATCGGTGGATGGAAACCCACCTACTGTCATGTGACACACGTTGACAATTTGACACACACCCTTTCAAATCTGCAGCTAGCAAGTGCAACATGCACAAACATGGGACAGACAGGAGGTGGATTCACGGAGAAAAGTAAAACAAGTTTTTTTTTTAAAGTAAATTATAGTTATAATGTAACATTAATCCAACATCTATAACGTTCCAACAATAATGTTAATCTGACCGCTAACTAATGCTGGCTAACTTACTAGCTAATAGCATGGAGCCATAGTAGCCACTTGTTGATATTCTTGATAAAAAACATGTTTTCTTGGACTAAAATAAAGACTAAAATGCTAGATTTATAGTCAACTCAAAATGGATGAGGTTGACTGATTATGTTGACAAACTAACAAGCGTGATTGAAACTGGACTAAAACTGAGACTACATTTTTAAATGGCGGATAAAATTAACACTACTGGCCAATAGTTTTCAGACTGGATTCGGGTTTGAATTTCCCGCTCTGTGTCTGCGGATGTGACGTCATGTGCGCATTGTGTACGTGAAGAAAAGAGTGTGCTGTTTCATTTTTTGGGCCACACATGGCAGTAGCAATTTGACATTCAATTTCCCACATTGAGCAGCTCCAAACCTCAAAGTTCCGCACTGGGTAAATTGCATGCACATTTAACAGATTAAAAAGTAAATCACTTCTTCTCACTCCAGCAAATATGCAACATTCAGAGACTTTTTTTTGGGCACAGGTTTCCCAAAATAGGACCCAAGACCGGGGTCTAAATGATCCTGAACATTCTGCATGTGCATTATAGGTCAACTAGTTGCAAACAGATGTGAGTCCATTAGAAAGCAAATGCCCAAAGTGGACATTAAGGGGACCTAATTATGTTGTTTCACAGAGGCCAAGGAGGTGCTTGGTAATGTTTCTCGTAAAGTAGTCATATTCAGACTGGTCGTTTGGTGGAAGTACTTGTCTTATGATGTGTTTTTTAAGTGGGATCCAAAGGAAGCAAACGTTTAGATGGCTCTTCCCAGGAACACACATTCTTGGCGTTTTCAAACAGTGGACCGTTACCCCGTCAAGTTCCCAAAAGATTGTGAGAATGTGACGTCATACAGGAAGGCATGTTGAGTTACGTCTGTTGCTTTTTTTCATGTGATTGTTTGGTTTTGAGGACCCGCTGTATGTGTAGTCCATGACATAATAGAAGATAGTTCAGCCTTAGTCCAGAGCAGTTAGAAATGATCTCATTTCAATATTCTGTTGAGTGACCAATCCTTTCCTCAGCTTTTACGACTGTCAAAATTTCGTCAGCTGCTGCTATTTAAAGTCTTCTTCTTGCATCTGATTTCGATAGTGTCCTGCAGTCGTTTGCAAACTTTTCCGGCCACATAATTTTGTGAAGTGTTTGTGCATGATATTCTGGCAGTTTTCAATTACAGCTTGGCGAGGAAACTGGTCATGTTTTTCAACTTTGAGGTCAGACAAAGCAGTCATTAAAATGATTTCCACAGATGTTACAAAATCTCCAAGGCTGATCAAATGGCACTTTGTTATACTGTATGCACATGCTTTGCAGTGCAGTTGCTTTTTGCTTAGTTCTTGGAAATCTAAAGGAGAGACACACATTCAGCATTTGTGCAGGCTATGCTATTAACAGATAATAATAGTCGTGAAGTGAATACAGACGCTCCCCACCTTACGAACGAGTTACGTTCCGGACGATCGTTCGTAAGGTGAATTTGTTCGTAAGTTGCTTCAGTGCTATATTTTGTATTATAATTTATGTTTAAAGCCTATATAAGTATATTGAAGGTTTATATAAGTATGTTTAAGGCTTGTACAAGTAACCTGCATTGGTTTGTACTGAAAAAAACTTTTAATAAAATGGAGAGAATACGTACAGTACTGTACTACGTATGTTAGAGAGAGAGAGCGAGACACACACACACAGTATGTACATGTACGTAATAAGATAAATAAAATGAAGTTTAACTTACTTTTGGAAGATGTACTCGATGCTTAAGGAGATGATGGAGGAGGAGGAAGAGGAGGATTTTATATCATGAGAGATTCTTCGTCGTCGCTGGAATCGGCTTCAAAAGTTATTTCCTGCTACATGGGGACCGGCGTTTCTTCCTCCTCCTCATCGCCACGTTGCTCAGCCTCCAATGAGCTCTCACAGCGCCAATCGTCGGTATTAGCGGCGGAAAGAAGCACTACGCGCAATACAAAATCTAACTTACAGCATTTCTTTCCGAACATTTTTCGACATACTGTACGCGCAGAAATGTTCGTATGTAATTTTAAAAGAGGGACCTCAAAAGCTACAACGGATAATGTATTTTAATTTTATCACAAAAATATAACGGGTTAGTGCCTTTACCACTATAAACACAATGTGAATGGAGCTTTTTAGGCTGCTCTTTGCTGTTTTCTATGATTTTTACATTTTGAAATATCCTTTAGTGTATGGAAATATCCCTGTCTGAGTTGGTGTGTCCCTTAATCCCTCATCTTCCATAAAATGTGCTTTGACATTTTGCCTGCTTGCGAGCAAGGCAACTGTGACACTAGAAAGCACAAAATTCAGTTTGGGTATTTCAGCTCTGAGCACTCAAGCTATTTGAGCTGCATCTGTTACAAGAATATTACATTGAGTTGAATGGAACTAAATGCGTAACCATCCATGACACATGGTACATTGAAAAAAAAGATCAGTTGCTGCTTCTATGCAACAGCAGGCTAGTTAAAATTCAACATGTTTAAATAAAGATGGATGACTGTGATAGCAAGTCACTTTGCCATCCTTCAGTTACTTGTGCTAATGGTAGTATAAATATATATTTTTTAAACTCTCCTGCTGTTAGACATGACAAGAAACAGAAAATGTCCTGTCCTGTCCTCCCATCAGAGGTGTGCAAGACTCCCACAGTGAAATGGAGATGTTCCATTAGTGCCACTCCTTGTGACTCCTACCATTACTCTGTTTGCAAAGTATATTAGCATCATGTGGGTCACCTAGGATCGAAAAATGACCAAGAAAATTCTAAGCTTAGTTGAATGGATGACTGACTGTAGAAAACACCTCCTTTTTGGTCAGATAAAAATGTGCTACTGTTAAAAATACAATTAAATATTAAAACAGGTTGTAGTAGTCCAAACAGTAATTAATTCCACATGGACCACTTCTGTTTGGAAATGGGAATTGAGCAACCTTCAGTATTTTCACTATTTATAATTTAGTTTTCTTCCATTTTTGCGGTCGTCCCCTTAATAAAAATATACTTTTTGGAATACTTTTGCGAAGCAGCATGCAGACCAACCGCTTGACCTCTTGAGTTAAATCCTAATCTGTTTGTGAATACCCGTTATTGTGCAAATTAGGGATGTAACGATATCCAAACATCACAATACAATATTAAGTTCACGATACGATAATTATGACAATTTTGTGGGGAGGTTGGTGATATTAAAAAAAGGTACTTAACAGCAATGCATATAAACCACCTACAATCTCTAATAACACTTAATGTTGAGGCACTTCCTTGCTAATGTACGCACACATTGAGTTCCTCCACATATTGACGCTGTTCACAAGCATTTTACGTTCCCCTTCATCTGACGACCAGTACCGTGGATTTTAAACATAGAAGGGCCAAAACATGCCTTGTGAAAATTAAACTGCACTAAAAAAATATCGAGCAGAGGGAGCTAGAACTGCACAAATGGAAATCAACCTGACTTTTTTAACAGATGTGCTGCTTTTAATATCGTGATATGACGACGACGATATTGTGGCAGTTTTAATATCACGATATCATGATATTGCTGTAAACGTTACATCCCTACAAAATAGTTGCTTTAAGGTTATATTATAATTAATTTCTGTTCTATGGCATTTTACATTACTAGTTAGCATAAAGCTAACTGATTTTAGTAATCATATGGTTTTGTTGCCATGTATTTAAATATACCACGTTTTCATTTCTTCTACTCATTTCCCTCTTCTTTTCATTTGTCAGAACATGTGCTAAGGAATACTTTCATAAGTGTGTTTCAGTAAGTTTGTGTGTTCTTTAAATGTGGGAGGGAATAAAACTAGATATAACTATACAAAAATATGTTGTTGTTTTTTTATATGGTCACATCACTGATTTCCTCCTGATCACCTCTTTTAAAGGAACTGTGGAACCGGGTGCTGATTTTGCATTTGTATAGTATTTGCAATGCTTGCCTATAATGCTTGCCGCAACAACACTATGTCCAATGGTGTCACATTTACACTAGGGATGTAACGATAACAGAAATATCATGATATCGCAATATTAAAACTGCCACAATATCGTCGTCGTCATGTCATGATATTAAAAGCAGAACATCTGTTTAAAAAGTCAGGTTGATTTCCATTTGTGCAGTTCTAGCACCCTCTGCTGGCTAGTTTCTTAGTGCAGTTTAATTTTCACAAGGCATGTTTTGGCCCTTCTATGTTTAAAATCCACGCTAATCGTCAGATGAAGGGGGCCGTAATATGTCAATATGTGGAGGAACTCAATGTGTGCATACACTAGGAAGGAAGTGCCTCAATATTAATTGTTATTAGAGATTTATGTTGTTTGTGTGCCTCGCTGTTATGTACAAAAGCACAGAATATATATATATATATTTTTACAATATAGTGATGTTTTTTTTTAATATCGCCAACCTCCCTAGAATATCGTGAAAATTATACTAAAAATGTTTTTTTGTTTTTTTACACATGGAGCAGCAGCACATACACATACAAACATAGCCTGTGGTACGACACTGAAGACACTGATTCCAAATTGGGATTTGCCTGTACATTTTAAAAACCCATTAAAACGATATCTAAAAAATCTATATAGCAAATCCATCAACAATGAACAATGATATAGCAGCGCTTCACTGTAGTGTAAACACCTGCCTTAAAAAGAGATGTTTGGGAGGAGCTCAGTGCTGTTTTGTCATTATGATATAGTACAAAAAAGGGGGAGGAAGGATATTTTGCAAGCTTTTGCAACATAAAATGTAATGAATGATGAGCAAGATTTCATGAACAAAGCTGTAAAACTAGCTTTAAAAGGCACTAGTACAGGAAGCAGATGGGCGAGCACTCCCCTGCCTTTGCTCACCACCCTTATTCCCTGTTCAAATCAAGACTTGATAATGGGCTGCTCAAAGATCCTTTCCTCCAGTTTGCCTAGCACTGAATAAAAGCTCAGGCCTCCTTCAGGAATACTGTACACTCCATCATCTGCCAGCAGGGTCACTGCCGGGCTATCAGGAGGCAAGCACGTAGTGCTGCCAACGTGTGAGCACCGGGCCAGCCACAGCACACACCGGTCAGGTGCCATCAAACGTGTAACTTCAACACGAGACACTAGCGTCAATATGGGACTGTTAGAAACATGTCAGGCTCTGCTGGGACACAACAATATGCTCACTCAGAGTCACAGCTGGGAATGTCGAGGCCTTTATTCTATGACTGTTATAGTGTAGATTCAGTTAAACCATTTTGTTGTTGTTTTTACACGCTTTTCACTTTAAAGTGGAAGTCAATCTTAAACATTTCTTGACAATAATATGTTATGTGTGACCTCACAAGTCTAAACATGACATTCTGATTAACATTATATTTCTGGAATATGAGTTATGAAGCAAAATCCAGCCGTTTTTATCCATCTCAGGAGGCGGCCATTTTGCCTCTGCTGTCGACTGACGATGACATGACATCAATGTTGCTCAGGGAAAAGGCAACAACCAATCAGAGCTCACCTGCTTTCTGAAGCTGGGCTGTGATTGGTCGTTGCCTGCATCATTGATGTCATCTTCAGTCGACAGCAAACGACCCCCTGAGATGGATAAAAACAACTGGATTTTGCTTCATAACTCATCATGTTTATACTAGTGATGTCACATATAACATATTATTGTCAAGAAATGTTTTAAGGTTGACTTCCACTTTACTCTCTACTCCACTCTTTAGATAGGCGTTAATGTACCTTTGTGGGAAATGTTTGTGCTTACTGGCATTCATTCACAAATTGGAAAGCTCCAAAGGTCAATCAATAATGAGGATACTCACTAGAATGATTTTAGTGAAACAAATGTTGATGCCAGTGCTAGCACTTAGCGGAGGCTAATAAGGTGCAACTGGTCAGTTAAATTGCCTCATAAATGCACCTGAATCCAGCTCACTCAATAAAGAGGAAGTCAGCCCCAAAAAATCCTTCACAATATGTTGTATTATAGCCCCACTCGTCTAAACATGATATTCTGATTAATATTGTCAAGGTGAAATATGAGTTAAGCAGTAAAAATCCACCCATTCTTATTCATCTCACTTGCTGTTGACTGAAAATGACACCACAGTTGCTCAGGGTAACAACCAATCACGGCTCAGAATGCAAACTCAGGAAACAGGTGATTGGTCGTTACCTGAGCCCTGAGTAACTGTGATGTGATTTTCAGTCGAAGTGGCAAAATGGCCGCCCCTTCAGACGGATAAGAATGGGTGGATTTTACTGCTTTATTCATATTCCGGAAAGACAATATTATTCCGAATGTCATGTTTAGACTACTGGGGGCGCGTAGAACATATTATTGTAAAGAAAATTTGTGGGTAGACTTCCCCATTAATCATTGATTCAACATAATAGAAAATAGTAATAATGGTTAATTGCTTGTATTTAATTCTTCATTCTGTCAGTCATAGTGAAAATGTCATCCCTTGTATGCATGTATATCGGGGGGGTGAGCATGGGCATGCGGGCGGGCTTGTGTGTGTTGATAAACATCCTAGCCTACAATTGATTGTGAAGAGGAGAAATCTCCAGCTACCAAATTGTTGTTTATGCAGACGTTAAAGACGCCACTCTGTTGTGGCTGTCTTTCACAGATGCCGCTTACGCCGAGTGTGTATTTCTGCATTTAAAGCGGCTGTTTTCATAGTGAACTTTTCAATGTGTTGTATTAACTCAAGCGTGGAGAATAGCTTTGCTTTATTCATAAACGGCCTGTCAGCTAAGTGCTAACTGAAATGTTACGGGTGCCAATTTTGCAGTTGTTTTGCCCTGAAATGAGAATCCCAAAAAAAAAAACAAAGACTCAAATAGCCTTGGCTACTTGCGTCAGTGCTGTTTTCCGAAGGTCAGTCTTGTTATAAACAGTTTATGCCTGGCAGCACGCGCCTGCATGGGACCTCTGTTTATATTTTGTACTCCTTTCAACACTTACACTTTTTACTATATATATCACTGTCCTCCAACATACAATCATCCAGGATGCCAAGCTGACGTTTCTGGGCACGTTAATTAAAGGAGCTCACCACTTTCCTTTCACACCCTTCCCTTAGCAGCAGGCGGATGACCCCTGCAAGCGGCGCCACCGAAGCTTTTATGTTTCCTTTTAGAACCCACCCTCTCTTTCTCTTTTGTACCTCCCATTTTCCATAGGCTAAAAATAGAATAGCTGAGAAGCATCACAATGGGCAGTGGACACCCCGCTGTCTGGTGCTAGAATGACACTTCTCAGTAGTTCTCACCCAAACTGGGATATTTAACACACTTTATGCTAGTTTATTTACTTTCAAGTGGAAATAAATTAAAGTCAAATTATATATATATATATATATATGATTTATTATAACGTACATAGATGGTAAAACAATGTAATCATTTTGTTGGTGACCATATAATGTGAACAACCCAAGAAAACCTAAAAATTGCAGTGTTGCCCAGAAACACACAAACGACAATTCCACAAAGACAAAAACATACAGTGCTATGCTTGGTGGTACTGATGGGTAAACATCTCATCTTGCGCTTCTTGGCTGTAATAGTCTGCTGTTTACTTGTTTAGCTCCAAGGTAGTAAGACCATTCATTGCGAGCAGAAAACAAGTGTGTTTCCTTGCAGCTCGGGTGAGAGGCTCTGGAGATGTGCAGCATCATTGGATGTTTTGATGTGCTTGAAAGGCAAGCCCAAGGGGCCTCGCTTTCCTCTGGCAGTCAGCCTGTGGCATTTACATTGTTTACCGTATCTGTACATCTTCATTTACATGCCCAAAGAGGGGCCAGCGTGATATTGCGCGTATCTGGAGGTAATGTGTTTACGTGTGACAGCTTTTGTTGAAGCGAGGCAACCAAGAAGGAACAAAAAAAAACATCGACTCACCCGCCAGTCGTCCGCGGAGCATTACTGTGCACATAGAAAGGTGTACTGTGTTTATACATGATTAATTATGATTGCGCCGTCCCCATTCAATTCCACTCATCACTTTCATGCCGACCCTCCAAGGTTTTTTTTTTTCAGTCTCTGAAGATTCCAAATGGAATTCTACATATCCCCCTCTGTTTAGCTTTGTGGGATATTGGTTGTCACTTTTTATAGAACCCATATTACCCCCGAGTACATTCCAGGGGGTCTAATGTAAACAAATTCAACATCCTGCTTTCCTTTGAATCCTCTCTGTAGTTACATTGAAAAAGAGACTCCAAATAAGAGGACAGCTGCTGTATTTCCGAGAGACAGCTGTTCTTATTGCTTCTCGGAAAAATATCTTTGGAAATAAATGGAGCTTCTTCCTGCACGTGTCGGTTATCACATCAGGTCTCAGTTGGTCCTCGCCACAACAGGAAAGCTTATGAGGAAAACATACATCTGTCACCCACACACACCATACATTTTACTCTATAGATGACACAAGATGATGGCAAAGCGGACATTTTCTGTTAAGAGGATGGCCTCACCTCAACATAGTTCCTTGGCACTGAGATGTCACAAAATGGTGCCCAAGTAATACTTATATATCAGATAGGGATTTTGTTAAAACAGCTGGGTTTTTAATTGAATATTCCGCCAGAAATGTGTGAATAGATGAATCCGCTAGGAACAAATCAAAACTAGGAACATTGAACAACTTTAGGGAGACATCTTATTTAGAATATCTTTATTTCAGTTTGTTCCTTATCATTTACTTCAACTTCCATGATCTAATGCTAGTCTGGTACTATGTCGAAAAGTTGTGGGGGGGGAAACCAACAATCAATTTTGGGGAAGATCTTTACTTCTTTTCATTTCTTTGATAAGAACTGAACAAAACATGCTTGGTTAGCCAATTTTCTTGCACTCAGCCATTTGCCTTCTTTGTGGTCCACTTTCCTTTGCTGATTTTTATTTTTATTTTTGTTTAGTTCGGTTGTTATGAATAGCCAGATCTGATTTAGCCAGTCGTGAAAATGAGCCGTTGCGGAAAAGAGCCACAGTCGTCAGAAGTTGCTCGCAGTCACCAATAATTTTCCACAACATTTACCTCAGAACCATTAAAGCAATTAATGGGGTATTGTTTTTGCCTGCCCACTTTATTGTACCCTTAAATTGAATTGAACTCTCAGCACAAAAGGAACTATTCTTGTATCTGATTGAAACACAAGCATGCAACTGTTTGGTTTGGTGTGACTCAAATACACAGTTGTCTTTTTTTTTCCTGTACCTGCATTGTTACATTACAGCCTCTTATTGAAAAAAAATCTGAATTTAATTTCTGAAGTAAAATACATTTGTTTTAAACAAATTACTTGAAAATAAAAAACAAAAAAATGTGCATGTGCGTATGTGTTCACCTATTCATGTATGAAGCCCCTAAAAAGTTCTGATGCAACCCTCTACCTTCAAAAGCCACATGATTAGTGAAATGAGGTCCACCTGTGTGCACTCTATGTGTTAGTTGAGCTTTCAGTTTATACACACCTTTTCTGAAAGGCCCTAGAGGCTGTAACACCAAAGTAAGGGGCACCTCAAACTAAACACGGCATGAAGGCTAGGAACTCCGCAAACAAGTCCAGGACAAAGTTGTTTAGAAGTACAAGTCAGGGTTAGGTTAAAAAAAAAACAACTAAAAATGTTTGATGATTCGCCGTAGCACTGTCAAATCCATCATAATCTTATGATCATTTTATGAAATAATATGGCTCCACAACAAACTTGCTAAGTATCAATACCCACTAGTACTTTTGACACATACATGTTTCAACAACAAAACAAAAAAAATCAATAATAGATCATTTTAAAAACCTATCCTATAAATCCTAATATAGCATTTTTTTTCTTAAAATTGCGTGTTATTGGCAATTTTCAATTCTTCTAATTTCTCATTTGTCGTTCCCTATCGTAAAACGGCCACAAAAGGGCGGCCACCGTTGCGCTACCTTGCAATAACGCCGGGTATTGCGTCGATGCGGATACTTGATACCAGTACTTGCCCAACCCTGGTTGCAATGTAACAAAAAATGGGTAAAAAGCCGAGGGTGTGAACACTTTTGCAAAACACTAGATATTTGTGCTGCTTCTATAAAACCTGCCGTGCTTTGGACTACTTGTTCATTCCTTTTCTGTCAGATGAAAGCAAATGACTTTGGAATTGTCCATAAGTATCATGCTGGAGCTGCTTCCAACATAGTAGTAACTCTTATCAAAGACAATTACAAATAGCAGCTTATCCTGAGAAGGGGAGAAATTTTTTTGCAAGAACCTGGCATGGTCTGCTATATTTAGCGTCATTGATCTATCAGTGGTTCCAGTCCTGGGTGTGTTTGTGGCAGATATGAATGCCTTCTTTTAGCCTGAGCCTGACTGGTTCTCTTATCTGTGCACTCAGACCATTTGATGAAGTACTTGGCTTATGTTACGAGTCACACCCAAGGATGCTGCCAGTTATTTGGGCTCTGTGGAAAAAAAATATCACTTTGGGCCCCACCACTGCATCGCCGCAAATTAAAAATATACTATTTTCTAAGGCCACTGTTGGTCATAGCCCCTTGGAATCGGCATCACTTTTTTCTCCTTTACGGTGCCACAAATGCCGGAAGCCGATCAGTGGAGTTAAAAGTTGAAGTTTTAAAGTGCTTAAATTGGTGCTCTCAGAAGCTGACTATTTGATCACAGCATTTTTATTATCCTCTCTATAGTCAGGCGTCCCTCGCAGCTCTCAAATTTATTACAATATATTTAACGCTAACCTTTGGCAAACAGCTTAGGGGAACCGCTGTGCACTAGTGGTTAAGAATGCCACTTGTGACCAAATGACTGTGAGTTCGGAAAAGGTGCCCGCAGTTCCTGTAAGGCTGTAATTGTACCACCGTTCCACATTCATTTTTTATTTTTTTTGCTCTGTTTGATATTAAGACAAATGCTTCACTGTGCATGTCTTTGTCCCAGTTGTATTATGTGTTGGTGGCCCAGATATATTATGCAGATCTGAAGTAACCTTCCTCATTAAGGCCTTAATGCTGGCTATTCATTACCTTGGGCACAAAGACTAATGATACAATTAATCAGCTATGAATGGAGCTTGGCAATGGAGGCTGACATTTCCTTACTGTAACAACCTCGAACCTGCATGTTCAAGACAGATTGGACAGACAAACGCTGGTTACTCTGTTGCATGTCAATTATTTGCAGATGATGTGAAGACGGAAGTGTCATTAGTGTCTTGGTCGATCCCATGACGCTCTGGGCGTTTTCATTGAAGAGAGATTTTTGACGGAGAGATAAAGATTCTTGCTGCAAAGATGGAGAAGCACAATGGCCTGTTCATTTTAGCATGACATGGCACTTTGTCTATACTCCATATCTGATGAAATTACTTTTTAAATCAGTGTCACTTCATTAGACTGTCGGTCAAAGGGGCCTGCCTTTGTGACGAGATCAGCATATTGACTTTGCTGTTAATTTTAAGTTGCATTTTAAGTGTAATTGAGAACCAAGTCAATGCCTATAATTGGGATATTCTACTCATTTTAAAAGGAAGTCAACCCAAAATTTGGCATTCTGATTAATGTTGCATTTGTAGAATATGAATTGAGCATTAAAATCCACCCCATCTGACGGGGCGGCCAGTTTACCGCTTGCTGTCAAGTAAAAAATGACATCACACATCGCTCAGTGCTCAGGTAACAACCAATCATGGCTCAGCTTAAAAAAACAGGTGAGCTGTGATTAGTCGTTGCCTGAGCCCTGAACAACTATGATGTCATCTTCAGTCGACAGCAAGTGGCAAAATGGCTGTCCTTAAATAACAGGTGGATTTTGCTGCTTAATTCATATTTCACAATGCAATATTAATCAGAATGTCGTGTTTAGACCAGTGGGGGCACATAGAACATATTACTGTAAATAAAATGTTTTGGGGCTGACTTCCCCTTTGTGCACATACGTACATAAAATAAATAAATCCTACCTTCTGCTAAATATAATCATTTTCAACTCATTTGCTCCCAAAAACGTATAAATACGTTCTATTTTAAATGTTTTAAATGTCCCAAAGACATATTTAGACGTTTATGCTAGAGCATACAGAAGGCTTTGATGCAGCCTCTCGACTGCAAAGAACGGTTGAAGAAATGGTAGTTATTAAACAAACGGCCAGCACGTGGCAGCAGAGCAGAGGAAATGAACCAGGACGATGTTGAAAAACCCTCAATTACTCAGAATTCTAAATAGATTTGTGAATAATGATGGAACTTGGCTATATTCTAATGCTAATTGCTGCAAAACAGAAACAGATAGAAACAAACTTTTTTTTCTAATGAAAGAAGAGACTTTAATCTTTCCTTTGGTAGGTTTCATGTTTGTATAGCAATAGAACACAATATTCTGTGGGCCCTGCAAAATCAGTCAAAATCCAGTAAAACAGCCGGGAGCAAAGGGGATTGCTTCAGTGAAAATGACTGGGAGTGAATGCGTTAATACTGCCAGAGAGTAATTAAAATGAACTTGTCATGGCTGTATTGTGGTGACGAAGCATACTGCAACATTTCTTTTTTTAGGGGGGCAGGGGCAGCACAGTCCCCATTTACCGCGAATAGCGAAGGTCCTGTAGATGTACTGATAAAAAGGGTTAGTCACTGTGTGTGTGCACATCTTTGACACAAATCCAAGTGGAGGTTTGAATTGTAAACAACACATTGAAAGCCAAATTAGTATTTTTGTCCCGCTGGAGTGACAGATAAATAAGCCAGCAGTCATTTGCATTTGAAAACATTCAGTCTATCTCTAACCCAAGGTACACTTGCCACGTTACTTTGTTGTATTTGTGTTTAGCCCCCTCACTTGCCATGACCTGCACGTAAATGGAATTGTCCTGCGCACTGACATTCCGTTCCATATGGTTCCGTCTCGCCCACTCAGCAAGCAAATAGAACGCAGATCTTGCCGTGTCGTGCCACAGATTGCCTTTCCCTCCAAAACCTGATCAAATTAAATCACTAATACTCACTAGTGTCTCTGTGTGGAATGAGATGGAAACGTGTTTGAAAGCATCATCTGGCATGTCTCGACTTGAGAGCTCTTAGCTGTCACAATAAACTTCTCAAGATGCAAATGAGGGTTTATGTCGACCTTGGCCAATCATTATCAAAGTTATAAATGATAACGATTTCCTGACTCATAAGAGTTGTGTAAAGGTCATGTGCAATTGAATGTTGTGTTCTAGAAAGTACTGTAGTTAAAATCTGCTCGTGTAGTTTCCCCCTCTATTGTGCTTTGTAAGTGTAGTAGAACTGTTTGATTTCTGTGTTTTCTTGTGACACCAGACGTCTTTTTTGTTATGTTGTTGTTATTTTGTTTTTTCTTCTGTTTTTGTTTCCTTTCTTTCTTTCGTTTCACCGTCATTTCCATTTCACCTCCTTTTCCGCTCTCCTCCAAACTGCTGTCTTTTTCTGGGCAATATTTCTCCCATTTCCACCCCCATGCTGCCTCTGTTTCCCCCTGTATCCCCTCAACCCGCCCACCTCCTCTTCCCGACCCCAAGACGTAGCCCTGCCCCCTCTCCCTCCCCCCTCACTGACTCCTAACACTACTGACCATGTAACACCAGGCTCTGGGGGTGTAGCTGGTCCAGCAGGACCCACTCCCTCCGCCCCCCGCGACGTGGTGGCTTCGCTGGTTTCCACCCGCTTCATCAAGCTTACCTGGCGCCCGCCGGCTGAACCACACGGAGACGAGCTAACCTACTCGGTTTTCTACAGCCAGGAAGGCACAAGCAGGTAATACAGCCGATGTGCACATTGGGGTGCTCCTCTGTGAGGGACCATTGTGAGTGCAATACTGGGCTTCAGGGCATTCCAAAAAGATCTCATTAAAGTAGTTAATGCACTTTTTACAGCAGTATGTGTTTATTAATTAAAGCTAATTATTTCCTCTAAAGGGTTTTCATTGAAATGAACAAACACTAGCACAGGGAACCTCATTTCCACCCAAAAATGCAGACTTCTTATGCATATTAGTTACAGAAAATTAAAAGGGGAATTTTAGTAGGTAAGAGTAGGTTTAGTTCGCTCTCTAAAACAAGGCCTTTTTAAACTCAGCAGTTTTTTTTTATATGCTTGTGTTGTATATTTGTTCTTAATTAAATTCTGAACTTTATGCATGAATTTTATATATTAAGAAAAACTTTAGATCCCAACTATGCCCTTAGCTTCATTGTTCAATTCCCTCCAAACAAAATGCAATGTGTCGATAAGTCTTGAGACGCCTGACAATCAATTTGCTCATCAATAAGTATTTGTTCTACAGCCTATTAATATTACTGAATGTTAATGCAGAGCTTGCCAAGACTTTATTTGACAATTCCATGCTACCAAGTTACCAGACTTGGTTTACACCGATCCAATCGGCTGGATCGGAGGATATTTTGCATTTTTATGCAAAATCAGTGATCGGCTAATTGAGCCATTTTCAACAGTAAGAAGAGATTTTATCTGTAATTAATGTTATAGAAACTAATTTTGCCACTTGCTGTTGACTGAAGATGGCATCACTGGTGTTGAGGAAACTGGCAACAACCCATCATGGCTCAGTTTCCTGACCAAACCCAGAAAACATGTTGAGCCTTGGTCGGTCATGACCTTTTTCCTCAGCACAGGTGATGTCATCTACAGTTGACAGCAAGTGGAAAAAAAATGTTTTTAAAGGTATTAATTGCACATGAAAAATAATGACGTTATCAATTAATTCTGGATGAAATATTAACTTTTTACTGCTGAAAATGGCTGTGAGTCAAGTATCCCTTTAATTTGACCGATCTATCAATGATATTATTATGTTATAATATACTGTTTATAATGTGAGGGGCTACCAGTTTGATTTCTTCTGAAATTACAAATATGTTCAAATTAACTGTAATATTGATTATTATTAGTATCTGACCTATTTATACGTCCAATACTAGCGCTTTATAGTCAAGAATAATAGTATAGTCAAGTATAGAATAGTCAAGCTAAACAAAATTTTCAAAAATCTGAGATTATTTTTATCTATTTTAACACACTACAGTATAAGTCAAAGATAATGATGTTCAAACAGACCCTCAAAATAGGTGGAAACTCAGACAATTTTTTGCCAGTTTTGCTCTGTTGTACAAGTCAGCATGTACTAAGGGACCAAATATTGTTAAAAAAAGAAAATAAAGAAAAAAAGTCAGACGTTCTGCCTGTACTTCGTATCTGTATTGTTGTAAGCATTAAGGGAGCAGAAAAAGTTATTTGCTAATTTTTTTTACTCAGCCGACTTATTGACTGAATTCTGAAATCTGAATTTTATTCGACCAAATATCGTAAACAGGATCGGGTTGAGAAAATTCCTAATCTTTTGGGCTGTAGTTATTATATGTTACAGTAAGCAATTAATGGCATTCAATTATGTGAAGACACTGATCATGTTAATGAGTTCTCATAATATTTAGAAAGCAGATGAACAAATATCAACATGCAACATTTTGTTTCTATGAATATCAGCCAGTGTTCACATTTTCAAACGGGCTAATCATGGCCCTTGGAGGCTACCTTGTGCCCGTGGGCACTACATTGGTGACCTCTGTATATGAACATACCCAACCACATATGAGCTTAGTTCATTCTCCATAAATTTGTATATTATATTATGTATTTATTGCATCTTATGCATGTCGTGACTAATCAGAAACCCATCATACTAATGTCCAGTCGTCGTGTGTGGTAAGATACCAGAAGTTTTAATACTTTTCCAAAACAAAGCACTTCAAGAGTTTGTTTTGTGACGGCCAAATGACCACAAAATTCCCCTTCAATTAGACTCCCCGACTGGTAAACTGCACCAATGACCATGCGGTTATCTGCTGCCAGATTAAACGAATGACTTGATACTCCCCCTGATCCTTATGTGAACTTACTCAGATTTATGAAACCATCGCATTTACAAATACAGTGTTAGGCTGATGTCTATGTGTGTTTATTTGTGTCCACATCAGGGAGCGAGTTGTAAATACAAGCCGACCAGGGGAGTTGCAGGTCACCATCCAGAATCTGATGCCAGACACCAAATATCGCTTTCGGGTTGTGGCCCACAACATCAACGGCCAAGGCGAAAGCTCTGCTGGGCTAAAGGTGGCCACCCAGGCTGAAGGTGAGGCAAACACGTACCCACCTACAAGTGCGCACACAGGAGCGCGGTTCATCTGTGTGCTCAGTAAACAGGATGCGTCAACAAAAAGACAAACTCCAACGAGTTTGTTGGAAGCCTGCTAGCCCTTGCTCACGGGGGAAAACAGGATGCACTCAAAAGAAGCGCACAAATGTGCAAATAAACCCTCACCCATGCAAATATTCACTTGCCATACATAAACACTGGCTTCAAACAGGCTCCGACCGCCCAACACACTTCAACACAGCGAAGTCTTTTTAAGCTCGGCCACCCAACAACACACCAGAGAATTGGCAAATTCTCTCCGCTTGTTTACCCCCAATCTTTTCTTAAGTCTTTTTGTGTGCTTTAAAGCAAGCTTACCTACACAGGTCCGATTTTGTGTTCAGAAGTACGACAAAACAAAAAAAAAATCCGCTTTCGAGTCCCTCATTAAAAGGTTTTGACTGGAGGAGACTTGTGCATCATAGAGGAAAGACGGGATTTGCAGTAATTTCTGAACTACAAGCCGCTACTTTTTTCTGACTGAATTCAACCCTGCGGCTAATAGAAAGGTGCGGCTTATCCATCAGATTACAATAAAGGAAGCGCAAGAGCGTCAGGCAGAGCAAAACAAACCAAGTGACACCAAATACAGTAGAAGAGACAGAACGAGAGTGAGACAATTTGCACCCTCATTATGGAAAATAAAGCAGCGGGAACCCATTGCGGTAAAAACACCTGCAATTTACAGTCGGGTGCGTCTTATAATCCAGAAATTGCTGTAGTGGTGCTCATCTTTGTTTGAGTGTGAAGGTGTCGGCCCGTCACCTTCACCACCACTCTTATCTTATTCTCACGTTCTCATTCAGCCACTGTCTTTCTCCCCGTGTCCTTGTTTAGAGGGCAGGCAGATGAATCAACACACTTTTAGTGCCAGTGGGTGCCAAGCTGTCCAATAGGAGATAACCAACAAGCCAGGGTGGATAGTGTTCAGGTTTACCTGTCCACTATATTTCTGTCTCTTGTGAGCTCTTACGTTCAAATTGGAGCTTAAACGTTTGATCTGCTCGCCTGAAGCATACTCGAGCTCTTCAGAGACCGGCTTAACGGGATGCGGGCACTTTCAGACTATATGCAGGCTGATAAATGGCAGCCTGTCTTTCCTGTCGGGAAAATCTGCAGCAAAGCTTACGAGGGGAGGTATGGAGACTTGCGTTGGCACGCAAAGCTAACAAGCCTGGTTGTAGTTCCTATTCAAAGTACTTCGAAGCACAAATGGCACCTACCAGACCCGCCGCCAGAACTAAATCTGAAATGCATGGTGGTCCCAATTATTATTATTGCTCTAAACAGTAACCACTTTGCTGCATATTTTTAATGGTCCGATAGCTACTGGCCGGCATTACCTTGATAAACAACATTTACAGTATTTATAGTAAATACTGTACGTCGACATCCCAGCGGTATCAAATGTGGCGAAGTGATCTGTGTGCGTTACATTTCATTGCATTATGCTGTTCTAACACCATTTTATGACTATAATTTGCAGATTTTGTGGCTACTGGCCACACCCAATATGGCGGCCGTGTTGCCACATCATAATAATAATCTTCTTAATTTTAAATGTCAAAAGATTGTTGTGGCTCCCGTGTTTTATTTTTCTGTATTAAAAGAAAAGTTCCCCCCCCCCCCCAAAAAAAAAATCTTGACAATAAAATGTTATATGTGATCTCACTAGTCTAAACATGACATTCTGATTAATATTACATTTGAGGAATAGGAGTTTAGAAGCAAAATCCAGCTGTTTTTATCCATCTCAGGGGGCGGCCATTTTGCCACTTGCTGATGAGTGAAAATGACATCATAGTTTCTCAGGTAACAACCAATCACAGCTCCGCTTCAGAATACAGGTCAGATGTGATTGGTCGTTGCATGAGCCCTGAGTAACATTGATGTCATCTTCATTCAACAGCAAGTGGCAAAATGGCCGCCCCCTGAGATGGATAAAAACGGCTGGATTTTGCTTATAAACTCCTGTTCCTCAAATGTAATATTAATCAGAATGTCATGTTTAGACTAGTGAGATCACATATAACATTTTATTGTCAAGAAATGTTTAAGGTTTATTTCCACTTATAAGAAGCTCAAATGGCTTTTTATGTTGCTGCCTCTATACTATGATTGTAAGCGCAACGTGTCCCTCCGGGCTTGCCGTACTGGAGTGCCAACTAATACACCGACAGTGTACTTGTTTGTTCAGCTCTAATCATTTACAAATATGTACATATTTTACACACATGTCATGCCATGACATAAAATCACACAAAACAATTCACAGATTCACTTTGAAAAACGTGCAGGTATTTGTCATGTAGGCCTGCACATCTAACATTATTTTAGTAAGGCCGCGTAGCTCAGTTCGAGGATTCATTACATGTCGTCAAACATATGAGTTGAATGCCCTGTTGACTGATGAGTCCATCAATCATTTGCCCTGCCTGTCACCCTAATTCAGCTGGGATAAACTCCATCTATCCTATGATCCCATACAGGATTAATGCTATAGAAAATGGATGGATGGTGCTTATGTTAATTTGCCCTGCGGTGAAAGTTGAAGTAGAGTGCTCTGATGACTGCAGTAGGTTGTTTTTGGAATACAAACATTTGGTCCATTCGGAAAGCTTCATGCCACTCTTGGAAGTGGGCAATTATTTGTTATTATTTTTAGTAATCAGCTGACACCATCTCATACATAAGAACCTCAAGTATTCAAAATCCTGCTGTCCACTGTCATTTGCTTCTCAGTTCAAGTTCCCGGCCCAGCTCCAAACCTGCAGGCGACGTCGAATACACCCACCTCCGTCACTCTGAGTTGGGACAAACCCCTCACAGGCAATGGAGAGGTCCTCACCTACAAGTTGTACTACACAGACAAAAGCATTGGAAATGAACAGGTTAGTTTCGCAGGCTGAGATGAGCTTTCCTGGCATCATATGAAGACAAAATACTCAGTTTACAAAACTAGGTTAGTTTTTATGGCAGCAACGTAACCTGAATTTGTATGTCGGAATGCCTTGTAATTTATTATTTTACTGACCTCGACTAACATAGTAGTAAAGTCATAATTATGAAAACACAAGCACTCTTTAGCCATGAATATAAAGAAAGCAAATGAAAGTGTGCCTTCCTATACCGCATGGTGACTTATATTTATGCCGCTGAGAAAACGAGTTCAGTTGACTCTGTTAGTCACCTGAAAATCTCAAAAGCCCCCTTGAAGAATTTAATTTTACTGCTGCCGCCTTTCAAACATTTTGAAAGTGGTAAATTCTAATTATAATAATATTAATTTCACTGCCATTGTCGGCTATAGACGTCAAAAATTCATTTGAACTATTTCTATTAGTTTAACATTTTTTTCCCCACTTTTGTTAACAAGAGTATGAAAACCTAGTTTTTTTTTATCTTATTAGAACAGATATAAAATTTGTGATTAATCGTGAGTTAACTAGTAAAGTCATGCGATTAATTAAGATAAAAATTGTAATCACCTGACACCCCTAGGTTTTTAATATTTTCTTTAAAAAAAAGATAAAAAATAGTTTTTATTTATTTTTTTTTTTTTTTAAAGAAAAGATTATTAAAAAATTAGGGGCATCAGGCGATTAAAATTTGTAATCTTAATTAATCGCATGACTTCACTAGTTAACTCGCGATTAATCACAAATTTTATATCTTTTAAATGTACAAAAAAAATGTAGGTTTTCTAACTCTTGTTAACAAAAATGGAAAACAAATGTTAAACTAATAGAAATTGTTCAAATTAATTTTTGACGTCTATAGCTGTCAATGGCAGTGAATGAGTTAATGAGTGACCGGGAAGGTCACTGAAAAGAGTAGGCCTACAACAAAATATGAAAAAATAATCCATATTTTAGGAAATGTTCAGACACTAGTTGATACTCATCTTTTAAATAATGCTATAAGATATATGCTAATGATTACTAACTTTAATAATAACTTTGAAGCCCAGGGTTATTGTTGTCCTGTCAAAAGTACAGTAAATTCATCCATCTTTTTTTTCCCAATCTGCAGGTGACCCTGTTTCACAGGAGTACAATTCCGAGGGTTAGATATTTAGTCAGCCCCAGCGGCTGCCACATGCAAGCCAGTGAGGCATTAAAAAGCCTTTAATATGATAATGAATGAAACGTCATCCAGTGCATTGAGTAATGATGCTTCAGCTCCCTGGAGGAGAGAGCTTGAGATGAGCTGGTTAAAACTTAAGAAGCAAAGAAATGACCTCTAACACGTTATCTGCAAAAGTAAATGATGACATACTGTACTCTAAAATGCATTTTCAAGTATGAAGTTGCTATAGAATATAATCACACCCAAATGAAGACGTTATAATTAGACTTCTACGGAAGCGTTGTTGTGTTTGACAAACTAAGAAGTGAATGCAAATGGGTTTGAAGTAATTTAGGGCACACTGATTGGCCTAGTTAGTGAAGTTAAACTTGAGAGGAAGCATTTATGCTGCAGTTTTAAAGCCTGAATTTAGATTAGATAGATAAGATAACGTGTTGTTTCTAGGAAACCTGAATGTTTCATCCGTGACGATGTGATGGTTAGAAATAGATTTTTTTTTTTAAGTAGGCCTAACTAAAAAGTTACGAAAAAAGAAAGACATTTCTAAAAGTACAATATGTTCACTCAGCCTATATTGGTTTAATTTCAATACAATGGAAATATGTATTATAAATATTACTTTCATCCTGGAAACACTTTTTTTTTTTTTACATTTTATTCAATTTTACACAAACATACAATAGCCACCAAAAACAAGACCACGCAAAAAAACAAAAACAAAAAAATAAACAGCATACCTAAGCAAACAGATAAACAAAAAACAGAAACAAAATTAAGCAGAGAACTTGATTTTTGAATCTAGATTAAATTCAGGGTCTATATAAGTATGTACATAAATGCTCAATCATTTGCTTATAATTGAGTAAAATAATCTAAGAAAACACACAGTTTAGACGAAGTCAGGTCTTACATTGGAGACAAAAATTGTCCATCTCATCCAAATTTCATTGAAAATACCAATTTTACATCTAAATCTGTCTGACATTTTTCATTTTCAAAGTAATTTTCCACAGAATTTTCCACACAACCCTCAGCAATCAGACTGAGCAGAGAATTTGCATACTGTTTAAGAGTATTACAAAAAAACTAGTCAAGTTCTTCCAACTGAAACACACATTTTTAAAGTGACTACTGCACATGCTTGTGTCTATCTTGTAGGATGTTGACGTGGATGGTCCGTCGTACACCATGACCGGGCTGAAGAAGAACACGCAGTACAGTTTCCGTGTGGTGGCCAACAATAAGCATGGGCCAGGTGTCTCCACTGATGACATTTTGGTCCGCACGCTGTCTGACGGTCAGTAGACACAAATTGGATCAATATTTAACAAAACAGGGAACGCGTTAGCGACAGCTCTCAATATGATATCATGCTATTCTACACCGCTGCAAAATACAACCACAATAATAAGATACTTTGACATTTTAAATGGCTGACGTAGTCAATCAAAAGTAAGAATTATTCTCTGTCAAGGCAACCCTTGTATTGATTTTGTGAGTGTGTCACTTTTCTTCAATGCCTTATATAGTTGTCTTCTTCCTCACAGTGCCAAGTGCTCCTCCTCAAAATTTCACTCTGGAGGTGCAAAACTCAAAGGTAAGCCACAGTGAAGGGTTTTCTTTTTTCTTTTTTTCCCCTTCTCTGAGTGGGAGCTGCTCGTTTTATGAAAAATAGATCCCCTGCCCTGCCAACACTCAGCACACCAGTGCTGTGTATGCATGTGCGATTAGATGCATGACAGTAGACCGGCTGCCGCAGCTGGTTAAGAGGGTGTGTGAACCCTTATCGATCGTCTCATCAGCAGCAGGATTGGCTGTCAGAAGTTTTTTTTCCTTCTTTATCATGCTCCATCAGTACACTCAGCTTACAGCTAAATACATGCTGCTAAATGGATGTGCAAATCATACATAATGTGGACAAGCAAGAGAATTCAAAAGCAGTGCAATTGACATATATATATATATATATATATATATATATATATATATATATATATATATATATATATATATATATATATTAGGGGTGTTAAAAAAATAGATTCTGCAATATATCGCAATATTACAGCACGCATTTCTCGAATCGATTCGATATGCGGTCTAATCGATTTTTAAACATACATTTTTAATGGGAATATTCAACTAAACGTCTTACTTAGGGTTAGGGTTCACACGTTAAGCATGGAAGAATGTTATATTAATGGAACAACCTTAATATTTTCTTTCAATGCTGTTCAAACATGAAACGGATTGTTTGTTAAATAAAGTGGCTCACAGTTATAAGCCTAAAGTTTCAGGTAAATAAATTTTCGTGCAAATATTACAGTGTACATGTACTAGTTATTAGTATTTTCTAAATTTGAGTTTAAAAAAAAATCGCAATAATCAATTTACAGATTTGCATCGGGATTAATCGGTATCGAATTGTGACCTATAAATCGTGATACGAATCGGATCGAATCGCCAGGTACTAGGCAATTCACACCCCTAATATATATATATATATATATATATATATATATATATATATATATAAAATTAAAAAATGGCATCATTTTTTTCCGCTGTTTCGGTTTGGTCCCAAAAAATTCATTTTGGTGCATATATATATATATATATATATATATATATATTTTTTTTTGTTGTTGTTGTTGTTGGTTTGTTTTTTTTGGGACCAAACCGAAAATGAGAAATGCTTGGCCGAAAACCTGAAACGGCGAAAAAAAATGATGCCAATTTTTTATTATCATTGCATTTATTATAATTAATTAAAAATATAATATTATTATAACATATTTAGGCTTATTTAGTATGGGAATTTTAACAAAGCACAATATAAGTTGAAATGCGTCCACACCACAGACATCAGAGATATGTTGGCGAATGATACATTAGACACCAAATGCAGGGTGAGCAACTGAGCATTTTCTGGTGGTGCAATTGCACTTTATAGTCAATGTACACTACAGTAGTTCGCACCGGCGGATGACGCATTTGTAGGCTATTTGGAGTGGGACACGGTGCGGCGCACCTAAAATCGGCACATTCACAGATTCACCAACATTTAAAAATAAAGTCACACACGCCATCCTGTACAGATCTGTAGTCACCTGGAGATAGTGGTAAGTGTTGACTTGTTTAAAACTGTTGATAGCAATAGTGCTAACATTTAGCATAAGTATTTAGCACGACCATCAGAATGCAAGTGAAAAAGTGGAAGCGCTCGGAGGGCTCTCGTCAAAGAAAAATAGGAAGGCGCTGTGGGAGAAAGAGTGGTGTAGTACTCGGCAGCGCTCTCTTTTTCGACATAGTTTACCAAGTGACCTTCTCCTTCTCCGGTGTGCACAATTAAGCTGCCAGTTCTCACAAACGCCAGCGAGCAGCAAGGCGGACACTCACTTCCGTGTTTGGTGTTTAATTCAAACAGAATCTTGCAGCATTTTTTTTTTGTGTGCTTGCGCCACCACAATATCCTCTTTCGGCTTAAATTTTCTTTCGTCCGAATGCCGAAAATGCACATTTTTGCCATTTTCGGCCGCACATTTTCGGTATATATATATATATATATATATATATATATATATATATATATAATGTGATTTCTTCACATTATTCTAATTTTGACATCCTGTTTTCGTGGGTTTTATGAGCAGGAAGCCCTAATAATATAAAAATAAACAAACAAATACTTGAAATCACTTAATTAGTGGGCCCTGAATGTATAACCTTTGAAAGTTTTTGAATGGAATTACGGAAATCATTAAACTTTTCGAGGATATTCAAATTTTTGGGCGAGCACCTGTATACATACATAAATAAAAGTCAAAATATATTTAAAAAAAAACGTGATTAAAATAAATGTAAATGTGAAAATAAATACAAAATATATTTATAAATTTATGAATAGAATTAAATGTCAATATCAAATATCAATATTTCAATTTTATTTATTGATTGATATTTGATTTTATTTATTTCCACATTTTCTTTTATATTTATTTATTTTTTGTTACTTAAATTTACCCCAAATATCATCCAATACATTTTCATACATTCTCCATCTTTTGCTTCAGTCAAATTTTTCGCCTTTTCTCTCATTGATTCCCCAGTTATATTTAAACAGCTCCCAAGTCTTTGTGTGTCAGGACTTTAAACTCTAATTGTTAAATCGGATTTATTACAGTTGAGCACACTGTAGCTTTTGTGTGACACCGCCGATTCGATGGGCCGCTGAGTTGGCCGCAGGCTTTCCAACAGTCTCCTGATAAAAACACGAGAGCTGCCTTAGATGGCCTCTCTTTTTTTATCCATGACTGTACATCTTCAAACAGAGAGCTGCAGGCTTATTTATTGTACACTTCCACCAAGTTGTTTCTTACTAATGATATGTGAGGCCGAACGTGTAAATGGAGAGCCTGCAAGATGGAAAAGGTGCATGCGCTGACTGCAAATGTTGGAGGATGGAAGCCTTTGCTGGTCAGTGGCGCTGACAGACTGAGTGAGAGAGAGAAAGCTGTCAAAGCAATGCAGGGAAAAGAAGCTGTTCAATAATCCTATCACACACGAGCAGCTTGAGAGGGAACTGGCCACCCATGTTGAGGGAAGAGTCAGTTGGGATTTGAGTGCTAGAAAACAATGGGTGCCGGCGCAAATGTTAAAAGGAGTCATTTGGTAGAAAGGACGACAATTGTCACATTTGTTTTGTTTTGGTCTCTAGGCAGAAGCAAGCACAATTTCACTGTCAAACAAGTAACTTGCTGCTTCCTATTTCCACACATTGTTTGAATCCTTCTTTCCTGTTCTTGTCTTTTTTTATGCTCACTTTAATTCTGAACATGAGCAGTCGTAACGTATACAAGGCGCTGATGTCTCATCTAATTTGCTAACAGTATTACAGGAAAAATTGTTATCACATGTTTCATATTCTCGGTCACGTCTCTTCTTCCTCACATTGCTCCCTGGGATTTTCTTAAGAGTCAATTCGACTTTGCTTTCAGTGAAAAGAACAGACAAATGCAGCCGGCCGGCCGTTCATGGGAAATGAGAACTAAACGTCACACAAATGCATTTGTGCCTTTTCCCCATATTGGGGCCGGGCCGGAGAGTGTGTGACCTCTTGATGCATTCAGCCTTTTGTGCATCAATGTGACAGTAGGAGAGAATTAATTAAGAACTTCTTGCTCCTGCCGAGCTACCCCCCACCTGTCTCTTTACACACACAACATTCCGGATGCATGGATCCCAGCGTGAAGTGTGGGCCTGTAAGCAAAATGCCCATATTGAGCTCTCATGTCTTGTGTTTTTGTGAGGTATTCACACCACTGTCAAGAAATGAGCTCACCTTTTTATGAGTCTTTTCCACAACATGTGACCATCTTGGCCGGCTTCTTTGTGAAGCCTGCCTCCCAAATATTGGATGACATTTACATTACACACTGAGTTTTTTCTACTACAAACGACAATTCACATGTATAGTCATAGTATTGACAACAACTTCAATACATTGATTTGAACATCCTGTTCAGCCAGTAAACTACAAAGTCGAGATATCTGATGTTCAAATTGATAAACGTGATTGTTTTTGCAAATGCTGCTCTTCGTCACTCACTTGCATTAACCTAAAGTATGCTAGCTTCTGATTGGTTAGTGTTTCGTCAGCTGATAGGGGATCAGGAAGTGTTGACGCTCTAGCTGCCGTGTATGACGAGTAAAGTTTAAATAAAGAATGAATGAATTAGTTTTTTTCTCGGAATATTGCCCCCATCCTCCAAAAAATTAAATAAAAAATTGTACGTGGCCCTAATATGCCGTCGTACTCAACAGTCCAGGGTCTCTATTGTTTTGTTTTGTTTTATTGTTCGCAACCCACTTTGTTTGTCAAGTCTGCATTAGGGCTGGCTATCCATTCTAATTTCCTCAATCAATTCGATTTCGATTCACAAGAGTTTAGATCGATTAGATTTACATTTTTTTCCGATTTGATTTAATTCACTGCAAGTCAATACAATGTCAATTAATTACGGAACATAAATTCTTCTTAAATGTCAAGGCCATGATTAAAAACTCCACAAATATAAAATTTTAATAATAAAGTACATTTTGCAAAGGCAGTAATTGGTCAAATGATTTCGTTTATTAATGAAAGTAATACGTTATTATAATTTAAGTGTTACACAAACATTGACATCAGCAAGGTTGAGATGAAAATATTCTCAGAATTCAAATTCAATAATTGTAAATAAAAAATGTAAAGATTCTGAAGTGTCTTAAAATGCAAAACGTTTCATAAATGTAAGAAAATAAATAAATTCAAGTGAACAGTAAATATCAAGAAAACAGTAATATAAAAAAATTGGCCTTTAAAATTTTATTTTCTTAGGAATTTATGGCAAAAAGAGACATTACAATAATGGATTCATGGTTTTATGAATCGATATCAGGCTCGAAAAAGAAAATCGATTCGATATTGATTATTAGATTTTTTTTTTTAAATCCAGCCCTAGTCTGTATTATTGCAACGTTTGAGGATACTCATAAAGACATGACTTGACCATTACACGCCAAAGCCTTCACTATGATAGTCATTTTCATGGCCTTATTGGTTGCATTGACTCTCCTTTGCCCTTTCACAGAGCATCATGCTGCGGTGGCAGCCGCCGCCCTCCAATTCCCAGAATGGAGAAATCACTGGATATAAGATCCGATACCGTAAAGGATCACGGAGAAGTGAGACAGCGGAGACCACCGGGGGGACACAGCTTTCCAAGCTCATTGATGGTAACAAACACTAGTGTTGTACCATTTTTGACCCTGATACCGATTCCAATTTTGCAGTTTCGCCAGATGCCGATATCATACCGCTACCTAAAAGGCTGCCTTGCCATTGGTTCAGAGCATTCAAGGTCTAATATGATATCTTGGCTCAGCATGCAGTGAACATGTCACACATCAGTGAATGTTGTGCACAAGCAAGACACAAGATGCTGCATCCAAAGCCCTATATTAGCGTCGGAAATAATGGTATCGGCATCTTACTTGTTAGTATTTGCAGATATATATATATATATATATATATATATATATATATATATATATATATATATATATATATATATATATA
Organism: Vanacampus margaritifer; assembly: GCF_051991255.1. NCBI lineage: Eukaryota > Metazoa > Chordata > Actinopteri > Syngnathiformes > Syngnathidae > Vanacampus > Vanacampus margaritifer. Next base: position 10,125,969 of record NC_135435.1, read on the forward strand.
TATATATATAAATAAACTCACCCTGGAATATTATCACTTGTAGATCTCGGATTTGCTCTGTAAAGTAAAATCTTAGCATATGAACTCAATCTGTTCCAAGACGCTTGTTGACATTGGCTTAGTTATGGATTTTTGTTTTTTTTCTCCATAATATTAAAAAAATAAATTCTTGATTCCAGGGTCAAAATGTCACCATCATAGAACCTTCAGTAGCTGTACAGATAACCTTTAAAATTAAATTTTACATTGTCAACATCTATAGAAATGTTAATGTTATCATTACTGCTTGAATTTGAGTCACATCCATAGTGCGCCATTTTAGAGATGTTCAGATTACAAGATCGACAAGTAGGACGAATCATTTGCTGAACATCTCAACATCGCGGACAAATCATGTGTGGGGAAAAATAGCAGGTTGTTCTTTACGCATACTGTCAGCTCTTGTCATTCAATTGGTTATTGGTTTTGGCTAAATTGTTGCTTAGAAGTACTTGTGTCTTCAGAATGGGGACCAAGCAGCCCAGGGCCTTCTTAATTTTTTAGCGCATGAATATGATCTTAACGTGTCTCAGTGGCTTTGCATGATAGCGTTGCATCCCCCGGGGCTATCACCAAAATCAATCGCTGGTTAATATTAGATGTTGGCTCAGCAACTTTCAAGTGGCGTGACCTCCCACTGTGCTTGCATCAAAGAGAATATACACTTAAAAGTTGATTCTATCCTTTATCAAACATTCTGGAGGCGTGAAGCAGAGAAGGATGTTTGTTGGTTCAAATGCATTTAGAGGGAGATGTAGCCTCGGAGGCACACAATTTGGCAGACTTTTTAAGCTACCCCGAGGGTGGCCCACAATAGTCGGCATTGAGTAAGTAGCATGCAACTACGAGATGAGAATCTTGAAACCAAATTAGACAATGATTTTATTTATTAAATTTTTTTATCTGCAGATCATTTGTCAGTAGACGCTCATGAATGCCGATGCCGGCACCCAGTAGTCAAACTGGATCTAGACTTTTCCTTCTATTCGTTTTTTTCTCTCCGTTTCCATCAAGCCGTTTCTTTTACGACACATCTTTCTCAAGTGCTGCATATTTGTATCTATCAAAACAGTCCAAACCCATGTGGGGACGTCAATTTTCATTGCCTTGATGTTCTTGAGAAGGGAATACTACCACTGTGAGGCAGCCTTACAAATTTCCTCTTCAGATCCTGCAGAGGGATTCTGTTAAGAAATATTTGCACGTCAAATAAAAGTCACACTATTTTCCGCTGGTGCAGGTCTTGAGCGTGGGACAGAATATTCTTTCCGGGTGTCTGCCATCACGGTGAACGGGACGGGCCCAGCCACCGACTGGACGGCAACGGAGACATTTGAAAGTGACTTGGATGGTAAGATTGACTGTTGTCACGCAGTCTTTCCCATGACTTGCCTTGAAAAAATGTTTTATCGGGATTGGAAATTGCCTCGCCAGAATCCCGGGTCCCAGACCAGCCCAGTTCGCTTCACGTCCGTCCCCTGGTCAACAGCATCGTGGTGAGCTGGACTCCGCCGGAGAACCAGGACATTGTTGTACGTGGCTACAGCATCGGCTACGGCATTGGCAGCCCTCATGCTCAGACCATCAAAGTCGATTACAAGCAGCGCTACTACACTATTGAAAACCTCGGTAAGAAAAAATCTTCTAGGAAGAATTAGAGATTTAAATACTCAATCTGATTGTAAGGTGTGTGTACGGATTTGTTGACTCGTTATTTGTCACTTAATTACACTGACGTGTTTAAGTCAGTCACTAATAAAGACCTGTGGGAAGATTGTGCTTTTCAAGTCACCAATTCTGCATGCAAAACATGCAAATTGCTTACAGTTTCTCACACAAGATGATTAAACTGCACCGCTGATTTTATTCATAGTGTCAATTTAGAGGATTAATGAGCACTGAGCTCATTCCGCAATTTGCTCATCACACCAACCAGGGACAAAAAAAAATGAAAGGGGTTCTGGTCGCTTTAGTACTTATTGTAAGGTTATTCAAATTTTCTGCTAGAGTAGACCAAATCTTCTTCTTTTTTGCTTTCTTTCTTTGAGGACCTAAAATGTGATCAATTCTGACATTATTTTAGATGGTAAAATAATGTAGTTCAAATCAGGCATATGTCCAAGCTGAGGCCCACCACCCATTTTTTAGCGGCCCACGGCCCTTATACTAAAAATAACATTTGATATTCTGTAGCGCTTTTCTACATATGCAAAGATAGAAATAAAGTATTTATGACTAAAATAACACTGTCTTTAAAATACTGTGTTAAAGGAAAAATTCAATGTCAGCAGCAAAACTTGTTTATTCCGCTTAATATTCTCTGTGTCGAGCTCCAATTAATGAACAATAATAATCCACAAGTAGGGGTGTTAGAAAAATAGATTCGGCAATATATTGCGATATTACAGCACGCAATTCTCGAATTGATTCAATATGCGGCCGAATCGATTTATAAACATCAATTTTTAATGGAAATATTCAACAAAACGTCTTACTTAGGGTTAGGATTCACACATTAAGCATGGAAGAATAGAATGTTATATTAATGGAACATTAATCCATAAAACTTTATTTCATTGCTGTTCAAACATGAGACAGACTGCAACCTGTTTGTTAAATTTAGTGGCTCATTATAAAGCTGAATTTTCTGATAAATAAATACATTTTCATACAAATCTTACAGTGTACATGTACAAGTTTACTCAATTGTATTTTCTAAATTTGAGGTTTTTTTTTTTAATCGCAATAATCAATTTATAGATTCGTATCGGAATTAATCGGTATCGAATCGTGACCTATGAATTGTGATTCGAATCGGCAGGTACTAGGCAATTCACACCCCTATCCACAAGTACCGGTTTTAAAAATGACTACAGTTTGCTCTGGTTTTGGTTGTGAATGTGGAGATGGGATTTGAGCGTTGTTCCGTGCCGTCAAGCGCTGTTTGTCCACCCCAAAATCTTGAAAATCCTCAACTATTTGCCTTACCACCTTTAACAGAAAGCTGTTATGCAACAGCTTTTGGAAATAACTAGAACATATCAACTAGCATAATTGCTTGCTTGATTGATTTTAGTGCATTTAATAAAGTAAAGCAGATTTCCAAGCAACCCTTCCATTTTTTTCCTGTATGCGGGTTCAAATGAAAAAATTTAGACACCCCTGGTTTAAATAGTGCAAGTGTCAATAGCTAGTTTAAGTCCTGTGGGTAAAGTCTCTTTGTTTATAAAGGTATGTTAGAGATATCGGTGATGGCAAATTTCCCATGTGTACATATTGGAAGCCTTCATTAGAGTCGCAGCAAGATGAATTATTTTATTCAAATGTTCTCTCTGCTAATATCGCCATTATGAGTTGAGTGTCTCTAGAGTTTCAGCTTGATTAGATGGCTGCATCAATTGATGTTGCTGCACTCCGTCTTTGCATCTCTCTTGTTCAGACCCGAGCTCCCACTATGTGATCACGCTCAAGGCCTTCAACAACGTGGGCGAGGGGATTCCTGTATATGAGAGTGCCATCACAAGACCACAGTCAGGTAGGAAGTGCAAATCTACCTCCCAAATGGGGGGGGGGGGGGTGGCAAGAGCTCCACATTATGGATCTACTTATGATTTATCTGAACTTAAAGGTGCCTTGCGGAGTTTAAAATGTTAATGTTAAAAGATCCCTGACTTTTTAACTGCTACTGCGCCTATCAGCTTGTATCTTCCCTTCACTGTGGAGTTTCTTGGGGGTGGAGTGGTGGAGGACATGTAGTGTTGTGCTAGCAAGCGTATGACACAACTGTGATGGAAATTGAAAAAAAAAAAAAAAACAAGAAGATGAGGTCGGCTTTGAGAACAGCCCAAACTCGGACTAAATAACAGAAAAATCGAAGAGTTTTTTTCAAGCGCATGTGCAAGAGGTGGCAGTCACAAGTAAAAAAAAAACGGTGACAAACTCCGCAATGCATCTTTAAAGCGGGAGTCAACCCCTAAAAAAATCTTTACAATATGTTCTAGGCAGTCCCACTAGTCTAAACATGGTATTCTGATTAACTCTTTGACTGCCAGACGTTTTCGGAAACGGGATGCCGCCAGTGCCAGCCGATTTTGACTGATCTTTCAAGGTCCATAGAAAATGTTGTGTTTGGACTATGGAAACACACATACTACCAAATGAAAGATTGAACTCTCATCTTTCATCAAAAAAAAAAGTTTGTTTCTACCTTATTCCGTTCTTCAGTAATCAACAATAGAAAATGGTTAGTTTCACCGAAATGCTCTGTTTTGAAACAAAAAGCGGAGAAAAAGAGATTTTTGTGAAACGATGTTATTTCATGCACTCTAGTGAATTGTACACTTCTTTTTGTCCATGAATGATGCCACAAACACCTAAATAGTGCTTTACTTCTGTAATACACCACCACCAACAATGAAAAAGTGTTTTTTGGTTGCAAAATACGTTTATTTCCATTCAACAGTGTAACAATTTGACAAAAGAATTTTGCAAACTATTTACAAATGTGTGCAACTGTGGTACTATTTACAATTATGTGGATGTTTCAAATACAGTTTTTCTTTTGTAACACTGCCCTGCGTGCAAGGAGACAGAGCAGGATTTGCACAACAGATACGTTTCACTTCGATTGTCCGTTTTGCGTGCGGACGTTACACTTTTTTGACGGCCTTTTTTTCCGGGGAATAGCAAGTAGCAGACTGTACCCACTCCTCTGATGAATATGCATTGGACTCGGGGTACTCTTCGTCGTCCGATTGAACGTCCGCCTGAGCGTGCTCGGTTGTGCTCCGCGTTTTCCGGTGTTAGCCTCGCTAGCCCGTGAACCTTTATGACGTCGTCATAGCCACCGCGTCAGCGCTTCCAACTTCGGCGTCAACCTCGGAGTCACCATCATCATCATCGATGATGATCATCGTCGTCATCAATGTGCTCTTTAGCGTTGGTCGATACTTTTCGTCTTTGAAAAAAACTGCTCCAGCGTGAGCTGCTTGCAACCGGTCACCATGTTCTCTTCCCTTCCCCAGCCATTGTCCCCTCTCGCTCTGCCTCACGTCTTCTACTGACGCCTACCCAATCTTGTCAAAAGAGAGTCATTGCTGCCATCTAGGGGCCAAAAATAGTCATTAGGCTAACTAGATCTGCTTGAAACTTTCACCACAGCTGGCCAAGGCTTTCCTCCACCCGTTTCCCCCCCAAAAAAATTAAAAAATGGATGAAAAAATGGATGACGTCTTTTAACATCATTGGCGGCCCTCCGTAGGTTTTTACTTGACGTCTTTTAACGTCCATGGCAGTGAAAGAGTTAATATTGTGTTTGTGGAATATAAATAAACTAGCAAAATCCACCTATTTTAATCTATTTTGAGGAACAGCCATTTTGCCGTTCGCAATCGACTTGCGCCCAATTCACACTGAATGCGTAACGGCATCCATATGGACGCCGCAAAGGAATAGAAAGCATTTGAGTCTGCGTGCCAATTCACACCAGCTCCAGTGCGGTGCGTATCGGTCGGATGCAGAGCTGCGGAAGGTTTCCGCAAGGTTTCTATTTTTTCCGGATCCCGCATGCGGACTTTCATGAAGCTGAAGAAATTACACGAGCTGGACAGGAAGTTAGGCGTCGGCATCAAGGTAGATCCGGTATATTTCAAAATAAAACCGTTTGCGAACCCGTTTTTTGGGGAGAGACGCTAGCTAACTACATAGCATGACATAAGTCGGACATTTAAAAGACCAAAAAAGATGAGCTCAGAATAAACAGGCACGAACAGCCCACGCAACGCAAGCAGTGTGAATTGCAGTATGCCGTATGGAAACCGCTCCGCAGTCGGTGTGAAATTGAGTGTTAAAATGACATCACGGATGCTCGGGTAACGACCGGTCATGGTGAGCGTCACATGACAAAACTCAGAAAACAGATGAGCTGTGATTGGTCGTTACCTGAGCCCTGAGCAACTGTGATGTCATTTTCAGTCGACACAAAGTGGCAAAATGGCCGTCAATTGAGATGGATAAAAACAGGTGAATTTTGCTGCTTAATTCGTATTCTGCAAATGCAATTTTAAACATCATTTTTGGGTTGATTTCCTCTTGAACATTAAGTACACTTTCACAACTTCCACACCCGTTTGCTGCAATACAGTTTGACACCACTGTAAACTTCAAGTACGACAATAAACACAAATAGTGTCAATCAAAGCAAAACATTACAACAGAATGATGACTCCATCACTTGGATCGGATCTCATTAGATGTAAAGGTGCACCTAATGTTATGTTAGGACTCCAAATCTCTTTTTGATCAAATGTTTGCATGAAAAGGCGAGGCAAATAGTGCATTTCATTCACAATGTAACTCAGGGCACATAAGTACAACTTTAAATAGAATTTACAAAATAGTTAAAAGACATTTTAAAGCAAAGAAAGAAGAAGTAGCTTAGAAAAAAAGTTGCGGAACTGTTTATGTGGAGGTCTGGCCAGAACTAACACAGTGCGCCACTTGCCTTGATTGCTGCATAGTCATGTTTGCTGTCCCTTTGTGTTTATGAGCCGCGCTGCAATCTGGTTATGATCTGCATCTCAATTATAGACCAAAACAAAAGACCCAATCCAGTGTTCACCACAAACGCTCTTCAAGTATGAAGCCCTTCTAGTGTGCTTCTATGAAAGCAGACTTCGCGCACACTTTGTGTCAGTGTATGACGATAAGTTGCACGGGATCCCCGGGGCGTCCCAGAGGGGGGTCTGCGCCCACCCCCCTTTCAAATCTAGACTTGCAGCTCCCCGCTCAGCCTTGATGGCGCCACTTTGTCTCCTCCGTCGCTCTGTTGCAATACTGAGAGGGCGGGATGCTGGATGACATGAATCACGTCTGCATGCTTTGAGGGGGGGGTCGTGAAAGTAAGGGGGGTACAGCCTAAGTGCACACACGCACAAGCCTCTCTGTGAGGTTCAGTGCTCCTCCTCACATCCTCGTAGACGCACACGGCGCTGCACACACCCGGACCCCCTGTTGTGTCTTTGGCAACCCTTCGTCAGATCCAAACGTTTCCTCTCAAAGCAGAACCAAAAACCTTCCGCCATCGTCTGCCGCTGCCTCCTCGGGGGCGCCGTCTTTTCCTGCCAGTTTGTTCAAGTCAGGATTAAAAAGACAAGCTGACCTACATAGTACTTTGGAAACAAAACTGTGGAAAAACTTGGTGAACTTGGTTTGAGAGAGCGTGGGGTTTCACATGCATCATAGCGCAATGATTTGAGCGAAAAGCAAGGAATGTTAGTAAGACGAGTGGTAAGGCACCGTCTTCCATCAGTTTTCTTAGTTGGGTAAAAAAAATAATGCAGCTTCTGCATTTCACTCAAAAGCCACAGTACACTCCGTAACTGCATGAATGCTCGGGTCTTCATCATGCACGCAGTACAAAGAGCTTGGAACAGAGAATGGAGTCATGCAGGGCGAGGACCAACAAGTAGTTGAAGAGAGTCATCACGGATGACTGAGCAGGGCTTTTTCTTTTATCACTTAATGGAGTGAAGATCCTGGAGAAGTCAAGCACATGGGCAACCGTGGGGGGACCCCTTAACTCGAGAAATGTCACGTTTGTGGCCATTTAGCATTGGTCAATATTTCTTAGCATGTTGCTAAAGAAATATTTGAATGAAAGTAAGAAAAATAATAGATTAGCTTTGTATGCTCATTAAAACTAAAATTGGCATTCTGATTTCAAAATTGCAATCAGTCTGTTTTTTTCTCCACAGCTTCCCTTCCAGATAAGCAAAATTCTACTGAACTCTAAAACGAGAATTGTTGAACCAATTTTAGATTACAAATAGAATTGTTGACCAACTTAAAAAAAATTGCTTCAGTTGGTAAAGACGATTGAATTAATTGGAGTCCAAAGTGAATATATTAAATTAATTATGAGTTCAATGAACTTAATATATTCACCCGAATTAAGTTCATCCAAAGTGACTCCAATACAAAGTATTAAGTATAATGAACTCATAATTAATTAAACTTTTAATATATTCACTTTGGACTAACTTAATTCAATTGTGTGTTACCAATTGAAGTGATTTGTTTAAGTTGGTCAACAATTCAATTTGTAATCTTAAATTGGTTCAACAATTCTCTTTTTAGAGTGTGATTAGCTGTAATACGACTGTAGTACGAAGAGCTGATTACGATTAGACTCATCTATAGCTATGCAGTCAAAATTGAGATGAGAGGTGTTTGCAACTCCCAGTAGGTCAAGTACTATCAATATCTGCTAACAGAAAGCTAGCATAGTGGGAATGAAAAAGATTAGTGCTAGCTTTTCTCTGAACCTTGTAACCATGGGTATACTGTTGTAAGTTCTATTTTGTTTTATGATTATTTTTTTTTAAAGCTCGGGCTCAAACTGTTCAATTTTAGTGTTTTATTGGCATACATACACAATTCATTCATATTTTTAAGTAAAATGGTGATCCTATAGTTCAAATCTTGATGCGATAGAAAAAAACTGTTTTGGATCCTGCACCCGCAAATTAGTTCAAAACCGCTGTCAGACCCAACTCGACAAAACTTGTGTTCTCCAGGGTAATTCACTGTAATCAATAGCTCATCTCTTCCTGTCCCTCACAGTAGTATTGATAGCACGCAGCAACGTTTAAAAGTCTGTAGATGTGTCTGATTTTAGAGGTCAGTGTCTGTTTTTCTAATAGAATCTTTTCTCTTTCTCTTCACCCTTCCCAATCCCATGTTCATTGTGCTTATGTTTGGTTTCTCCGTTCACCCTTCCATTCTTCCTTTTAACGCAATAACCTTCATTTTTCCGCCTGTCCGTCCTCCCCTGCATCCCGTCCGGACTCCTGCCTGATTGTCCCATGACCATGCCATGCATTTTCTTGTGTTTTTAATTTGCTCATTTTAATTTGTGCGCTTGCATGCGGGTTTGCTGCCTGACGGGCAGACCCCATAGACCCTGACGTTGACCTGTACGAACTCTTCCATGCTCCATACACCCCAGTACCAGATCCCACCCCCATGATGCCACCTGTGGGTGTTCAGGCCTCCGTGTTGAGCCATGACACCATCAAAGTGACCTGGGCGGACAACTCTTTGCCAAAGAACCAAAAGATCACTGATAACCGTTACTACACAGTGCGCTGGAAGACCAACATCCCTGCCAACACAAAAATGAAGGTAAGGAGTATTTACAGTACAATAGTAATAATAAAAATGCATCAGATTCTTATAGCGCTTTTCTAGACATTCAAAGACGCTTTACAATGGAGTGGATACATTATTCATGCACTCACACAATAGCCAAAGCTTCCCTGGGGCAGGCTTAAAATTAAAAAGATGTACTGTACTGTAAAAAACGAGCGTGATATTGATTTGTGTTGAGGATATTTCCTGTCACTAGATTTATAAGACATTGATGTTCATATTAAGAGCTATATAATCTTTAAATTGAAGTAACTTTTTGAAATTGCAAAATACAACTTTGACCCCAGTCTCCACAAATATATGCATTATTATTAACACATTCACTGCCATAGACGGCTATAGACGTCAAAGATTCCTTTTGACTGGGCTGGCAGTGAATGAGTTATATTTATTACTACTAAATTTTTCCAAGTAAGGGGCGGTCATTAATCGTGCGTAAAAAAAAAATAGAACTTTAAATTAACTCAAGTTTAAGGCACACATTTTTAAACCCCTAATAGCCAAGCCTTAAGCCACTAATAGCTTTGTTTCTTTAATGACAGCCGTTTTTAAACAGTAGGATGACACAAACAAAATATTTCCATGTTGTATATTTGTAGAGTGGTGGCATGGAAGAAACTATTTTATTTTGAGGTGGAATTTGTAGTATGTGCCTTGTTTAAGTCACTTGCCATGTGATATGAATGTCATCTTTCATAAATTGAATGTATAAAATAATGAACACCAACATATTGTCACCATCACAGCGGCATTGTACAGCACAGCACACTAGCATAAGTCAATATTTGAATTTGTGTGATTTGCACACTGCGACAGTGATTTAAAAGCTCCACGGGCTTCATTATGGTACTATCCAGTTAACTAAATCCCATACATTTACATGTCTATTAACAAATTGATCAAATACTTTGTGTGCTCATAACTGCTTCTACATTCTGCCTTCTGTTTTTTTTTCCTATCTCACCATCTGCTATTGTACTGCCCCCTCTTGAGAACAGTACATTAAATCTTCTTAAAAATGGCATTCCAGATTACATAGACGGTTAAAAAACAGAGTAGACATCTTTTGTGATATGTACTAACCTTGATAGTAAAAATAATTTAGGCTGCTCTGTTTAATGACAAAGGTAAACACACTGCACACTGCAGGCAAATGCAACCCAGATCAAACTTTTTTCCCAAATGCAACCTGTATCTGACTTTTTTATGTCAGTCTGAACCGCTCAATTAAGATTTTTTTCATATCCGACCTGGGTCACTTTTATATGTGGTCCTAGATCGGATACGTATCCGAAATTTTGCAATGCGACCGCAGTCTGAACGGCCAGGTCGCGGGAAGGGCCATTAAGCTTGACGCATCACGGAGGTCCGCTCGGCTCGGGAGATGTACGTGAATCGGCAAAGTTGTTTCGAATAACAGTTGTGGCTTTATATTTGACTTTAATTAATCCCACATGAAGTCTAAAAATGACATTTGTGGTGGTGATATTAGTCATTTAGCCACGCAGACGGCTCAATTATTACGTGCGGCAATGACGTGACGTCATCATTCAGGAGAGGAAAAAAGGAGAGGTCTCTGTGTGATGAGGCGCTCGTACAGGCTCATTCTCCTCATTTTCACAAAATTATTACTGTTATATTAATATTTCTACCTCCTCCTGCATCACTCCTCTGTTGATATGAGATGGTAAAAATATGACCCCCGACGACGGACTTGTAAAAGTCCGTAGCCCTGACACGCTGGACCATACGTATTTACTTCTGCAAACACAGCATTGTGAGTGACGTTGTATGTTCTTCTTCGCATGCGGGTCACTTTGGGGACGCATTACGTCCACACAGCAGACAGACTGAGGTCGCAATTAATAGGTAATGTGAAGGCTTACTCAAAAAGAATCAGATTTCACCCAAAAAAAATCGGAATTGAGCATTAAGACCTGTAGCCAAAATACCTTTGTCAAACTGAACAACTGCCTCTTTGTAATAGATTTGTGCTAAATATTTCAAACCAGCTGTAAACTGAAGTGAGTCATTAGTTGCACTTCACATAGGTTGAATCACACACACGCACTCACTTGACTGTTTCTTGAGTTCTGAACATCCTGAAAGTGCAGTCAGTTCTTTTCTCAATGACTTTGGTTACCTTTGTTTAGCACTTAGATGCAAGGGCGCCAACAGGGAATAGGGCTTATGTGCAGCCAACTTCTGCATTCGGCAAAGCAGGACAAAGCACTTCCCACAAGTAAACATCTACAATGCCTTTTGTTTTACTTTCAAGAGCTGCCAATGATGACAATATTCAACATTTGGTCTTTTTTAATATTCGTCTTTGTGTTTACGTATATCATATAACATACAGGGGGACCCTTGAAAACGCTTAGTGGCAGTATATCCCTGCCCTGTGTAAAGTTCAAATGGGAACTGTCGCCGGCTCTTTTATCTTGAATGCTCACTATAACTAATAATAACAACCAGGAGGCTGCATATTTTCAGTTAAACTATTTCCTGGTTGCCAGAAAGATCGAGTTCACAGCTGTGGAGCCTTTTCTGCTGAATGCGGAAGAAGCTCTAATCTATTCAAAATGGTCTCTACTCTTATACTGTCTCAGCCTAGCCCATATCAAAATGTGTGACTTGATGGTCTTAACTGGTTTCAACTGGATAAGTGTGCCAATGTGCAGATAGATAAGAAGATGCCAAGCCAGGACAGGTCACAGCGACACAACGGCCTAGCTCAAGTCACCTATTTAACCATTAAGAGCCTAATCTAACAGCTGCTTATTTATTTGTTTATTTATTAACACACATAAAGTCCAGCAACCTGTTTCCTGGTTTGGTCACATGACGTTCCGCAAAAGGCTCTTTGGGGCACCGAGACAAAAATCTTGCTTTAAACTGCTCCATGTCAGTGCCACAAAATGAAAATAATATTTTCAAAATTTATCATTAACCGCCCCCCCAATATATTCCCTGCAATAGTATTCATGCTGGTATTTCACAAACTAGCAAATTCAACCAGAAACTTTTAGCATTGAAAGAATAACATTGGCACCTATGGAAGCCATATTGTATGAATAGCCGAGAACGATGAAATGATCTAAAAAGGTTTCTTGAGTGAGTTAAACACTAATGTGTCTTGTTCTTCTGTCCACAGATTGCCAACACCACCAGCCTGAACCACGTGGTGACAGGACTGAAGCCCAACACGTTGTATGAGTTCTCCGTCATGGTGACCAAAGGCCGGCGCACCAGCACATGGAGCATGACAGCTCAGGGAACCACCTTTGAAACCAGTATGAGTGCTACAAACCTGCATCACAACACAGAAAACCTCTCACTGATAGCTAACCATTGATAGCTTCGTGTTTTTTTTTCTATTTACTTGAGAAAGGGCCCTGCTTGCGAATAGTGAAAATCTGCACTCCCCTGTAGAATATTATTATTGTCTCTAGGCTCTAAAGCACTACTTTACTACTTGCTTATGGACAAGGCAATCGATGAAATGAATCTCCTCCCCTCACTTCAACATTGATGCCACCAAAGTAGTACCTTAACTCATTCACTCCCAGCCATTTTCACTGAAGCAACCCCCTTCGCTCCCAGCTGTTTTACAGGATTTTGACTGATTTTGCAAGGCCCACAGAATATTGTGTTCTATTGCTATAAAAACATGGAACCTACCAAAAGAAAGATTAGTCTCTTCTTATTAAAAAAAAAAAGTATATTTGTATCTGTTTCCGTTTTGCAGCAATTAGCATTAGAATATAGCTAAGTTTCATCAATATTCACATTCCTGGTGAAAACACTGACAAAAAGAGCTTGTTGCAACATGGCCCTGGCTTATACTCTGCTGCCACCTGCTGGCCATTTTATGTAATCACTACCATCGCTTTAGACCGCCTCTTCATGTCAGAAGCTGCATCAAAGCTTTCTGTATGCGCCTCCATAAAAAAACAGAACAAAAAAAGTATGAATATTTTTGGGGGAGTGAAGAACAAAGAATTAAAGAAAACTTATTTACACGTTTTTTTGGGTGTGAATGAGTTAATATTTGACAGGACTAATACTGTAACATGTATGCGGGTTCTTCTTTTTCCTGCAGTGAATGCATTCTGTCACTTCCCTCTTTAGTTCCAAGCTCCTCCCCTAAAGATGTAACGGTGGTGAGCAAAGAGAACAAACCTCGCACCATCATCATCAACTGGCAGCCTCCCTCTGAAGCCAACGGAAAGATCACAGGTAATTACGTTTCATAATATTATCTGAAATATTATATGTGTATATAAATCAAATCTACCTCACTGCACCTTCCTTTATAGGTTACATCATCTACTACAGCACAGATGTCAATGCGGAGGACCACGACTGGGTTGTTGAACCCGTGGTGGGCAACCGCCTGACTCACCAGATCCAAGATCTTACTCTTGACACGACATACTACTTCAAAATCGAGGCTCGAAACTCAAAGGGCATGGGCCCGACATCTGAGGCTGTGCAGTTTAGGACCCCAAAGAGTGAGTTTATCTAAGCAACTAAATATGACGTGCATAAAGCACACATTGATTAGGGCTGCCAGATTAAATGTATAGAGGTGTCATTTTGTACCTACATAAATGGAGGTCAGAAATTGCTATATTCTTACATAATGACGTTTAGCGATTGCAACATTGCTTATGCCTTGCCTTACCTGCAGTTGTGTAGATGTGCCCCTGAGAGTACGACATGTGATTTGGGATTTCTACCTACACAAATACACTTCTTAGTATAATGATGAACATATAATTAAAGTCATACCTCTCTGACAGTAACCATTAAAATTAATCTCAACAATCAGAATTGTTTAGTCTTCACTGGAATAAAAATCCTCTAAAATAAATCGAGCTTCAACTGAAAATGTAAAGTCCTGTGTGGGTCACGAGATATACAGTAACTTGAAAGAGTTTTGCTCAATTTGTTGAAAATTTGATTTTACTTGTTTGCCAGCTTGCCTTTGCTGTAGTGTACTTCTGTTTTTTTTGGTTTTGACTTGTCTCAATTTCAAATTTGACGCCTCCTCACAGACTTCATCTCTTACTCTGTTTCCTTCTCACTTGCCACTCTTTTGAGCTAACCTGTTATTTTTTTACTTTCTTTTTTTCCCCCCTTTCTGCGCTTCTTAAGCTGAGTCCTCTGACAAAATGGCTAATGACCAAGGTAAACTCCCCTCACACTTCATCTTTGTGTGCACACTGCTGACTCTGCTGCTCTTAGCAAAAATTTCCAACTTTTGGGCCGCTTAAAGGCTTTGGCTTTTGCTTATAGCAAGTATTAGATCATAGTATAACCTATTGGCGTACAAGATATGACACGACCAGAAGCCATTCATCAATTTAAAGACTTTCTGTCGAGCACATTTTCCCTCGTGAAGCCGCTCTTTGTGTCCACTTACAGCCTCCAATCTTCCATCCAAGCCTGGACCTCCAGGCAACCAACTTCCCCTTGATCCTGGATCAGCAGTTGGTAAGATTTTCCACATTTTCAGCTTTACCAACACAAATTCTAAGTACAGTATGTACATATGGTGTGCAAACTGAAGATATTTGATTCATCTTTAGGCATGGCCATTCAAATCGCTTTGGGGCCTTCCCACTTCAAAGTCACAAATTAAAAATAGCATTTTTTAGACCCACTGTAATCACAAGTACTCGAGTCGTTATCGATACCGAATATCAATACCACTAGTATATAAAACTCCCCCCAAAAAACAATGACAATTAAATTAAAAAAGACCCACATAAATCAATATACTGTAGCATGAATCCTTAAAATAACTTGAATTTAATTCATTCACTGCCATTGACGACTATAGACGTCAAAAATTCATGTGAACTATTTTTATTAGTTTAACATTTTTTTCCATTTCATTTTTTATGAAAACCTAGAATTTGTTTTATTGTGCATTTATAACAGATATAAAATTATCATGCGATTAATTAAGATTAAACGCCCCTTATTTTTATTTTATTTTTTAAATTAGGCCCGTCAGGGGATAACATTTTTTTATTGTAATTAATCACATGACTTCACTAATTAACTTAACTGATTAACTAACGATTAATCACAAATTTTATATCTGTTCTAAATTTACAATAAAAAAAATGTTCAGGTTTTCATACTCTTGTTAGCAAAAGTGGAAAAAAAATGTTAAACTAATAGAAATAGTTTAAATAATTTTTTACGTCTATAGCCGTCAATGGCAATGAATGAGTTAATAATTTTCTATTCTAATTTGTCATTTTTAGTTACTGATCGTTGTTGTGAATACCAATCCCTTAAAATAAGGCCTGGTATCGGTCCAATACAATACCTGGTATTGGTACTCGCCCATCTCTAAAAATAACATTGATTAAGTGATATGTAAATTCAGGGCTCTAAATGAACACCCGCCAACCGGGTGGTCATTAATATATTTACTAGTCAATTTGACTGGTAATGCAAGAGGCATTCGCGTCTGTCAGTACCAAAATGCTCAAATGTTCATTGTGAAGGTCCAGAAGGAAGACACGTCGCGACACGCTTCCCGCGGCATCTCCAAAATAAAAGTCACTACACATTTCAGCTGTCAAGACACCTTTATTGTGACGAGTTCCGACAACAACAGTGCCTCAACTGTGCGCAAATGACATTTGCAGAGCTAGTTTTCCTGAAAAGAGCACACGACTGCACGTCTTGTAAGCCTTGAAACTAATGAATAAATTATAACGCAACGCATTAACATATAAAAACGGCGTTGCCAATATGGGCGGAATAATTTGTTAGATTAGTCCGTTTATGAAAAGAGAACGGAGTTACATACCACGTCCCTCGCTTGGAACTCATTCGGTTTTGACAACTGACAAAAGTGACAATCAAAATAACAGTAGAGATTTGCCAAAAAATGGCCGCCATGAGGAGCAATTTGTTGGCAATTCTGGTCCACCAAGAACCATTAACATCGCAACTCCACAAGCAAGCACCATAAGAGCGATCAAGAAAAAATGCCAATATGTCTTAGCGAACGTAATTAATAGCGCCAGCAATTGTATTTTTCTGATTTCACGAGTGCTACACACGTGAAAAGTGTTGAAAGAAATATTGAGTTTACATGTCTTCAAATGTGTAGAATTATAAACTGAAGATATATCACCAGACTCTCTTAATTGAAATTGTACAAAACAAAGCATGTTGAGTTGGAGAAGATGTTTTGAAATGCTCACGCCATCGGGAAAAAAAAAGAGCAGGCCTTTCACAAACCGTATGGATGTGGGAGTAAGTAAATTGACTTTACTATAGGTTTTAGAATCTGTGTATTTAATACGACATAACATGCTGCCATAGACACATTGTTGTTACTTTATGTTTAGGGGCTTCAGAAAGAAAAGCAAATCTGGGAAATTTCCACTGGGGAAAAAAATGGCTGTTGGAAATTGTGTTTGGCTAATAACTTTACAGAGTCACCAGCCATGTTAGGTGGTCATCAAAAAAGTTAATTTAGAGCCTTGTGTATATTTGTGTTTATAAGTGTTTATTTTCCCCATCAAGCAAATGTAGTCAAATGCCCATCCATTGTCATGGTAGATATAACATGAACTGTGTTTACGGTTTCCGTGTTAAGTGGTCTATAAGTGATCTTTTTTGAAGGCAAATCCGGGATGGGAAGCAGTGAAAATCACATCCTCGTCATCGTCATCATCATCTCAGTGGGAGCATTCACCATCATTGTGGTGGTTGTGGGGGCCTTCCTGTGTACACGCCGCACCACGTCACACCAAAAAAAGTAAGCAAAAGCCACCACGCATCAACTTTTTATCCTTTTTTTTGTTCATAAGCTCTTAAATCTTTGAATTATGAGTTGACCGCTTCTCCCTGCTGATGTCTGGCTCAGCCTCTTACCAATTTTAGTCCCCATGAGGCAACAAGGATTGGATTTACAGAAGGTCTGTTACTTCCATCAAGGTTTCCTGTCGTAATTCTCAAGCAATCATTGTAAAAAAAAAAGATGTGTAATGTAGCCGATGTTGTGGTTGTTGAAGCTCAAATCAGCACACACTTTTAGTATGTCTGTTCTCTGCTGTTTGTAACATCCAACTGATCACATTACAAGGGCGACAGATACGTTCATGGTCTGATGGTCTTCTCCATGACTCTGCCTTGACGTCACACAGGAAGCGGGCGGCCTCCAAGTCGTCCAACGGCTCGCACAAATACAAGGGCAACGCCAAGGACCTGAAACCGCCCGATCTTTGGATCCACCATGAGCGGCTGGAGCTCAAACCAATGGACAAGTCGCCGGAGCCCAACCCGGTCATGACCGAAACGCCCATCCCCCGCACCTCCCAAGACATTACTCCAGTTGACGGCGGCATGGACAGCAACCCCCACCTGCAGCAGAGGCGAAATTCCTACCGTGGTCAGTCTGTGGGGAGAAAAGCAGTTAAATGAATGTTATGGGCACACAATGAGACTCTGGCTTTTGAGTTAAGACAGTAGCTGGTGGCTAAACTATTGTTTAGATGCCATTTTGTTTTTTTTGGTTTTGTTTTATACTTCTTTTTTTTTAACTCGTTCACTGCCATTGACGGCTATAGACGTCAAAAATTCATTTGAACTATTTCTATTAGTTTAAAAAATGTTTCCACTTTTGCTAACAAGAGTATGAAAACCTAGAATTGTTTTTACTGTACATTCAGAACAGATATACAATTTGTGATTAATCGTTAGTTTACTAGTGAAGTCGTGATTAATTACAATTAAAAAAATTGAATCCCCTGACGCCCCTAATTAAAAAAAAAATAATTTAAAATGAGGGACGTCAGACGATTAAAATTTGTAATCATAATTAATCGCATGATTTCAATAGTTGACCCACGATTAATCACAAATTTGATATCTGTTATACATTTTTTCTAGGTTTTGAAATGAAATTTAAAAAAAAAAAGTTACACTAATAGAAATATATCACATGAATCTTTGATGTCTATAGTCGTCAATGGCAGTGAATGAGTTAAGCAGCAAAGCTGTTTCCGTTTTTTATGGTACTAGCATAGTTGGGGAAAAAAATACAGAACCACTATTTATTTATTTAGGTTGCGCCGCGCCATGCTCGACATTCCGGAGGACCGAAAACATTTCCTTTTACACACCTTCAATTGGTGGTAGCTGAAAATAGACTAAACTTTGCTAGACGAGCTAAAAGCAGGTCTAAATTGTGGCGCAGGGGGTGTAACGCGAGTTTAGTGAATTTAATCATGGTGCAGGCAGTTAGTGAGCTGGGGGGTTTCCTCTTCTTCTAGCTGTTAATTATGCTGCATCCCCTCTAGTGCTGCCGTCCATATGGCGCAACGTGGTACTACAACTGAAGGTCCCTGGTTACTTTAAAAACCTATATAGTTCATTGTTATACAGTTGGGGTGTAAACAGTGAAACGTGATTAAAAAGGTGATTCACGGTACTAATTTCCACTAGTTTTGCCCCTTTTGCAGTACACGTTATCTATATCGGGGCCTCGCCGTTGTCCTGACCGTGCAGGTACAATTTCCTGTCCCTGCCCTGCCAATGTTCAGGTGTTGTAAACACTGCTGGTCAATCATTCGTCATGCAGATTTGTAATTTGTCAGTTGAGGATAACAAAAATAAATAAATAACCACACTTGCTAGTTGCTAACATTAGCTTCCCTTTTTGCTGGGCCTTAGCTCTAAAGTTGCAGTAATTTCCTCTCAACTAAAATGTGTCTCATTACTGTGGCCACAAATTATCAAAGTAAATGCAGCGGCTTCTCCTCCATTGTTGTTAGTGTGTCTAGTTCCATCTCTTGCCTTCAATTAGTGCCTGGTTTACACAGTTGCAAGTCATATTTTTCTGGATGTCTGCGCTCACTGTGTGCCATTTTAAATTTGTTTTATCCTTTTTTGATTGTCTTGCCAGTCATGCATGCTTTTCATACACATCATGTTCACACTATCTTGCATCAAAAAGTGTTCAGTTAATCAAATGACTATCTCACAATATATTTTTACAATTAGGAGTGGGGGGGGGCATTTAAAAGGTCCCCTGGTTTAAAATGGATTGATCTTTAAAAAGGGCAGAGTAGCAGCTCTCTCTGATGGGCTGGTTTCCACCATACTTTTTAGGCCATGAATCAGAGGACAACATGTCGACCCTTGCAGGCCGGCGGGGGATGAGGCCTAAAATGATGATGCCTTTTGATTCACAACCACCTCAGCGTAAGTGTGTGTAACCATCGGTGTGTCTGATGAGTGAGCTTGTCATTGTTTACAGCGAGTGAAAATGTGGGCGCAGCACGATGCCGTGATTAATTTATTGTTGATGATTTTGTTCTTGACAGAGTATGAAAGTGTGTGTTTGTGTATGTACCTCCACCTCCTTCATCATCAGCCCTCTCTCATGCTAAACCTCCATGTCCATTTGAATCCACAGCTGTAATTAGCGCTCATCCCATCCATTCCCTCGATAACCATCAGCACCATTATCACATGGGCAGCCTGGCGTCGCCCACGCGCAGCTACCTCTACCACCAAGGCAGCGGGCACCCCCGCCCGCATGCCTGCAGCCCCATCTCCCATCTAGACAGGGTGGACTCCACAGGTGAGACACTGCCCCATGCTGGTCAGTGGAGGAATTACAAGATAGGACAAAACAGTCATGTCATGTTTCCATTTTCATATACAGTATTTATCTTATATAATTCCATTGTTCTCTGCTTCACCTGTTTTACTGGTTTCTACCACGGACATCATTCAATGAAGTCTGCCATCAAAGTTACAATTAAATGTGCTTCGACTTGTAGCAGCAGCTGTTGCTGCACAACATGAGCGGTTTTTAGAGTGGAGATGATTTGGACCAAGGGAAGTGACGGTAGTGGGGAACAACATATGGCCACTTTTGAGCAGCCAGATGTGCATTTTTGTAGCTGCTTTTTATTTATTTATTTATTTAGTTCAGCTTCTTTCTCTCTTTTTTAATCGGTTCAAAAAGTAACAATTCTGACATTCATTGAAAATAGAATATGTAAAATACACATAATCAGTTATTTACAGGGCTGCTGCTTTTAGCAGAAATTGTGGCAAATATAAATGCCAATTTAATTAGCTAACATGTCGCTGCAAGGCTGCATCCTGTGAAATTGATATCAGATGATTTGTAATTTGTATTGATATTGTAAAGGACAGAAATGTACACCAAAACTGCACTTCTGTTTTTGTTTTGGAAATTGTACCCTGTTTATAACTACTACACTACTTACAGAAAGTTAGGCATGCATTTGACTTTTATCTAACATTTTTGATGAACATTTGTGTAGTGTTTTAGTACATTTTGCACCACATGCTTTTCTCTGGCTTTGATCCATGAATTAATTTCCAAGAATCTCGATTTCTAGCCTTTGTGCGACTCTTGCACAGGGTTCCCGCGGGGTCTAACAGTCTTAAAAAGTCTAAAAATTCAGAAACGTAAATTTTAGACCTTGCATTTCTGTAAAAACACCCATATTTTCATCCCAGGTCTGAAATTTAATTTACCCAAGTATTAAATTATTATATCCCCTCCGTCCATTCTGAGAACTGTCTGTGGAAAAGAAAAAAAAAATCCCTTTTGCGTTGTTTCTCCTGTCTGCGTGCGGGAAACGTCCACACTAAAAGCAAAGGGGTACTTTTGAGGGGGTGCGTTTGTATTGTAGTCAATATAGTTCGGGCGGGCGGTTAGTTCGTGGCGGTTAGCATAGCATCTAGCTTGTTGCATTCGGGTCTCGGCAGATAAAACCCTTCGATCGCCGCTAATAAAAAGTTTTAATCGGGTGGGGGTCGCCGTCTGTGTCTGTAGCGGACATTGAGTTTGATGATCTGTGCAGCATTCTCAGCAATTAGTCAGGTATTTGTCTTTATTCATTTTATTAACAACTTTGATTCGAAGTTAGCACATGACGCTATCCCTTTGCGGCTCTCTTTTTTGGCGGTCTATGTAGTACGTCATTATGTGGGTGCAACATAGTGTGCCACCAAGTGTTCAGACGGAGACACTACAGTTTGTGTGGAAACCGGTTAAATGAGAGCTACTTTAGGCACGCTGTTGCATTGAATTTGAATTATTTGTACTTGCCTTGGAAAAAAACTTGTACAACTGCATATTTTGAATGTGACTTTTATGGCCACGAGATATTTTACTTTTATTTATGTATTTAGTTTTTAAAATTACTTTTATTGTGTATTGTACAGGGTGTCTGACCACGGGTAAAAAAATATAAATGGCCCTAGAAATTTGATCAATAAATGAGAAAATCAACACTTTAATGTATAATATACAATGTTTTACTAATTGTCAATTATTTTATCTCTTATTAGGAATCTTTACTTATTTATTTCTCTCATTATTACAGCTATCTTTTTTTTTTTTGTCTTTTGTTTTGCCAAGTGGTGTCATGCTTGCAATGATGAAGTGACGAGTTCTGGTGTTGTGCTGTGTTGTCGTCATCCTCAAAAACGGAATGTTTGTTCAATCATTGACATTGCATTATCAAAGAAAGCAGGCGATTTTCAGCACTCAAGATTGGTGAATCATTTGTACAATAAAAAAATGATGATGAATAGTAACGATTTGAAAAATGTTAAATTGACCCAATTCTGATGTGAGTTATTGGCCCAAGGCTAGCGATATACAGGGCTAGTGCTGGGTCTGGCATGGCCACCACCCGAAAAGGCGTAACATAGAACCCTGCATTAGCTAAAGCATTATAGCACAGTGTCGGCCACTTGATTTTAATGTTGAAACTTTTTTTTTTTTCTGAGAGGAGTTTTGCCGTAGTGGAAGTGGCTGCGATAAGTAAAGCAAAGCAAAGCCTCTTTCTCCGGTGTGTGCAAATGAAGCACCCGTGTACACTCCGACAGTGAAACGCTTGTGAGTAAAGCGAGGCGAAACACTCCCTTCACTTTTAGTGTGAATGTAGCATTATAATTAGGTGGCTCGGTGTGTCCATTATCGCATACCGCACCTTTCAAGTTTTTGTTTCCACCGAGTTTTCCGGCTGGTTGGAAGAGGTAGCAGGTGATAGGAACTCGGCTGAGTCTGCAAAAAAAAATACAAAATAAAGTTGGGGACTTCACACGCGAAACCCAGAAAGCACCAGCTTGCTATGACTTGAAGTTGGTCTAAAAATGTTCTCTGCTGATGCTGATGACATTCCGTGTCACTCTATTGTCAGCTTATGGACAACTTCCTGTTTAAAGTTTCGCAACAAGCGAGGTCCTGTTTATCAATTGTCGACTTGGACACATGATGCCAATATGTGAACAGCATAATGAAGAGGACTCTTATAAATCAATTAGAACTGAACAACAAAATGTATTGTTCAATTTATGGCAAGGATATTTTAGTTAACAAAAACTAACGTGATAACTAAAGCTAAAATAAATTTAAAAAAAAAACATTTTCGTTAACGAAATAAAATAAAAACGAAAATGCTTTTTAAAAAAACAAAACTAACTATAATTAGAGCGAAAATGTCCTTAATTTTAGTCTTTGGTAATTACTGTAATACATGAGCATTTGGGATTGACTTTTAATGTGTTTTTAAGTAGATTTATTTTGATATTAACCAGGATCAAGAGGTTTGACAGTGTGTTACTCAGAAGTGATGTCATCTAGCAGCAGCCAATAGAAAAACACGTTCAAATGACGCCGTTCCCTCCTAGCCGACAATTTTGCATGTTTGGCTTTTGGCTCCATGACTCGGCCCGCCTGCTTTTTCATTTAACTCAGCCGAAATGCACCGCCTGGTAAGAAATGCGTTACTTTTTTAAGTTTACCATGGTGTTTATTTTAAATATTGCACACAAGTGATACACTGTTTTTTTTTAAACAAAAACTAATACTGAAACTAAAACTAAACCAAAACGAAGCTATTTTAAAAAAAGAAAATAAAAACTAACAGAACCGCCGTGAAAACTAATTGAAGCTAACTAAATTTAAAAAACAAAACTCAAAACGAAAAAAAAACTAACTAGAATGAAGAATTCTAAAACTATAATAACCCTGATTCATGGATGAAATGCTTTGAATTGCTATGAAGCTCTTTTTTCGAGTACTGAGCATTTTAAAAGATTAGAGAAGGTCAAATTATGTTCATTTGTTAAGCTTGGCTTCATCCTGAAATTTAAAACTGCTTTATGTAACAATTTGCCCCAAAATGCCTTTACAATAGCCTTTTTATTGGACTATTAATGACTGAAATTTCTAATTGTGAAGCTGAAGCATTCCCACATATGTTATTGTGATCTTTATTCTCCACACTTTTTTGCCGTCAAACTCCCACGTAATACTTCCTATTTACACCGTTCAACTTGCTTCAAAAATTCTCGCCTCACGGATTATATATCGTCTGATTCCACATTACTTACAGTTTTCAAAACATCAACTTTTCCCCATTCTTTTTCAATGGTCCCGCTTTCCACGCCCACTTCCATAAAGACAACTGATCATCATTACCAGTTGTCTGATACTGCTCGGTGGAGCAGTTGGTAAAGTTGGTTAAAAAAAAAGTCTCGTAACCAGGCGGTTGCAGGTTCGAATCCCACATTGCAAACATATCCATGGCCGTTATGCTAAGTGATATCATGTTTAACGGCTGACAATTTCTCTGAAGATTGCGGCTCAAGTTTATTCTTTTGGCATTTAACTACAATTAAAAATGTGTAATTTTCACAGAATTTATCTTTCAATTTACTTCATAAGCATTCAAATCTTAGCATTCAACAAATAGCATTCAGCTTTTAAGCAATCCCACCCAATTTCTGCAGAAATTGCACTTTGTCTATTTAGTAGATTGACATCCTAACTGTTCACAATGTTCACTCCTGCAATAGTTTTCAGACTAGATTTGAGTTTGAATTTCCCGCCCTCTCTTTGCGCATGTGGCACCATGTGCGCATTGCGTTTATGAAAAAGGGAGAGTGCAGTTTCATTTTTCGGTCACAGGTGGCAGTAGAGATTAAAAATGTCAATTTTCTGCGATCTGCAATTTTAACTTGAAAGCCAAATATGATGAGCTTTTTGCTACCTTATCACATGACTGTAGGTCAGTGCTTCTCAATTATTCTGTGTTAGGCGATGGGCCAATAAAAACCATGCAGTGTGCCAGACTTTGGACACCCCTGAACATGTTTAAATTCTGAACGTAGGCAATGATGAGAGGAGAAAAAGTGCTTCCTCATGGGTGTCTTCCTGTCCTGTCCTCCAGAGTCGGTGAGGAACACGCCTTGTTCGGAGCCTCTTCCCCCAGCCGCCTCGTCCTCGCAGGCCTCCTGCCCCTCTGAGATCTTGGCGGACCCCGAGGGCAGCTACCACGGCTCCACCACCACTGAGGAGGAGTCGTGCTACACCAGCAACCTGCCGCCCCTGCGCTCGGCCCACCCGCACGCCCACGCTCACCCTCTGAAGAGCTTCGCCGTGCCTGCCATCCCAGCTACCAGTCACCCTTGCTTTGAATCTCCTGCGCTGCCCAGCACGCCCCTGCTAGCTCAGACTGGTGAGCAACACCTGCTGGTCTTCTCATAGTGTCTTGTCATGCAAACGCCGCAACGAGAGTCGAACCCAGAACCTCAGAGCTTTGAGGCAGGCATGATAGCCAATAGGTTAAAGCAAACTTTCTTTTTTCTTTTTTTTTTAAGTCACTGCATCCAGTAGATACTGACCTTGAGCAAGTTTTTTCTGAACTTGGTGCTGAAGAATTCTCCTCTTTGGTGTCTTCATCTGATTCAGGGCCCCCCACACACCCCCATGTTGTTAAAACAGCCTCCATTGGGACTCTCGGAAGGACTCGAACGCCAATGATAGTCAACGTGCCCAACGCCCCCGACGTCCCAGAGACCAGCAAGATGCTGGAGGATGTAGACAGCGTGAGTATTGTGGCGACCTGTAAAGCCCTTTTCATACTGCACTTGCTCATTGTGAAGAAGTCGGTTTCCAGCGTGACCATATTTGGAAGAGCTGACGTAGTGGCCTACCAAGAATTAAAAACTGAGGTCTTTCTGCAGTTCGACTGCACCTCAACAAGATATATTATACGTTGTTACAAAAGAAAATCCTGACTTTGCTCATTTTAAGGAAAACATGAGCAGCAGAGAAAAATAAATGACTTGGCAGGTACCTGGAGACGGACATTGTTTTTCATTTTAAAGACAGAAAGGGTTTCTTTACATTTACAGAACCTCACAACTTTGAAGCAGACATGCTAATAGTGCTGCTACTATCCAATATTTTTTAGAAACGATTAACTCACTTCACTCCCAGCCATTTTCACTGAAGCAACCCTCTTCGCTCCCGGCGATTTTTATTGGATTTTGACTGATTTTACAAGGTCCACAGAACATTGTGTTCTATTGCTATAAAAACATGGAACCTACCAAAAGAAAGATTCGAGTCTCTTCTTTCAATGAGAGGAGAAAAAGTACATTTGTATCTGGTCCCGTTTTGCAGCAATTAGCATTAGAATATATTTAAGTTTCATCATTATTCACAAATCCGGTTAAAAACACTGAAGAAAAGAATTTGTTGCAACATGGCCCTGGTTGATCTCTTATTCTCTGCTGTCCCCTGCTGGCAGTTTTTTGTAATCACTACCATTGCTTTTAGCCACCTCTTGAAGTCAGAGGCTGCATCAAAGCTTTCTGTATGCTCTAGTCTATCATAAAATAAAACATTAAAAAAAAGTTTTTGGGACCATGGCACTATTTGAAATATAACATTTTTGGGAACAAATGAGTTAATCTATTGATTATACACTCAATTAATCGATTAATTGGATCCAGTTTACTTTTGGATTAATGTGTATTGCAAACTAATTACTAGTAAAGGTAAACAAACCCTTTCTGTCTTTCAAAAGAAAAACAATGACTGAATTAGAAGACAACAATTTTAACCAGGAACCTGGATAGTTTAATCATGCAGTTATTTGTAAAAAATAAAAAATAAAAAAAAATTTAAAAGTCCCCCAAATACAACACAAAATCACTCCACCTGCCCCTCCCCAATGGGAGGCGCTTGTTTGACATCATGCACAGCAACATTCCATTCCGTGGTCTCTGCCGCTCACCACATAAGCAATGAATGTGTTTGACCTGCTAAGTGCAGTGTGAAAAGGGCCTACCACTGCAGACAGCTCTCATGCTGCTTAAAACAGAATTGTTGTAAATGACCAAACATGGATGTGCTAAAAATGTAACTTTCACACTTTCCTTCCGAATCCATGTCAGGTTTTCTTTGGGCACTGGATTGTATAACTAGCACCAGATGTACTTTGATTTTAACCACGTTTTCTGTTTCTTCTTTCTCTCTTTATTCTTCTTTAACGTCATTCTCACCCTCTGTTGGCTGTACTTTTTGAATCCATTTACTTTTTCTTTTTCTTTTTTTTTTTTAAATGGCTGATTAACACAAAACCCACAATTGGAATGTCTTTCTGCTTCTTTGCTTCTGCTGCTTTGCTTTGCTTTCATCTGCTGTCCCTTTCTGTTCATGTCACTTCCAACGCTGCAGTCCCATTGACCCATCATCCCCCCCTCCCCCCAGCTCGCCTCACCCCACCCATTTGACTCCCCCATGTCCTTTGTGAAAGGTCCCTGACTGACCCTCTCCTCTTCTCCCCCCCCCGCCCCCTTCCCCTCCTCCAGGTGCTTGCCTCCCTGCCCCCCTGCCCCTCCCCCGCCCCTCGCAGTAACCCTGTTCCTCTCCCTCAGAGCTACGAACCAGACGAGCTGACCGAGGAGATGGCCCACTTGGAGGGTCTCATGAAGGACCTCAACGCCATCACTACAGCACCATGAGCATCCACACACGCACACACACACGCACACACACACACACACATACACATGTTACTCACTATACAGATAAACCATTCATACAGGAGGAAAGTAAATTAAAAAACAACATAAACCTTTGGGAGCAAGTGGCTCATGGACACAAAATGACTTCTGTGCCCCCCAGAAAAAAAACTTCGTCCTACAAAGAAAGAAAAAAAAACAACTTCTAGGAACTTTTTCCGGCTCACCTTTCCCAGTCTCAGGAAGGAGATGAGATGGCCATTGGTGTGAAACGCTTCATGTTTTTATGAAGAAGCATTCTCGGAGACAATGAACTCGGTCAAACGATTGTGATCTTACTTCCTCGGCAAAAATACAAACATGTTTTGTTTGTTTGTTGGGTGCCACATGACGATGCACGTCTTTGTCGAAAAGTCCAACAACATGCTGGTGTTGATGTTGGTCCACGCGATCTCTGTGTTTCTTTGGTGCATTTTGTGTATCTATTGGGCCGTTTTTGGTGAAGTGAACTTTTGAAATCCGCCTTCGTTACAAGCCAACGTTATTCCGACATATAGTCATTTATGTTTGTATCCCCTCGTACCATGATTTTGTATTGCTTTCTACCTTATTGTATTCTTCATTTTTTACATACATATCCTTATAAACATGTACATATGTTGTTTTTATTTTTATTTCGAAACTGCCTCATTCTTTGATTTGGGATGAAAGCGTCACAAAGGAGTTGTAACATTTTGCAAGTTTTCTTTCCAGCGGGGTCTCCCTTCTAAAAGCCTTACCGCCGTGTTTGCAGGTTAGAAGGTAAAGGTGACTCGGACTCAGGGTGCTGCCCCCAAGCCCCTTCCCTCCCTGGCACACACACTTACATTGCAGTCAAACAATCGCCTACAACAGACCAGTTGTCTTTTTTACAAAACGTGTGTGTGCGTGCGTGCGTGCGTGTTGACTACTTCCTGGTGGCCCCACAAGAGCAACATTGTGATTCTATTACACCTCACATATTTTGGCCTTTAGAATGGAACTCCCACTGAGTTTATGCTCATCTTCATTTATGTATGAAGACAACAATAACAAAAAGCCTGATGTCAAGTCTAGTTTCCCATCATCCTGTTACCCAAAGAAATTCATGGTAGTCATTTACGATCTCAACTTTTGTGATGTTTCTCACAAATATCCATCATCGTGAATGTCATTATTAATGGAAGAGATTTTAACAATGGATACAAACTTTTTTTTTGTTGTGTGGGGGGGTGGGGGGTATGATTGAAAACAACAAAGAGTGACATTAAAAAAAAGAACAAGAAAAAAGGGCCGGACTCCATTTGGGAAATAACCTATTAAGTTGTTAACAATTGAACCTGTATTGCACTTTTTCACGGTTTTTGGAAAGTAAATTTCTTACATATCTTGTGTTTTAAATATCAAATGCTGTTTGTGTAATGTAGTGTCCTATAGGTAAAGCAGCAGGCAGCTGGTCTTGTTTTTTTGTTAATTTTTTTTCCCCATTGTTGTTTGTTTTTCTTGCTCCAGAGATGATATGAATTTGAGCGGCCGAGTGTTAACTTTTCAGCTCATGATGAGGAATTATGTTGTTGTTTGTTCGTGTACAGAGCTTTCTTTGCTTTCTGTAGGAAAACTGAAAATCAATGGCTTTTTAAGAAAACGATGAAAAACATGCCTGGGGGGGAAAAAAAGGTGTTTGTTTGTTTGTTTTTTTATTATTGGTGTATACAAACTATTATGAATACTAACAAAATAAATGTTTCACTTGTTTTATTTCATCACAAATACCCAAGATGGCCAAGCAGGCAACAACTTGTGTACAAGTGTAGCACTGGCCATACCATTAGGTACACTTTCACAGTAGAATTGGTTTGCAGTCAAGGTGAAAATAATAATAATAAATGATGACAATTCTGAGTGCTTACGACTGACAGGAACCATTGAAAATAGTACTTTCAATTTAAAAAGTATTTATTCTGATTTCTGAAGTAATGATTCCTTCTCGATTGACTAAAATCTGGACCAGTTAGCAAGCAACATGTGTAGGCTATATACTGGTTCATGGCATTTTCTACTACCCAGTAGAAGAGTATTTAATTGTTCTTCTTGTAAAAACATAAGTAACAAAATTTTGTTGCAATTAAGTGATATTGGATGATATGGGCTAGATGCCACGGACTTCCGGGTTTCACGCATCAGCGTCGTTTCCGGCCTCTGATGGCTGCATTCCAACACTCGCACCCCCACCCCTGCGCCCCCCAACGCGCGGTAGGTAAATTATTCGGACAACTGAGACCGACATACTACACGCTCGCAACGGAAACAAAGCGGGTGTGTGAAAACCAGGAAGTCGGAAGTCCCGCCTTCTCCGTGGCGTATGCCCCATTCTTTGGCACGCCTGATGTTCTCTCAAGGCATGCTAATGTGCCGCAGGCTAGCGCTGTTTCATTGCTTTAGTGTGCAGGTGCACAACAATGTTTCTGACACGATAGTGTGGGCTCTGTCTGGTCAGACAATTTGGAGTTCAAATGAGTGAGCAGTCGAGGAAAAGTGGTCTTCCATGCATGTTCAGTGATTCAACTTGTAAGTGCCTTTGGATGTCATAACAGCTGCTGCTGGCGTCAGGTAAATGAAAAGCTCATTATATGAATGTTAGATGTGGAGAAGTGAGTATGAATTATTTATTTTTTTGTTGTACTTTCAGATTGTTATTAATATAAAGTTGAAGGATACAACAATCCGATAATATTCTTCATCACCTAATACAGCATTTTAATTCAATGACCCTATAGGTGAAACTATTTTGTGTGTTCCCATGGGATAGCACAATTTCACTTACATAAGTCTGTAATCTGTACATGTAGACATTTTGAAAATGCTACGACACTGATACCACTTAACCAACCTGACCTATACCTTCCAATTAGGAGCCATGTCAGCGGCATGGAGCTACTTAAAAGGTAAGCAAAGATGACAACAGTTAGTTGACTGCAAATTATGCTTTGCAAAATGGATAACGAACTCCGGGTGGCAATAGAGATGGCCATTACACATGCTGCAGTGGCAGGCTGCTTCTTGAGCCTCATCGCACACGCCTTGGAGATGTGGCGGAGGCGGCCAAGTGGGCAATGTGTGGTGGCGTGGCACATCCGCATCCATGCTCGGCCAAACCATCCTCTACCCCAGAAGTGGGCATCGAGGGCCGAAGTCCTGCAGGTTTTGCATGTTGCCCTTCTCCAACACAGCTGATATATGATCAGCTCATCAGGAAGCTCTGCATAAACCTGATAACGATCCTGTTGATTGGAATCAGCTTGTGTTGGAAGCGAGAAACTTCCAAAACCTGCAGGACTGTGGCCCTCGAGGACCGAGATTGCCCACCTCTGCTCTACCCTGTGGGTTTCCTGATTGATTACAGTCTACATACAGTAAGTAGACACGCTGGGAACGGGTCATTTAATTAATGTTTTCTTCGATTTCTCCGCAGTTACTTTGATAATTGGCAATATTAGAGCTCATGAAACTCTTCATTAAAAAGAACTTGCCCCACACTTTAAAAAACTGCCATTTTCAAGAAAGTTTGTTTTTGATCAATATTTGATAACAACAAAACAGTTTCATCACAGCTGACGAACAGTTACAAAAAAAATCATTATTTAGTTTCTTGCTACAAGCACTTTGTTTTTGCATTAGGTTAGTGGATATTGTATATACATGCATTGATAAATGTATTATAAAATATGTTTAAAATACATATATTTTAGCATAGCATTTTTGTCATGAATCTGGACAGGAAGTGTGTGGCCCCGGAGTAGCACTGATGAAAAATTGTGACCCCTCCATCATTTAAGTTGCAAAATTTGTTGAACAGCAAACCAAAAACTCATTTCGTGCATTTGTTCCACCTAAAACTCTAACTCACTCAAAATTTCAATATTATTCAAGTACTGTGTTCGTCCTGCATATTATTCCACACCCATGTCTCCTATCTAGTGGCATATTCACCCATAATAATAATAATAATAGTAATAATAATAATAATAATAATAATGTGTCATTATGACCAGCAGAAGGCGCTCCAACCACTTGTCACGTTCCTCTCGCCTTCCTCGTCTGTGACGTCATCGACACTCACAGCAAGGAAAATGGCGTCCGACTCGTCTCGTAATCCTCCTCCTTTCCCTGCAAACGACGAGCCAGGAGAAGGATTGTCTAACTTGGCAGATGGAGATAGCGACGAGGGAGAAGATATTTTTGTTAGCAATGTAAATTCGCGTGTGCTTTTCTATCCGTAATCCCCAGTCATTAAATTAATAACTGAATGGTGCTGTCTTGGCTAGCTGGAAGTCAGCCTCTTGCTCAACTGACTTGTCTCATTTTTGGTATCCAAAATAATGTATCTGCTAGCTTGCCGTGTGTGGTAATTGTGGGCTAACTTCTAGTTATAAGACGCTGTAAATGTAATCACAAATCCAAGCCAGGAGCGAATCATCAACTGATGTTCACCTGTGACAGCCTCAAATGAACTTTGCATACGTGGGCTCCAACTCTTTCAACTTTGACATTGATGTTTTGAATTGGCTTTGCTTCACTGCCAGAAACCCTTCTTAATTCCACTTTTCGACAGCTTCGGTTCCGAATGTCTTTCTTTGCTTGGCGTCACGTTTTTGTGCAGAGTAAGTCCGTGAGTCGTGGAGTGTCTCAGCCCGACCGAGGAGGCGAGCTCCCCGCCGGTGCCGGTGATGCGAGCAGCCGCACCAGCACCCAGTCCAACGGAGTCCACTCGGACGAGGACAACGATCTGTTTGCCGGTAAGACCTTCGTAAGGAAGCGGGTGGTACTTGTGATTTTAATTGTCTTGTGAAAAGGTAGCAAAACACAAAAAAGTACATTACAGATAGACTTAAAGGGACATTTCACGAAACATGACCGTTACGATGCTTACGCAGTTACATTATGTAAGTATGCTACTTTGTCTTTACATAGCACTTCACAGAGAGGACTCACATAGAGCTTTCCGTAGTTGGAAATACAGTCCTACGCACAAACATTTCAGAAAAGGGATGGAACAGTGAAGTGCAGTGAGATTTGTGACTGATGAGACACCAATACTGCTCTGTAGTCCAATATAAAAATATGAACCCAAAATAGAAGATTATCCTATCATTTTGATTGTATTTAATAGTACTTGATAAAAGGTAAACTTTTTTTTAAGAATGTTTTCCCCTTTGTAGTTAATATGTTATGTATAACATGTAATGTACTTTCTTGCCGCCACTGTGCACTTTCAGTCGCCTTTCTGGCCAATCAGAAAGACGAAAGCTGTCCAATATAGGTCTAATTTGTTGGCCTCATAACAAAACGTCCAGCGTCACGTGTGGCCTTCGAGTCTCGCTAGCCTTCAACTTTGGCCTTCGTTTCCATGGAGACTGGTCCTGAGCGAAGGCTGCTTCATAGCACATTTTCATTGCCTACATCGCTTTGTTCTTTTTCTCTGCCACTCTTTTTTTGCTGACTCGTGCGTGAACGGCAATAACATTGGAGTATGTTGGCTGCTGATTGGTTGTTTGTGAAGATTCACGAATGAGTGGCAGACTGTGCATTTGGACACGCGTATGAGCTGAGCTCAATTTAATTGAAGGCATGTCCAAATTTGCCACGGTTTAATGTGCTCCACGGGGCTGACAGCCCCCTCGCAAAGTATTGGAACAGCAAAGTCAATTATTTTGGTTTTGTTGTGTACTAAAGACATTTGGGTTTCAGATCAAAAGATGAATATGACACAAAAGTTCAGAATCTAGATGGTGTTTAAAAAAAAAACTCAAGATAGAGAACAACTTTTGCAATAACTGCATCAAGCATGTAATTTTAAAATGATTTTTGTTTCTCGGGGTGTCTCCCCTCCTTTTATTTTTTTAGGAGGTATAAAATGCATGCTCTATTGGGTGACGGTCCTTTGATTGACTTGGTCAGTCAAAGACAGGGGTGGCCAAGTTCGGTCCTCGAGAGCCACTATCCAGCCTGTTTTCCATGTTTCTCTCCACTAAGACACCTGATTCATGATCAGGATCATTATCAGGCTTCTGCAAAGCTTGATGATGAGTGGTTTATTAGATTCAGCTGGAGGGAGACATGGAAAACAGGCTGGATAGGGGCTCTCGAGGATTCATGATGCCAGCAGGAGAATGAATTCTGAAGTCCACAAAACCAATTTTGTCTGGCAATTTACAGACAAATGCATCCAAACTAATCAGGAGATTAGTTACTTATGTTTTTACGAGAACTACCCTCCCCCCCAAAAATCAAGTTGTGCGCGCTGATTCCCCCATCAATAGACAACAAAGACTATCCCGGGCGGAATTTTCTCTGTCCGTCCGTAACCACCGGGGTTTAGAAAGTTTCCTGGGGGGAAGCCTGTTATTATTTCCAATTTGAAATTAATGCATTCCAAATTTTCAGAATTGCATTCTTCTACATTGCAACGTCGATTTGACATTAATTGTCCTAAGGCTTAAAACAGGAAATCCACACCTCTGTGATGAAATTTATATTTCAAGCCGACCCTAATTGCAGTAGTTATTTACATAATTGGTTGAATTGCTTCCACTGCAACAAAAAAATAAAGCATATTCAAACAGAGTCGCTAAAAAAAATTCTTGAAATGCACCAGCCAGTTGAATGAAAACAGATGAACTCCACCCTTCTGATTCTTGTTGAGTAATATGAACATGTCAGCACGTGAAAAGATCCTACCAAAATGCAGGTGTATGGAAGTACAAATTTGACAGTCAGCAAAGTGATTACATTCACTGTTCAGTGTCTACCAGTCTTGCTATGGTGCAGATGAAGTCAGTAGTGCTATATTTTCCATAAACCTCATTTTTTTTGTTATTCATCTGTTCATTATCACAGTCTCTCTCTGGTTAACCTGCATAGCTAAGGAGTTCCAATGCAAGTATTTGGCCTTAAGAAAAATGGTAATGCTAAGTTTTGACTGCCCGGGTGGTGTTAATTTTATCCCAATTAGGGCTTTTGTTTACATCAATAATTCATAATTATTATTTTTTACTATTCGAAATAAGGACCTGGAGAAAAAAAGCTGAATTTAGGCATTTTGTTTTAACATATAACATTTAATAACCTTTAATAATCGGTAACACAACTATGAAAAAATTAAACAAACTGGTCAGTATAAATATTTTATTTTTAATTGATTTTATTAAAGATACAATTAAAAATAATGAAAGGTGATTACTGGTAGTGAAACTAAGTGTCAATGAATGTTCACTTTTTTTGTGACGGGACGAAGCAGAATCGTGTGCACCTAACTTTTGTGACGTAATATCTGGTCAAAACGTGCGACGTGTATCCGGTCTTGTTAGTGTTTATTCGCAAAACCTGTTTCCATAGCCAAAATTCGCATTTTCCTTTTTTCGATACGCTTCAATATCCACCCCTTCTAAATGTAAAAACATCTTCTTTTTTTTTCAAATTTTGGGCATTTCCATTCAGTTTTAGTTTCACATTTCTTGAAAATTCAAATAAAAGTGGGTGGATGGAAACCCAACTATTTTTGCCGTTTGTTCAAAGAAGGAATCACGTGTGTGTTTTTGGACAACACCTTTTGTATGATTCCCTTTCTTTGTGCAGACGCCCAACTCGGCACAGACAAATCTGGCAGCTCTGCCCAAAAAGAACTCTGCAGCTCTTCTGGCTCACGTCCCATCTCCTCGTTTTCTACGAGCACTGCCGCCATGCCAGCCACCTCCTTGGAACAGGTACAGGCCTCAGCCCTGCAGGATAGTGGACACTATTAATTGCCCACATGCCTTCCCAATGCGTCTCCACACTTATAACTGCAAATGTAATTTGAGAGCTGGAAAGTGATGTGCTGTCACCAATTGCAGCTGGAGGAGGAAGAGGACAATGATACCTTTGATATGGATGTGGCTGTCACCAACCCTGAGAAAGTCGGTCAGTGTCTTTGACGTCTCTGCATGCCTATTTCTGCGTGTGAAATGGTGAATTATCAGCAAATCTTTGTTTTTCTGCATCCATTTTGTTCTCCCAGGTGATGGCATGAATGCATATGTGGCCTACAGAGTCTCCACGAGGGTTTGTAGTCCTGCATGAGTACATTTGTGGCTCGTAGTGTGTGTTAAGTCTTGATCGACGTATCCTCATGTGGCCCGCCAGACCTCCATGCCCATGTTTAAAAATAAGACCTTCTCTGTGAGGAGACGCTTCAGTGACTTCCTGGGACTTTATGAGAAGCTGTCAGTCAAACAGTCGCTTCATGGATGCATCATCCCACTGCCGCCAGAGAAAAGTGTTGTAGGTGGGTCCCACAGAATACTTGCTGATTATGTTGAAATGTGTATTAATCACATCGCTGTTAGTTCTTCTTTCTTGTGCTAGTTCTTAAAACGATTCAACATGTTTGCCCATAGTGTAGAAAGGATTAAATCAAGGTGTTTGCTTTTTATTGGGCAAGTCAAGTCAAAAATGTGTTTGCGAAATGTGAATTAGGGCGCGGCCATTTTGGCACAGTTGACGACCAATCACGGTTTACCTGTCCTTTGGGGTTGTTCATTAGCTGATTCCTTTGGCACTATGATGTTATTTTCAGCTAGTGGCAAAATGGCTGTCCCCCCGAAATGGATTTAAAAAAAAACAGCGCTGCTTAATTTGTATTTCCACATACACAATCTTAATCAGAATGTTGTGTTTAGGCTAGTGTGCTTACATGGAACATATAATTGTAAATATCATTTTTGACCTGGCTTCCCTCTTAACTCATTCACTCCCAACCATTGTTTTATTGGATTTTGACTGATTTTGCATGGCCCGCAGAATATTGTTTGATTGCTATAAAAACATGGAACCCACCAAAACAAAGATTAGAGTCTTTGTCAGGAAAAACGTTTATTTGTATCTGTTTCCGTTTTGCAGCAATTAGCATTAGAATATAGCTAAGTTTCATCATTATTCAAAAACTTTTTGAAAACAATGGGGAAAAGAGCTTGTGGCAAAATTCCCTGTCCGATCTCTTATACTCTGCTGCCACCTGCTGGCCTTTTTTTTTTTTTTGAATAACTACCATTGTTTTAAGCAACCTCTTCAGGTCAGAAGCTGCATCAAAGCCATCATGTTCTAGCATTAAAAAACGGCTAAATACGTCTTTGGAAGTGAAGGACAAAGTATTAAAAAAACTTTTTTATACATTTTTGGGTTTGAATGAGTTAAACCCAGCTATTAGCCCAGAGCAGCTTATGTAAACAAAATGAATGATGTGATTAGCCATGTTCCATACATTGAGTGAGAATTCCATTGACAGGAATGACCAAAGTGAAAGTGGGGATGGACGATCCATCATCAGTGGAATTTG
Organism: Vanacampus margaritifer; assembly: GCF_051991255.1. NCBI lineage: Eukaryota > Metazoa > Chordata > Actinopteri > Syngnathiformes > Syngnathidae > Vanacampus > Vanacampus margaritifer. Next base: position 10,162,459 of record NC_135435.1, read on the forward strand.
TGGAGAGACGGAGAGCCGCGCTGGAGAGGCAAGAAACGGCCACACACACTATTTTTATTTATTAGTATTTGTATATTTGTATACAGTATTGGTTGTGGTGTGTGTGCTCTCAAGACCTTGTTAGTTGTTTCACACCAGTGTATTCTCTTTTTGCAGGTATCTGCAGAGAGTTGTGACTCACCCATTGCTGATACAAGATCCTGATGTGCGAGAATTTTTAGAAAAAGAAGATGTGAGAATTGTTTGACAGTCGCTATTTTTCTTTTGGAATGATGGACCTTGAATCAAAATGGCGAATGTGTTTGCAGTTACCCAGAGCATCAAACACACAGACGCTGAGTGGAGCCGGCTTTCTGAAAATGATCAATAAGGCGTCGGAAGCTGTCAACAAGATGACCATCAAGATGAATGAATCTGATACTGTAAGGGCATGTAGATGTAATGTAATTGGTCAAATATACACATATACTGTACATGGTACATTTTGGTTCAGAGACTTGTTCCTTCTTTTCAGTGGTTTGAGGACAAGTTGCAGGAGGTGGAGAATGAGGAGCAGCAGTTAAGGAAGCTCCATGCTGTGGTGGACTCGTTGGTCAATCACAGGAAGGGTGAGCCACATCTGCATTTTTTGTCGGGAATTCATCAAAAGGGTCAACAGAGTTGACTTGTTTTTTTAAAAGATGTTCCACATAAGTCTTGTGAGAATGACACCATGTTGTCACCCACCACCACCAGAGCTATGCGGAAACACGGCAGTATTTGCCAAAAGTATGGCCATGCTAGGGAACTCTGAAGACAACACGGCTCTGTCCCGAGCCCTGTCCCAGCTGGCAGAGGTCGAGGACAAGATGGAGCAGCTGCACCATGAGCAAGCTTCCAGTGACTTCTTCATCTTCGCCGAGGTGCTGGCGGACTACATCCGTTTGCTGGGTGCTGTGCGGGTAAGACAACTGCGCAATCCATCAGTACTTTGCTTTGGATTCAGGAAGCATATCCAAAACTAATTTATAAGGTTCGAAGATAACTCAATTAGTCAAGTATTGAAAATGAAGTGCGTTTTTTTCCCCCAACATTTGTCACAGAATTTGATGCTGTCACTATCAATTATTGTTAGAATTGATTCTATAATCTATTGAGTATCCCCAAAAAATACTGTTTATGAATCAATTATTGTTGTTCTTTTAGTATTTTTAGTGATAAAAACCAACAAAACATCAGTTCAGCAATATCAATGAGAGGAATTGAGGCTATGCTCACCAACCATTTTGAAATTAATTCAGTCACTGGTTTGTTCATAATTTCCCAAAGTCAAAAGTACATGTTTGCAAATGTCTTATTTTGATTCAATACTAAAGATAATTAGTCTCCTCTGATGAAGGACTATAGAAATCAGAGTAATTACTGTTGAGGTACTGAAATTGGAGGATTTGGACAATTTCAATGTAAACAATTGCTCTAAACAATTACTCAATTATTAAAATAGTTGCTGATGAATTTGATAATTGATTACTTGTTGATTGATTAATTGTGACTGCTTTAAAAGAGTTTTTAAAACCTGTTCCTGGTTTTCATACAAGTCAGTATATGCGAGGCATTTGGCGTCGCCTTTTGTCAAGCACTCGCCTTATTTCCCCAGGGCTGCTTTGCCCAGCGTATGCGGGCGTGGCAGCGATGGCAGGAGGCTTCCAGCGCACTCCAGAAGAAGAGAGAGCTGGAGGCCAAGCTGCTGTGGGCCAACAAGCCGGACAAACTGCAGCAGGCCAAGGAGGAGATCACTGAGGTGCAAACGCGCAAATAGTGTCATCATGCATTCGCTTGGCAACTTTGCACAATTGTTTTCTTAAGTGGACAGGACATGCACATCTTGCTTGATTGTGTTCATATCACATGCAGTGAGTTGATAGTATGTTGTTGGTGTGTGCGCAGTGGGAGGCCAAAGTGACTCAGTACGAGAGAGATTTTGACCGAATTGGCATGACGGTGCGCAAGGAGGTTCTCAGGTTTGAGGTAAGTGACTGCGTCATGGACCTCAAAATTGAAATTGCATTATTTTGCTGTAGCAAAAAAAACAAAACATGAACATTTCTACACTTTGAATTTTAGAAAGAAAAAACCAAGGACTGGAAGACACAGATTGTCAAATATTTGGAGTCAATGCTTCAGTCTCAGCAAAGGGTAATAACATCAGTCATTAGTGTTGACTTTGGTGTAGTTGGCAGTTGCGTATTTACATCTTGTCATTCTTCTCATCCTATTTCTGTTTCAGCTTATCAAGTTTTGGGAAGCTTTCCTTCCCGAAGCCAAGGCAATAGCTTAATGAACGAGGATGGACACTTTTTACACGCCATCTGCCTTTTCTGACCACTTGACCTCTTCCACGAAGTGAGAGGACCATTTTGAAACACGAAGACGACTTCCATCCGTTTGCGCCTGTCTTCTGTATTCGCAAATCTTGTACAGTTATTTGATATTGATGTGCTGCGTAAATACTTGTTTGTATTCCCAACTTTAAAATGCAATGAATGAGATTCAGGAAAGGTTAGCCAGGCCATAGTATTTGTAAAAAAAATAAAAATAAATAAATTTAAAGAAGTCTCATGAAGGGGAGGCATGTACAATGTATTTGTTACTGGTTGAATCCGTGTAAATGTTTCCACTGAGGTACCGACCTAGTAACACTGTTGTTTATAGTTTACATTTAAGGTCAAATGTATGAGACATTCCAGCTTATTCATGGATGGCTGTCAAGTAGTTTTGGTGCAATTTAAACATTGTGTGGGTAGGAAAGGATAGGAAATCTTTTTGATTAATATGTCACTATTATTGACAGGGATTGTAACTAAAATTCCAAACGCAATGTTATTGCATATTACATATGAGAGCATTTAAATGTTACAATAATAACAGGGTGACAAGCTTGTCAGAGTAGTTACAGTGAGAGAATTGGCAAGTTTGTAAGGAACTTCAACTTGGTTGGTATTATGATGAAGTCAAGATCTTGATATCAATCATCAAATATGCAATCTGTACAATGAATCTTCCAACCGCCATTGATTGATATTAGTCAGAAAACGTTTTTTGGTCAAAACATGGTATCATTACTTTAAAGTTAGACTGACTGATTGTTTTTGCAACTTTGTCTGTTCATTTTTTCATATTTCCATAAGAATGTGCTTTACTTTTGTAACCACTTTGTATTAGCGCACGTTTTCTTGGAAATGTTATACAGGTGGTTGATTCGAAAAATAAAACTTTTGGTTACGTTTTGTGCGCTGTAGAATTTTTTTTTATTGTCTAATTCTCACGGTGGATGATTTTTAAAATTGTAGGTAGGTATACTTTGTATGTCAAGTAGGTCCAAGCATCAAACGTTTACTGCGCATTTTAGCTAACCAGTAAACAACAGACAAGCTAATAAACTAGTTATTATATTTATCCATTTTCTTATGCTTATTTGGGGTCAGGTCACAAGGGCAGCAACCTAAACAGAGAAGACCAGACATTCCTCTCTCCAGCCACTTCATCTAGGTCTTCCAAGTGGATCCTGCCTAGAGAGACAGGGACTAAGCAAAGTCGAATGTTACGCCACCTTTCCTTAACCTTTGTTGGAATACGTCATGGGGTCAAGGAGAGATGAAGGAAACGGGAAAGGATGGCACTATGAACATTTCATAAGAATTTGGCTCCACTTTTCTTAATCAACATCACGTGATGGCGAGTATTGCTGACAAATCTCCAGCTTGTCGATTTAACTGCAAAATATTTGCTTAATGATAAAATTAAATATATTTGAAACTCATTCACTTATTCCACCTATGTATAGTGTTAACAAGGTATAAGAAATTTAAAAATATATATGTATAAAAATCTACAAAAGCTTCAAAACAATCACCCCAATATTTTTGGATTTGTTATTTATGATTAATAATGACAAGTTATTTCATAAAAGATATATTTTCTTATCCATTGTCCTGTTGTGTTTTTGGGTGCTCCATGGCTTCTTGCCTGGGGCAAGGGGTCTAGAAACGCCCCTACTATATGATATCAAAAGGTAACAGGTCAGGGAGTGTTGCTTTAAATGCCCAGTGAACACCTTTGGTAAATAGACAGTACCGTACTGTCTATTTCAGACCACCCTTTAAAATTCTGTGATTTGATATAGGCTACAAGCCTGAGTAATGTGTTTTCTGAATTCGGGTTATATTGTGATGACCCTATTTGATTTGCGTGGCGATATTAGCCACGTGACCTCGAAAAGTAGGCGCAAAGTGGTTTACAGTTTAGTTTTTGAACAAAATAAGATAAGCCTGCCACGTGAGTTGAACGTTAACGTCGGAGCGACTCATTTTGTCACGCCTCCTCCACCTCCACTCACTGCCATTAATAACATACAGTTGTCATTTATTAAACAGCCACAATAAATCCGTGTTATGGAGGAAGGTACAGGATGCTACAGCTTTTACACCTTGCTCTCCAAGTAAATGAACCCGTCTCCGTGTGACCTGGAAGTGTGCGTGTGGAAGCGGGCGGTGCCGTTTTTCTACATCCGGTGTGTTCGAACCTCACACCAGCCAGCAGCCAGCGAAGGCGGACTACTGAAGAATAATGGAGAGGGCTCCCACTCCGTCGCTAACATGAAATATCACAACCAACAAGTAACACCGAGAGCCTCGAGTCTAGACTCGCTCTAACATTGCGAGTCGAGCAGCAACACACCTACGGCGCGTGCCCTTTTCATCTGGATATATCGTCACCAAGGTGAGCCTGTTGTGTTCGCGGTCAGACGCAAATCCGCAATTTGTGAGGGCTTCTTGCTTGTTCGCTCAAATTTTCATAGCTGACGGGGCTAATTTCCTTGTTGTGCTCGGTCCAGCTGTCACTCAGCCATCAGTGCATGTTCGCGAAGGCGTTTACGACAAGCGGCGACTGATGTTTATTCGATTCTTATCTTTCACAAACCGCGTCTGTAATACTATGAACACGCGCTTTAGAAATTGTACTAATTCAGTGTTTCCCCACATTTCTACTTTTGAAATAAATTAGCCCAGACGGTGTGGCTGGCTAATGTGGCTAACGTTAGCTTTGCGGCAGGTTTGTCAGGTTTTCTGCTGGCGAGCTAACTTGGCTAACGGTGTGTTCGTCCACTAATCGATGATGACCAGCACTGTAGGCAGAGGTTGGATGGCGACTTGCTTTGTTCAGGAAACATCGTCCCGTTTCCTTGTTTTGAACAGTGTTCAGACCTAGTCCTAGTCTCGTTACTGCTCAGTTTCAGATGAACCCTCGCAGCTTCAACAAAGCCCTACATTTCAAGTATTGTTTCGGCTCGACCGAACGATGCAAAGGCAGGGTAGCACATCGTTTCATTCGATCATACCAGGGCCTCTCCTCAGTGCCTTTTGGCAGAGTTGAAATTAATTCATTTTGTTCATGAAAATGCATACGTTAATTAACAACTCACCTTCCAGTCACACTTTACAAATCCATACTCATCATTAATAACGCAGTGATGCCCAAACTTATTTAAGAAAAAAACCCATCATGGTTTACAATCACATTTATGGTATTTGTTGTGTTCTTCATGAAATGTGAGCTCACCCAGAGCAAAACTTCCTTTTCAATTTCTGCCTGGTCGTACTGAAAGTGTTAGCTGACGTTCTCACAGCAGGAGTGTGGACTATTGGCAAGGCCCCCTCACAGGCTGCTCTTTCCACTGAAGGTTAAATCACTCCAATCACAGCCTTTATTTCTCCGATTCAATGAAAAGATGCCAACAGATTATTGGTAGTTAGTTACTTGATACCTGAGGGAAGCGCAATATTACCTCGTCACAGTCTGTCATTTAACGCGTTCAATATTTAGGTATATTTTATAGTGCTGGGTATTGATTTCTAATTTCCTCAATCGATTTGATTTTGATTCACGAGAGTTCAGTTCGATTCGATTTGTTCCGATTCGATTCACTCCACTTCAGTCCGACATTGATTAATTATGGAACATCAAGTCTTTTTGAATATCAAGGACATGATAGAAAACTCCACAAACATTAAATTCCAAATTAAATAGTAGTAGTAGAAGTAACTGGTTAAATAATTTAATGTTTTAATCACTTAAGTGTTACACAAACATTGGCGTCAGCAAGGATGAGATGCAAATATTTTCATTATTCTAAATCAATAACTGTAAATATAAATTAAAAAGATTCCGAATTGTCTTAAAGTACAATAAGTCAGTTCTTTTATAAACGTAAGAAAATACTTCATGTGAACAGTAAATGTCAACAAAACAGTAAAATAAAAAAATAAAAAAGGATTGGCCTTTTAAAATGTCTATTTTCTTATAAATTTATGGGAAAAAGATATATAAAAATAATTGATTATGAATCTATCAGACTGGTAATAAAAAATCGATTCAATATTGATTATTCAATTTTTAAAAACCCAGCCCTAATATTTTACTGCAATGGTGTATTATATTTTAACGCAAGATATGTGCATATTCCACCTAATATTAGTATTCATTTACCAATACTGTCAGTTTGTTGACGTTTCGTATTGTTTGTGACCAAAAAAAAAAGAGTAAATTCCAGGCTTTAAGGTAAGCAGTCACATCATAAAACTTGTTATAATTTATGAATGTATATATGCTGTGGTAACGGTCAAGCAAGTGTTATATACATTCAAATAATACAATGCTCTCCAAACACTGATTACAACGACAATTTACTGTAGGGTAGGGTGAGAAACGTCATGTCAAAAAAAAGAAAGTTGGAAAGGAATTAGAAATTTTAATAAAAAGTATATTAAAAAAAAACATATTTTTTGTCAATTTATGATAATTACAAAATTATAAGTGCATTAATGTGTAAGATTTTGTAGAGATGTTGAGAATATAAGATATTCTATTTCACTCTAACTTGAAGGTGCTTTTTGATTAGCTTTTTGACATGCAACACAAAAGCGTTCCCCAAACTGGGCAATTTTTTCTGGCACGAAAACCTCATTTTCTCCCGAACCCTTCCTCTGATTTTTCAAATTCTTGTGCTGCGTTGTACCCAGGTCGAAATGGCCTTTCCAACCATTATTATTGGCAGATTTAAATTTTTTGATAATCCTGTGATGTAGCTATAAGAGACTCCCACTGTGATATGGTTTCAAGATGTTAAAAAACCATAATGTCTTACTATGAGACATGCAACACTAGTTTTTTTCACCAATTATGATGTTTGAAGTCATGCATCACAATTTGATCTCAAATAATTAGACAACTGATGATTTATCGATTGTAACCCCCCCCCCCCCCGCCCCCCATGACTTGGCTGTGTGCTTCGGGTCATTGTTCTGCTGAAAGATGCTGCTCTCGAGCAGGTTGTCATCCAGGATGTCCCTGTTCATTGTTGCATTTATTTTTCCCTCAACCATAATAACTCGGGTCCCAGTTCCTTCTGTTGAAAGACATGCCTATAGCATGATGCTGCCGCCACTGTGTCCTCACTGTAGGAATGGTATTGGCCAGGTGATGAGTGGTGCCCGCTCTCTTCCAAACATGACATCTGGCATTCAATCAGTGTCTCATCAGACCAGAGAATTATGTCATTCATGGCCTGTGTCAATGGTGCCCTGCGATTGGCTGGCATCCCGTCTACTCCGCCTCTTGTCCAAATGTCAGCAGGGTTGAGCTGCCTCTAGCTCGCACACGACCCAAGTGAGGATAAGCGCCATAGAAAGTGGATGGATGACAGCATAGAGATGATTTTTATGTATTTATCTTACAATATGTGCAGTATCTTTGAGTGTGTTGTTTGATACAGACTTTTAGTGACTCAGAGGTTTTTGGACATAACATTTGTGTGATCATTTCTGTACCGACCGTGTGATAATGTGGCTACAGGTTTCTTTTATCTAATGCTGGGCTCAGACCGAACATGAACTATTGCGTCGGCCTCCTTGTCTCATGCGCTTTTGTTTCCGGGGTATCGAAGTTTAGTCAATCCGGTGACCGGTGGATTATTTTGGCTGCTAAATGCGATCTCGGTTGGCAGTTCACCATCTGTAAACAAAGCAATCCTCTCACCTGATAGGCTAACTTCGCCGCTTCCCATTCTCCAAACCACGTGACCTCCTTTTTGGCTCGGTCCGAGCTGGTATTGGATGCTGGCTGTGTTGTATACAGACCGCACTGATATAATCCCTTGTTCTTTTTATTTTGCCATGCTGTGTATGCGTGTACTGTACTGTATCTTCTTTTAAACTCATAATAATAATAATAATGCATTGGATTTATATAGCGCTTTTCTATCTAATCAGATACTCAAAGACGCTCCACAGTGGTTACATTATTCGTGCACTCACACATTCACACTGTGGTGGCGGTAAGATACTTAAGTAGCCACAGCTTCCCTGGGGCAGGCTGACGGAAGCGCAGCTGCCAGTGTGCGCCTACGGCCCCTCCGACCACCGCCAAACATTCGCACCTTCCATACACCAGTGTGAGTACCACTGGAGGCAATGTGTGTGAATTGCCTTGCTCAAGGACACAACAACACATGACTTGGGGAGAGCGGGGATCGAACAGCCGACCTTCTGGTTACTGAACGACCGTCTCTACACCCTGACACGTAACCGCGCCTGACCCGATCTTGCAGCATGTATTTGTGAACAAAACACTTAGAGGCCTTAAATATAAAGTGTAACTAAATCAAACAATTCCTTACCAATGGACTATATGCCACGGAGGAGGCGGGACTTCCGGGTTTTCGCCCATCAACTTTGTTTCCGTTTCCGGTTTGCGACGTGGGGGCCGCATCCCAGTACTTGCGCTTCTGCCTTTGTGCCCCTCGGTTGATTTTTGCTTCAATCTATAGATGAGCAAGGAATCGTAATGATCTACTCCAGTCTGACTCGCTAATGCTAATTAGTGCGCTATTCGCGGCACTTTTATCACTCAAAAGAACGGCTCCACACAGCAACAAAACAACTTTTATTGGAATAACTTGATCGTGACTTTTTCCTTCTACTCTTGAATGTGGCTACAACTTAACAGTGTATTAGACCACGTAGAACCACACTGCCCCTAAGTGGCCAAATCGGGTACAACATGAACGGCGCTCCAATTAAAGGCGTACACCCAGACAAAGGAAAGACAGTATAAAATAATTTAAATAAAATAGATTTTGGGACATTTAAAATCGATTCTGAATCTTACTAAATGAGAATTATGTTTTTTTCTGGCACACCCCTACTTTGTACCATTGTGACGTGTGTAAATGAAGACTGTTCAGTTTGCCAAATGTGGCCTGTACTCCGTGCTCTAAGCTCATTCGTCTGGGAGTGGCCTGGCTAGGCAACGTGCCCAGTGCATTCTGGTCAGCAAGACAATTGTTTTCTCTCGCCATGGTTCACCAATAGGTATAGAGTATAATGAAGCATTTTTCAAGCAGGGAACTGCTTACTTAAGCACCCCGGTGTCATTTTGTATGTATTGTATAAACTTTTTCCAGAGTCCAGACATGTCTTAACATGTTCTAATGTAGTGGTGATGCAATGTGGATGGTAACACAAAATGCTTTTTCCCTTCACCTTAAACCCATAAATACAGCTCTACTTAACAGTCCCACTATTTTTCATAAAGAAAACCTACATTAGGTTCTGCATACTGTGAGTGATTATACTTGGTAGCACTTTTTTATGTTAGTGCAATTTGGCACTGATTCAAGGCCCTTTGGATTCAAATTCAATTGACTGCTTTCATTAGAATTTGTGTCAGTTTTAGTGTTCTCGCAATGTCGTTTAACTTTTAAATCCACCTTTGGCACTTTCAGACAGCCATTAATCATTCATTAGTTTCTCGCTTTTCTTCCAGCATTAGGATTAATAGCTAAATCCAGGTTAAAAACTTTTTTCCTATACCTTTTGATAAAGGATCTTCTGAGCGTTTTTAAATCCTCCTTTTTCTTTTAACTATTTTAGAAAATGACTCTTATTTCTTTACTCTTAAATGTTTTTAGCTCATGTGTTTTAACGTTGTCAATGTATGTTCTTTTAGTAATGTTTACAAGCTACTTTTGTTTTCTCTGCGTTGCTTCCGAATGTCGTTAACTTATGTTTATTGATGCTTGTAGGTGTTGTATTTGCTTTTGTAAAGCACATTGAGTTTCCTGAATTGTGCTTGTCATGCATAGGGTATTTATTGTTCAGTGAAGCCAATCGGCATATGAGGAAGAATACACCCAAGCTTAAAGTTGCAATGTGGAACTTTCCCCCCCAAAAAATAACTTTACAATAAGCTTTTTATTTGTCCATTTATGAGTGAAATGCCTTCTAATTAGTAGATTAACACCAGAGCTGTTCACCATGAGTACTCCTGCAAGCCTCTGGCCAATATTTTTCAGACTGGAATCGGGTTAGAATTTCCCGCGCCCTGTCCGCGGATGTGACGTAATGTGCGTGGTGTGTATGTGAAGAACGGTTTGTGCAGTTTCATTTTTTGTCAGCAGGTGGCAGTAGCGATTCGAAATGGAATATTCTACGTTCAGTAGCTTTAATAATATATTACTACTGCTAATAATAACCATAATTATAATAATTTGTGTTTTAAAAACAATTAGGGATGTTGGATACCACTTTTTTTAGACTAGTAATTATGGTACATAATATTTCAACCACTGGCAAGGCAGAGTTACTCGATGTCAGTTCTTTTTCAGTTATTTATTTATTTATGGCCTTAAGTAGCGGTCATCTGCATCCTTCATGACCCGATATCTATACCTGGTATTGGTACTCACCCATCTCTGATAACAATAATAATAATAATAATAATAATAATAATAATAATAATAATAATAATAATAATAGGATGCACCCAAATGAACATTATTGGCCTAAGCTGAATATGAAAAACCTGAGATAGAAAAGGAAAAATGTAAAACACAAAAATAAATTACAATACCTCAAAAATCTAAAATAATATTAATTCCTCAGCTGGGTCATTTTGTGCATTTTGTCAAATTTGTCTAGTGTGTAAAATCTCAAAGAGTAATTTATTTATCTGAGACCAGAATTCTGAATCAGATCTTTTAAAGATCATTTTAATTCCTGTAACTACATAAAACAATAGGTAAATCTCAGGATAACAAACACAATCATTTGCAAACAACGATGAAAATCTTTTTTTTTTTTTTTTTTACAGAAAACAATTTGAAGTCCATGTGATAGTGAAATAATGTACTGTATGTAATGTGCAAATGTAAAGCAATATAAACGCAGTCAAATACAGCAAATAAGGCTACTTAATGACTATAATTGCCATACATCATTTCTTTTTCCCCCCAAAATGCAAAATCACGAATGACCACTTTTGAGAGCCGTTCAGCAACGGGTACACGCATACCTACATACCTATACATACCTAAGTGCAAACTCTCTGGTTTCTTCCGAGCGACGCGGGCGCCATAGAAGCAGCCTTCTCACCTTCGGCCAGTGTCTGGCTCCCAAAGCAAGTTGAGTTTTGGGTTCATTTCCCCGCCGCCCACCTCCGCTTAGTTCAATGTCCCGTGGGCGCATGCTTGGCCGACCAAGCTGCATCGTGAAGGGCACGGCGGCATGACGCACCGCTACCCCCGCCGGCTAGCAACCATTCGTGACAAACCGGCTGGTTTCTTATTGGTAAGCCCACAGAGTGCTTGCCTTCAAGGTTTTTGCCTAGGTCATCACAACATCCTCTTTTGGCCGATTTCTTTCGGCAGCAAAAGTCTTTTGGACTTAAACAAGAATTCCGCTTTTGGGCAATTTTCGGGAAAAAAAGAAATTTGGGATCAAATTTTCGTTGCACACAAAAATCATCAGGGTTGGAAGGGTTACTTTTAAAATGTATTCCGTTACAGTTACAAGTTATCTGCTAATAAATTTAGTTATTAACGTAATCCAAGTACCATAATATTAAAGGTCTCATATTATTCAACATACTAAAATAGTTCTCAAATGTGTGTCTGTGACATACATTCGTCAAAATTGACTTTGGAGCTAATGTTTTTGCTGTCCCTAAATCAGACAAAAAACGCTTTGTTCAAAACAGCCTGTTTTAGAGGTGTGTCACTTTTATGTAAATAGTTGCACCAGACCACGCCTAGGCCCGTACCCTTCTCTCTCGACGGGGGCAGTGATTTGCGTCATGGTAGCCATGTGCTAATGTTGTGAATGGAAACGACTGGCCATGAGAGCAGAAGAAAAGAAAAATACAGACATGTCTTTTATACATTTGAGAACTATTTTAATATGTGGAAAAGTGGCATAACGTTTTACCATAAGAAAAAGTAGCAACACGTTACTACAGAGACTATGTTGTAGCGTTAGTTTGTGATTGTTTTGCCGTAACCAGCAAATCTCCTAGAACGTTATCTTGCCGTGAATGTCTCTGAATTGCCGTGAATGCTTGTAGACATTTACAAGCGGTTATGAATAACACAAATGTGCACATTTAGGCCACTGCGCGGTCGCAACGTGCAAGCTGTCTCGTCGAGACCACTTAGCGGCTGGTTAGCATCACAAAGTCATGTCAACTAGGTGGCGAGTTGCCAGTCACGGCAAATTAACCACCGCGGATTGTATCTTGACAAAACAACATGCAACCGCTTCCTATTATCCAACCACCGTCTGCTTTATCATATCTGACCTCTTGTAACCAAACAACCTCTGCACGACAAATCTAGCTCCCACTCTAGGCACGAAAAATACACCAGTAATATGGTAGAAGGTGCACATCTCTTATTAGAAAAGATAGGAAGGAAGGCTAAAGCACAAATGTTAAACATACATCTTTCCCGTTTGCGGTTGTGTCACACTGTTGGGACCGATCCATTATGTTTAAACGTGTTGCAAATCCAGCTCTGAACAGGCTTTCACTAACAAAACAGTGCTTTGAGAAATGATGTTGGTACACGTCCTTCAAAAATAAAATTAATCCACTGTCTTCTCAAAGACTTGGGGCGAAGGAAGCAACCACTTTTTCCGGATCATCGTTTCCCCTCTCCACGGAGCATTTGCAAGCAGGGAGAGAAAAAGAAAGGCAGCTTCTCGAATTTCAGTGGGCATGACAAACCTTGACCAGAGGTGGTGCCACTAACCCGAGGGGGCTGGGTCGAGTGCACTTCCGTGTCTTTTTGACGTCACTAAATCACGGAAGTTTAATCTGCCCGTTTGAAGCACACATTTTAGAAAGGAGGAGAAAGCTAAAGAAGTCGCGGACGGACTTTTTTCATACCTGGTTGGATTGTAGACAGGCCTGGGATGCATATTATTGATTGAAAACCCCACTAAAGTGCATTTTCATACTATGGGACCTTTAAATTTATGTAACTTGATTACTTTGAGATTACTTTTGGATTACTCCAATATAAAGTATGCTCATGAAGACAAGATAACAATAAATATCACCACATTATATATTCTATACAATGTGCCCCTGCTATTTGCGGGTCATAGAGACCCGGGAAGCCTATAAATAGCAAAAATCCTTGTGTAATTAAAAAATATGTAATAGATAGAATGAAGATGATGATGTGTGACATCAACTGCAAAATGTTTAGCTGTGTATATGTTGTGTATGATGTTTAAATATGAATTGGTGGGAGGAAGATTTGTTTGGAAGGTGTAACTCACATTATGGTTGCAGGCTAGCAAGCTAGCTAGCAAGAGGCTAAAGCGCGTAGCATGCCGCTGGACTCTTAGCTCAAAATTTCGCTCCTTCAGCAAGACTAGTTCCAGTGAATACCGGTCGCCATTTCCTCCTCCCGTCCGTGAAGCTTTTTCAAACTGCCAGAGTGTGGAGGACACGACTAGTCAGTCAGTTCGTCCCCACCTCCCCCGACATGTAGCAACGGTCCTACTCGCGTGCTCTGTCTCTCTCTCTTTGTCTCTCGCTCTCTCGCTCTCTCATTGTAGAAATTGTAATCCCCATTTTTAATAAATGTACCTAATTTGATTACATGTTTTTTTTCCTGCAACTGTAACGGAATACAGTTTAAAGAAAAATTGTAATCTGATTACGTAATGGCGGTACATGTATTCCGTTACTCCCCAAGCCTGAAAATCATACCGTGTATCAATACAGACTGTATTGTGCAGCTGTGATCTAAAGAGGACTGCTCTCTTGTACTATACAGTACCAATGTCAGATTTGCTAATTCAGAGTTAAGAGTACATTTTAACACAGCACAAGGCGTGGTTCTTTTTCTGAATAATTTTGACTATCTTGATGTAACTAGATTTTTTTTGTTGTTGATTTTTTTTTTTATTTATTCGATTTGGCCAAATAAAATTGTTTTGCAAAAATAAGTAATAATCTGTGATGAATACAACATGCAGTGTAACAGTCTCTGTTATAATGAGACTGGATGTGTGTGTTTAAGTCATTGTTGTTAGTCCAGCAGCAATCCTCTTTTTGGATTAAGGTATTTGCTAATGATTGTTTACACAACAGAAAGAGTTCCACCTTGCCAGTGGTCTTTACTGTAAATCAGTTTTATAGCCATGCAGTTCAGTTCCTAGTTTTATGTAATAGTAATAGTGCATGGTTGCCCTTGAGAGCAACTGAGCTGTCTTTGATGCTGAGAACTGTGCAGGCAATACTGAGTATGAGTCATCTGGAAGCCCACGCACACGCACGCACACACACACACACACACACACACTCACACACGGTACTTATGTGTAGCAGTCTCTCCATGCACAGGAATTACAACATTGTCATCAACCTTTTAGTCAAATTGACATGTAGGTTTGTTTTGGTTGAAGAATTAATGGTAAACTGCCAAATATACAATAACATTTGTGGCAAACAAACACTGAAAGATTTTTCTAAAATTTGTCAGACACCCGTAGATGACACTTTATGTGCTAATGATTGCTTGATCTTTATTTGATGACCAGCGGCATCATTAATCTGTGCCCGTGTCCTGTTTGTGGTGTTTATCTGTGCACTTGATGTGAACAGACGAGCCTCCATCAATGTCCCTGGGAGTGGACAGCTTTTATGTAATTGTTTACATAATATTCTCCACAAACATGGCCCTTTTGGCCAAGGTTGTGGGCGGAAGATAATCTTGATAGTCACTGTTGGCTGGGATTCTTGCACTCATCTCAACAGCACCCTGACGGTAAACGACGCTGTCTTTATCAGGCATTGTGCTCTTGTAAACAGTGATTATTGCAGTGCGTAAAATTGATAAGGCCGCCTTTACAATTAATTTAAGATAAAGTGCTCACTGCTCAGGGTTTTTACCCAGAACTTTGAATGGATGGTCTGTGGGGCTATTTGCCTGGTAGATGAGGGGGAACATACTGAATATTGCAAATACACTAGTCACAAAAAGTTAAGGATATTTGGCTTTCTGGTGAAATTAATGGAAAATGTAAAAAGTCCACGCTACAGTGGTATATCATGAAAAGTAGGGCATTGAAGAAAAGTTAACAACAATGGTGGGTAATCCTCAACCCAAAATTTCAACGTCTCAATAACTGTGCCCTTGAGCATCAATTACAGCTCAACAACGAAGTCTCGTGCTGTTCAAAAGTCAATTCATTGTCTGCTGAGGCATGGCATCTCACTCTTCTTCAAGGGCAGCCCTGAGGTTGTGGGGTGCAGAGTTTTGAGCCTCTACACGGCGACTCTGCTCATCCCACAGGTTTTCAATTGGATTCAGGTCTGGAGAAAGTGCAGACCATTCTATTTGCGGCACACCAGTCTCCAACAGCCGTTCCCTGATGATGCCACCTCCATGAGCATTGTCGTCGATGAAGATGAATTTAGGCCCGTGTTGTTCATGTAGGGGCACAATCATTGGATGAATGTTATTATTCAGGTAGTAAGGGCTTGTTACTGTAACATTCACTAAGTGTAGGGCAGTTCTGTGCCGACTGGACACACCTACCTACACTGTAACACCGCCACCACCAAAAGTTTGTCTGGTGACAACAGTGGCTGATGCATATATGCTGATGATTTATAAAAAATGAAGAGAAAAAGTCGCCGAAATTAACATGGAAAAGATAGCCGGGAAAGTCCGACTTCTCCTGGCTTAAAGTGAAAATAAAGGTACTAAATGACACCTTAGCCAAATAAAAGTGGGTTTGTCTGAAAGAAGACCCTTGTGACTACAAAATGTGTGAATTTGATGTCTAGTGAGCAAAGATTGTGGCCATGGTGACGAGTTGAAATGAAACTTTTGGAAATAGATTTTTTGGCTCCCGTCACTCTAAGGCTAATTGTTGGCGGCCATCATTTAAGCTCAACATGAATCAACTTTCATCAGAGAACAGCACTGATGCCCACTGGTCCCTCGTCCATCGTTAATGACGATGACGCCTGTGTCTGGTGGTGTAGTAAGGCTGATGTCAATGCTTTCGAATGGTCTGACGTGGCCCTTGGGTGCCTCTCACCTCCCTTAAACGTGCCTGGAGTTGAGTGTCATTCATCATCCGGTTTCTCGGGGCATAGTTCACAATGTAGCGGTCATCGGCATGGGATGTGGCCAATGGAGGTCCACTTCTACTTCTTTCTGTGACTCTTCCAGTCTCTCTGTATCTCTGTACTGAGTACTGAAACATTTAACAGTTGGTCATGTGCATTCAAAAGCTTAGAGAAGGTCACATTAACTCTTTGACTGCCAGACGTTTTCAGAAACGGGATGTCGCCAGTGCCAGCCGATTTAAGCATTTTGACTGATCTTTCAAGGTCCACAGAAAATGTTGTGTTTGGACTATGGAAACACACATACTGCCAAATGAAAGATTGAACCCTCATCTTTCATCAGAAAAAAAGTTTGTTTCTACCTTATTCCGTTCTTCAGTAATCAACAATAGAAAATGGTTACTTTCACTGAAATGCTCTGTTTTGAAACAAAAAGCGGAGAAAAAGAGGTTTTTGTGAAACGATGTTATTTCATGCACTCTAGTGAATTCTACACTTCTTTTTGTCCACGAATGATGCCACAAACACCTAAATAGTGCTTTACTTCTGTAATACACCACCACCAACAATGAAAAAGTGTTTTTAGATTGCAAAATACGTTTATTTCCATTCAACAGTGTAACAATTTGACAAAACAATTTCGCAAACTATTTACAAATGTGTGCAACTGTGGTACTATTTACAATTATGTGGATGTTTCAAATACAGTTTATCTTTTTGTAACGCTCCCCTGCGTGCAAGGAGACGGAGCAGGATTTGCACAACAGATACGTTTCACTTCGATTGTCCGTTTCGCGTGCAGACGTTACACTTTCTTGACGGCCTTTTTTTTTCGGGGAATAGCAAGTAGCAGACTGTACCCACACCTCCGATGAATATGCATTGGACTCGGGGTACTCTTCGTCGTCCGATTGAACGTCCGCCTGAGCGTCCGCCTGAGCATGCTCGGTTGTGCTCCGCGTTTTCCGGTGTTAGCATCGCTAGCCCGTGAACCTTTATGACGTCGTCATAGCCGCCGCGTCAGCGCTTCCAACTTCGGCGTCAACCTCGGAGTCACCATCATCATCATTGATGATGATCATCGTCTTCATCAATGTGCTCTTTAGCGTTGGTCGATGCTTTTCGTCTTTGAAAAAAACTGCTCGAGCGTTAAGCTGCTTGCAACCGGTCGCCATGTTCTCTTACCTTCCCCAGCCATTGTCCCCTCTAGCTCCGCCTCACGTCTTCTACTGACGCCTACCCAATCTTGTCAAAAGACAGTCATTGCTGCCATCTAGGGGCCAAAATTAGTCATTAGGCTAACTAGATCTGCTTGAAACTTTCACCACAGCTGGCCAAGGCTTTCCTCCACCCGTTTCCAAAAAAAAAATAGAAAAATAAAAAATTGGAGAACGTCTTTTAACGTCCTTGGCGGCCCTCCGTAGGTTTTTACTAAACGTCATTTAACGTTTTTGGCAGTCAAAGAGTTAAGTTCACCTGTAAAGGTTTGAATGCATTTTAGGCTCGTCCTGAAATTTCACCCAAAAGCCAAATATCGCTAACTTTTTGTGAGTAGTGTATGTTCCAAAAATTAAAACAAAAGAAACTACATATATTTGAGAAGAAACTCCAGTTTCACCCATTATTCACCACCCCATAATACACATGCAGCAATTTATTTTCCATACAACTAACAATTTATTAGGGTGTGAGTGAGCTCTACCTGCTGTACACACTTGACTGGTCATCGGAGACACGCAGGGCACATATAGACAAACAGTCACTCATATTCACACCGATGGGCAATTTAGGGTCTTCACAAGGTTGCTACTGGGAGAAAACCTTTGCAAGCATGGGGAGAACATGCAGCGAATGTCATTCATACCCTAAATCTTGGGACTGAGGCAGATGTAATCACTGCCCCCTCTTATCACAAAAGCATTTTAATCTTAATAAGAAACATTATGGTCTATAATAAGCAGCAAATGTTAGACTGTGTGTAATGATGATATTATGAACCTGCTGGATCAAGCTGACTGCCGCTGTTGTCAGGTTCTGTATCAGTAGACCAAACACATCAAATACCAGACCTGACAAGTCATGCATGATAAGCAAAGTCACATTCAGCTAATTAGCTTCAAAGGCTGTGCCGGTTTCATCATTTTGTTCAGAAAAGTGGCTACCTGGATGGTTAATGGTCAATTCTGGTGTTAGCCATGCACTTTTTAAAATATATTTATTCGATTTTGAAAAATTACTTTGACCTTCAGTGTCCATATTAGCACCCAGAGCTGGGCGCCTCCGTTAATCGTCACTTCCTGTCGATTGCGAGTGCACAATGATGCAAAGCTGCAAAAAAAACAAAAAAACACGAGCACTGACTGAAGATCGGGGTGAGTAAAGACAATCTCTTTTATTCCGTGTATTTTTGCAAGACTTTGCATAGTAACGCATTTGCAGAATATGCGGAAGCACTCCGCAAAAGGTGGGCAACGTTATAATAATATATATATATATATATAATACACTGCTGAATACATCTCTTGGAGCTAGGGTTGTGCAATTAATTGAAATTCAATTACAATTTCAATTATTACAGTCCACAATTACAAAATCAGCATAATCGTCAAAAAAGGTTATTAATACAAATTTTGATTTGGTGAAATTTTTTACATTTGCATCTTTTTTTTTTAATACATTTTGTTCCATCCAAAAGGAACTTCCATAATTATTAGGAGTGTGAATTGCCTAGTAACTGGCAATTCGATTCGTATCACGATTCATAGATCGCGATTCGATTCAATACCGATTAATCCCGATACGAATTTATAAATTGATTATTGCGATTTTATTTTATTTTTTTACTCAAATTTTGAAAATACTAATCAGTAAACTTGTACATGTACACTGTAAGATTTGTATGAAAATGTATTTATCTGAAAATTCAGGTTGCAGTCTGTTTCATGTTTGAACAGCACTGAAATCAAATATTTAGGCTTAATGTTCCATTAATATAACATTCTTCCATGCTTAATGTGTAAATCCTAACCCTAAGTAAGACGTTTTGTTGAATATTCCCATAAAAAATTGATGTTTAAAAATCGATTTGGCCGCATATTGAATCGATTCGAGAATTGCACGCTCTAATATTGAGATATATTGCTGAATCGATTTTTTTCTAACACCCCTAATAATTTTAGTGTTTAAAATAATTTTATTTGTCTTAATAATTTTTACGTTTAAAGATTTTCTTGTTCTGTACCCAAAAATTAATGAACGAACTAATCGTGATTTCAATTATTACCAAAATAATTGTGATTAATATTTTCTTCATTATTGAGCAGCCCTACTTGGGGCATATTTTACTTCCACTATTCCTCACACTTGGAAAATCTGTTGTTTGCTCTTTTCAATACAATACCATTCTGATTAGCAAGGTTTATTTACTTTTTTGGACTTCTTGGTAATTTTGAAACTTAAATTGCTTCGTATTCACTAATAGTATTTCATCTTTCATCTCAGGGTTTCGACCTTCTTCGCTCCCTTGACCAATGTTGAGGCCAGAGTGAGGACAGAAGTGTGTGGGCCCGGCCCAGGGGGCCATTATACACATCACTCCAGGCCCTCGTTGAACTGTGCTGCTCTCGCCATGGATCCACAGAGGGACAAATATGGCGAGCGGCCTGCCAGGAGCACCAAAGTTTCCCAGGGAAGTCGCAGTGGACACTCGTCGCGGCCGTCAGGCTCCTCAAGCTCCTCTGGGGTACTCATGGTGGGCCCAAATTTCCGTGTTGGCAAGAAGATTGGCTGTGGAAACTTTGGGGAATTGAAGCTTGGTACGTAAAGGGAAGGCGTTGTAGCAGTCTCTCGACACAGTACTTTGTGAAAGTATTGTATAAAATAAAAGCAATGATGTTGCTTTGAATGAAAAGTTGTTGTTTTTTTCCCCCTCTAGGTAAAAATCTCTACACCAATGAGTATGTAGCTATTAAACTGGTAAGTTGACATTTTCTTTCTTCTCTTGAAACCTAACCACAGGTATAAAAGTTGTATACAAAATGCAATCTATTCATGTTTGGTCAAGATAAACTGAATGTCTCCCCACCAGTAGTAATAAGTAACAATAGTCCGTCCTGCAAGAGTTCATTAGTAGACAAAGCAGAGTCAGATCTTTCCTCATGCTGCACCTTTTTTGCTTGATCACAAAAATACTCTCGCTAATATTAGACTGTGCCATTGTTGTAAGAGAGGAAACAGGTTTCATTTGACAAAGGGATTGGTTAATGTATACACAGATGTTACCAGACTGCATGTCACCACTATTTTCATATGCACTAAATCAGGGGTCTCAAACTCAACTTATGTGCGGGGCCGCATCAAGTTTTCCACAAAAAGGGGCTTGAGTATCAAAAAAGAAAAAAAAGAAGTCATCTTTATTATCCATGTGGTGAAGAAAAAACATTTGGCTCTTGTTTTTTTTTTATTGGCTGTGGTTGCCAACCTTTCACTTCACGGCAGGTTTTTGAAAAAGACATGACTGGGACTGGAGGACAGGATATCTTTTCCTTTCACTTGGTCTCACTACAGAATTACTTTTCGCCCAATAGCTGGCAATACCCCCACCCCAAAAAAAATTCACGCACACAAAACAAACAAACAAAAAAAAAAACATTAAACTTGGTGGGGCCACACACTTCATCCCGCAGGCTGCAAATGGCCCCCAGGCCAAGGGTTTTAGACCCCTGCACGAAATAAACATGCCCCAACAAATAAGGTGGTAGGGTTAGTGCGCTTTTATAAGTTCTACATGCTAGCCAAGTGACTCATGTCTCTATTATTCCACACTGGCTGAAGAAACACAGTTTGTGTTCAGCTCATACTTGGCAGTGTATTGTTTTTTGACTCTCTACAGACAGTAAAGTCCATTTTAAGAAACGTAAATGTTGATCATATGTTTTTATACTCCCCTTTATGTCAGATTGGACACTCCTCGCACCAATGTACCTTGCCGACCCACATTCATTCACATTGTCTTGTGCTCCTGTGTGGCCAAGCACATGTACTTTTCTTGTTTAAGCAAATGAGTACTAAGGCTGCATTGAAATCGAGTAAGAGAGTAAAGTTCAACCAGAAGTTGGAATATCTAAAGATAAAATGAATTGTCAGATTTCCCACACAGATAAATATAAATACAGCATTCTGAGACCAGCAGACCTGCCGCAATGAGCAATAAGGCAACAAAAATACTAATTTCAGGCTGCGTACTTCTTTGTCAAGCACACACACATTTGCACAATTATTGTACTATATTTCACTTTTATGCTAGCAATATTATTTATAAATTCTCATGAAATTGCAGGACTTTCCTAATTTTGTTCTTGTCATTGTACAGTACACTCTTTCAGTGTGGCCAACTACTACTTTGTAAACTTGTGCAAGGTGTTAGTTATAATTAATCACCTGACCGTAGTGTGCCAAACTATTTAATTGCTGACACTCCAGCACACTTCTCTGCATTGTTTTTGTTGAGCAAGGTACATGAAGTATTCCCTCCAAGCATGTTTAAATTCTGTGCCAATTACTGCCCATTTCTAAATACAGTGTGTAGATTTAGGGAAAAGCATTTCCCTATTTCTACTGACTTTATCTGTATTTGTCTGCATTGTCTTAGACCCGGTGCTACTTTTCCTTTTGTTTTTTGTTTCTGCACAGGAACCAGTGAAGTCAAGGGCACCGCAGTTGCATTTAGAGTACCGGTTTTACAAAACACTGGGAACTACAGGTAGGTGACAGCGTCATACTTGGCTGGTGTTTTGGTGTCACTGGATTTTTGTTGTTGGCATTTGTCGATCTGATTCTATTATTTACATAGGAGGTGATTAGCCACAACTCATTGTTGGGATATGATATTAAACAGGTTTAGCAACTTACTTTTGTAGAATGTGTGTATCTATATTATTGTGAGTCTAAGAATCACATTGGGGACAAAATAGGAAGGGGAAAAAAGTAGAGGAAAGTTGTGTAAATAATCAAATACAATATTCAATCTTCATATTGATTGAAATAAAGTATCCCTTTTGTTATTTTTTTTTGAAAACTGCATTTGTCACAGCCATATTAGAAGATCTTATATGTCCATATGTTGTGCATCAGAGGTATTTTTAACATTTTGCAATATTTCCAGTTCTGACTGAGAATAATAACACATTCATAATGTCTGAAATGTTGAATTTACATGACAAGTTTATTATCAAAATAAGATTGTTTAGTTCTCAGATGTTTTATTTTCTAAAGCTTTTTTATGCAAGTCATATTTCCTTTGCAGAAAAAAAGGACAAAACAGAACGGAGCATTATCATTTCTGTACAACAACAAAGATTTCATAACGAGAAAAAAAATCCTTATTTACATCAAGTCCAATCAAATGATTAATTCACTTAAAAATCTCAATATTCTGAAAAATCTTACTTGTATAAACTTTTAAGTACAAGAAAGACATATCTAATATTAGGGATTGATTAATTTATTTTCAAGGCAATATATTTTTTATGTTTCATTTGAGTTAAAAAAAAAAAGTTTTATATTAAAATTGCCATTTCATAATAAATTGTGTTATGTTCTACTTTTGGAGAATCAATCACCAACGTGAGTGAGGAAGTGCTCATGGTATGATACAAACTTTCCAAGTCAAAACCGTCATTGCTATAGACTGATAGTCGAATAGTGGTTCCTGACTAATTGGGCAGTGATCCACAACAGGTGTGTGATACCAAAAGACCTACGTGCCAAACTTCACATGTAATATTAAATCCAATCTCAATCCAGTCTAATCCATCACTAATCTTGGAAAAGAGAGACATTATAGTCCCAAAAACAAAACATAAATTGTCTAATTTAACTTTGCCAAATCAAACAAGTGATACAGAAGTCTGACAGTGTTTACAGCAGCATGTCATTTTCTCACCACGTGTCAGTGTGTGTTGCTCAGAATGACTGGTACGTACAGCATACATACATAACAACAAAGTGTATTTTAAAATATATTTACAAAAATTAAGCAGATTTAAGAGTAACCTACTTAATTTATGGTCATACAGTAATTTCTGGACTACAAGCCGCTACTTTTTTTTACTTGCATCAGACTATGCGGCTAATACAAAGGTGCGACTTATCCATCAGATCACAAGGGGGGGGGCGCACGATAAAGGAAGCGCAAGAGCGTCAGGCACAGCAAAACAAACCAAGTGAGTCCAAATACAGTAGGAGAGACAAAACGACTGCGAGAAAATTTACGCCCTCATTATGGAAAAAAAAGTTGCGGTAACATTAAAACACCTGCGACTTACAGTCGGGTGCGGCTTATATGTGTAACCAACTCAAGTATTTCCCAAATTTAGCTAGCACGGCTTATAGTCAGGTGCGCCTTGTAGTCCAGAAATTTGTATTGAATGGAAATCATATATAAAGATACTGTTTGAGTCCAGATTTTCGTCAGCCCTTGCCTAAAACCCTACAAACACAACAAGGCTGAGGACATTTCATCTGATTGACTTGAGTCACACTGCACCTTTTAAAGTTATCGGGGGGAGACAGAATACAGGTTATGTTAATTTGTCATTGCTTGAGGGCTATTACTATTTTATTTTTTTACTTACTACATTTTGACAGATCTGCCTCACCATTTTGTTACTGAATATTTGAAGACAATTGCCATTTTGTTTTCTCATCCCCATTTCTGCGACCCCTATCAAGAGTTTGTAAGATTAGCTATGCAGTTAGAGGAAATGGGTCGGGACCATTCAAAGGATAGCTGGAAATTGCCATTTTTATTAATATTTTTTCTGGACAAATCTGAAAAATATACCTTAATTTCTGGAAAATAGCACACAGTGGTAATTATACGTGCCCCAAAAATCACCCTTCAAATTTTTTTTATTTATTTTCCTTTTTACTCCTTCTGGATTTACTGATATCTACTTTCAAAAATGTAAGTGTTCCCCACGTAGTAATTGGATGGATTTGGATTTCATGTGTTGAGGCACTTTTTTTTTGTAAAGAAAAAAGAAAAAGAAAAAACCTGTCTCCGGTTCCTGATATGATCGATCCCACATGATTTCGCATTACAAAAGAACAGAATGTCCCAGATATGTGCCGATGTTTACTGAATGGCTAACCTAGCAAGAGATGGTTGTGAATTTCTGTGATTTGTCAAAAAAGACTTGCTGGTACATGGTCTTTACAGTTTGCAGCTTATACATTCTCACTATTGTTTTGCAAAGACGAGGGATGGAAAAGGGCAAGTGTGTGGAAATTCATTAAATATTTAGAGAGTGGGTCTGCCTTTCTTAGTACTAATCTGACTCTCGTCTCTCCTCCAGATGGGATAATGTGACATCATTGCAGCTCCTCATTCCACACAGCCAATGCTGTTGTCATAGTGCCTGTGGATGTTTCACAATTAATGTGCATTGACTCATGTCCAGTCAGGTGTTGTTTTCGATCTGTAACCAACTGTCATTGGATACTAATGAGGATTATTGTCAGTTAGGGATTTTTCAACCCTTCTTCAATTTATTTATACGAGGACTATTTGTCTGTGCAATCTGTCAGTATTACTGTTGCACAAGACTGTACAATTTGGGCTAATGGTTGAGAGTCTTGTTCAAGGTCAGGTGCACTGTGAAAGGGTTTTGCAGGCATGAAACATTATATCAGCTTCTTTTCCGCTGCAAGCACAGTTTGAAACACTCCTGCACTCACGCAGTTTATATTGACCAGATTTTAAAGGTGATAGTTCAAGAATAATTTGATCGCCCCAGTGATTCATATATATTTTATTTTATTTTTTTAAGCAATAATGCTGCAGTTTTGGGACTGTCATGTGTATGCCATGTCTTAAAAAAGTATTTACCCCTTTGGCTTTAAAAAAAAATATATATATTTTTTTTTACATTACAACCTCAAATTTTTTTAATGTGAATTTTATTTTATTTATAGTCACAAAATTTGTCGTGAAATAAGAAATAGTTTTAAAATTGTTATTTAATTAATAATAATAATGAATAACTTGTTAGTTTTAAAAACGTATTTATTCATTTTGTTTGAAGCCCCTTGAAAGCTCCAATCAATTACCTTTAGAAGTCACATACTAAGTGAAATGAAGTCCCCTGTGGCACATGCTAAGTGTTACATGACCTTTCAGAATACACACGTGGACAAAAATTGTTTGATGAAAGAAAAACCTTGAGTGGTCACAGAAATAACTTGGATCTGACAAACGTAATAATAAATTTGAATTTCATTAAAATAAATTAAAATCAGACAAAAATGGAGTTTCCCTAGACAATATTGAAATTTGACCATGTCATGTTCAGCCAAGGTGTGTCCTCTAATTAGCATCATGAGTATCTTCAAAGTTGTAATCTGTCAGTCGGCCTATTTAAAGTGTGACAAATTGTGCAGAAATGAAAGGAAAGAGTTGTCTCGGGAGATTAAAATGAATATTGTAAACAAGGGTGCACATAAAACAAAATTGCTCTCAAATATACAGCAGAGGTTGTTCTCATGGGTCTTGCAACAGGATTAATGACCCAAAAGACAGATGCAAACAAAAAAACACCCAGGAATGATTAAGGAAAGAATATTGGACTACAGTATTCTGAAGTGGCCTTCTATAAGCCCTCTTCTAATTCCTATTCAACATCTTTGGAAGGAGCTGAAACATACCATCTGGAAAAAGCACCCTTCAAACCTGAGACAATGTGGAGCAGTTTGCTTATGAAGAGTGAGCCAAAGTACCTGATGAGAAGCGCAGAAGTCAGTCTAATTGAAAGTTACAAAAATAGTTTGATTGCAGTGATTGCCTCAAACGCTTCTGCAACAAATATTAAGTTAAGGCTGGTTACCATTATTTTTGTCCAGGCCGGGTTTCATCTGTTTGTGTTTTAAAAATAATTGTGGTAAACCACAATTCAAATTGCATTTTGATATTCCATTGGGTAATTTTAATTACTTTTGTCAGATTCAAGTTAATTCTTTGCCCAGTGTGATCAACAGAGGAGTTCACACCATTTTTATGAGGCCCCTGGACATTTGGTCGGTCCGAAATATAATGATATTCTTCATTAAAGGTGGCGATTACTCGAGTATCAATAGGATGATCGATTCTAAAAAGATTTGTGTGTGACAGCCCAAATAAATAAGGTCCCTCAAATAAAGTTCAGAGAAAGAAATGCTATTGTTTAGATTAGAGATGGTAATAAATGTAACAAAACAAAAGCTAAGGGTGTGAATACTTTGGCAAGGTACCATCTACATATTGGATAAATACTCATGCTATTGATAAGATGCAGAAGAACTATGAATTGTCTCTATAAAGACCGATAATGACATTGTCTCAAAAGGTGTGAGTGTCCATCAGCAGACCATTATAATGCATCTTATATACAGGAGGCTCTGGCCTTTCTGTTTTTAATCCATGATGGATGTACTGTCCTTATTTTTCTTTCGTTCTTTTAAAGTCCAATGTTTTTGGTTGAGTAAGCATTCATCCACTTATCGACACCATCTCGAAACCGACACATTTCAGGCCTCCCACAGACACGAGGTGCCTGTAGTACAATTAGCAACCCACAGCACTGGATAGTGGTGTCCAGCAACACAGGATGGAGCGCGGCGTGACGCCTACTTGTCCATATGCTGGCAAGAGCATATAATACGCTGACGTTCATTCTGTACAACAAGTCCATTTTGAGGGATTATTGCTGTAGGCCAAAGCATGAACACTACGGCGACTTGAACGGCAGAACATGATGACGTCACAAAGTCGCTGCCATTTGGACTCTGACAATTTGTTTTGATGTGTTTTAGCTGAAGGTGTGCCCCAAGTGTTTTACTTTGGACCTTGTGGGAAATACAACGCCATGGTTCTGGAGCTCTTGGGGCCAAGTCTGGAGGACCTATTTGACCTCTGCGACAGGACCTTTTCATTGAAGACTGTCCTAATGATCGCTATCCAGTTGGTGAGTTGCTCACAATTCCATGACCACAGTGGCCTTTGTCAATTATTTATTTATTTTGATGCAATCTTGACTTTTTATCCTTTCTCTACAGATATCTCGAATGGAGTACGTGCATTCTAAAAACCTCATCTATAGAGATGTAAAACCTGAAAATTTTCTCATTGGACGGCAAGGGAATAAAAAGGAGCACATTATCCACATTATTGACTTCGGCTTGGCCAAAGAATACATCGACCCCGAGACCAAAAAACACATTCCATACAGGGAGCATAAGAGCTTGACTGGCACTGCCCGCTACATGTCCATCAACACGCATTTAGGCAAAGGTACACTAAGCTATCACAACTTGTAGGTTAATTTTCAAGTCCTCTAAAGCAACGATTTTCAACTAGTCTCACCCCGGGATGACACAATTTTATTGACGTTAAGATCAATAAAGATTATTATTATAATTTTTTAAATAGCCACCATATTTATTTGTTGGGGCACTGTATATGTTTACAGATTAAACTTTTAACTAGAGCACACGTGAGTAACATTTCCTGTCACTTACCTAATATATTCCATGTGGGAACTTGGTACGCCTCTGTATTGGATCCACACACAAAAAAAAAGTGAATAATTTTTTTTACTAGCAGTCCGTAGCCCACCCGAAATGGGTTGTGCCATCCACTATTGGTCCTGACCCACAAGTTGAGAATCGCTGCTCTATAGGGTTAAGTTTTATGTTAATTAGTTTGGCTCTTGGAATTTGTTTAGCAAATAAAGCTCTTAAATCTTTTGATGTAGAGCAAAGCCGACGAGATGACCTGGAAGCCTTGGGTCACATGTTCATGTATTTCCTTCGTGGGAGTTTGCCTTGGCAAGGACTCAAGGTAACATATAAAATTCGCTCAGTTTTATTTTCATATGTTATTTATTAGAATGTGTTTAAATTAGGGATGCGCGATAATGCTATTTTCAATCGATACGATAAACAAATAATTTAGAGAGTGTCGACAAACGATAAGCCGATGATTGTTTGCAAAATTAACTTGAATACAAATATACTTTTCACCCCCTCTATAAGTCTAACTTGTACAAATACATTGAAACATTGTGTAAAGCACCATGAAACTGAATTTTATTGATATCACTGCTTCGAAGACAAACGGTAACTCATTTTGAGTTTGCCAAAACAAAACAGTCATGTTTTAAAAATGCAACAAAAAACTGCGAAGATAACATTTTGGGGAGACACAGTAAAGAAAGCCCACACTGACGACTGCCCATGTCGCCATGATGCATCTTCTGTGAACAGGAGGTTGCGCGCATTATGATGTCACAAATATGCAACACTACCATAGGAGAGGGGAGGGGGTGAGGAGTTGGGCACAACTTGAGCCACAACAGATGGACCAACGTGGCATGTCTATTAGCCCCTGGTGCTAGCTAGCTGGCTACTAGCTCCCTAGCAGCAGGTAAACTGCTAACTGAGGCTTAAAGCCATACTGTGGCAGGGTTTTTACTTTCTGGACCTGTTTGCCACCTCTGTTATCGGCAGATTTCTTTATTATCTGGTTTATCTGTATGACGTCAAATAATAATCGGCATCCCTAGTTTAAATGTACTCATCCGCAGTGCTGACATAATCAGGCTGTAAATGTCTGTATTCAAGAAGAGATTTTGTTTGAATACAATACAATACAATTATGAGTCACTGTTTTGAAAATACATCATTATCCTAAATGGACCCAAACACTGTGTCAGCTAATTAATCAGCAATTGGAGTACACCAGAAACTTAATTCAACTCAATTTTTTGTAAAAAAAAAAACATTTTAAAACAGCAATCGCTGCATACGAAGTGCTGTATATGGAGTACAAATTTGTCATGGAATTAAGACAGGTAAAACAATAAATACTTTAACAAGTTAAATAAATTAACATAAAATTAATAGATATAATAAGTGGATAAGTAAATAAATTAATAATTAAATGATAACAAAAACTAGGTAAGTGAATAAGTAAGTAAAATAAATATAAATCAATTAATAACACAGAATACAGCAGGCACTATAAAACACTGAAAATCTTTATTGTACTACCCCAAAAAATTAATTGGGGCAATTCTATCCTTCTTACTACAATAGCGATTTAAGGAAGGCCCCAGTGCACAAACAAGGCCTATAACTGCATGAATGCTTGGAGGGGAATGGTGGGAAGAGCAAACCTTTTGAAGTCAACTTGAAAAGAGCCTCAAAAAAGAATGGAAACAAATCCCACTGACAGAAGTGTTTTATGTAGGTGTGCCGGGTTGCAACGTACATTTGTTTTCTCATCCATCCATTATTCCTCTCCAGTAATCTGCTTCTTGTCACATGCCGTATGTATGTTGGATCTTCTGCAGGCGGACACACTGAAAGAGCGATACCAAAAGATCGGAGACACTAAACGAAACACTCCCATCGAGGTCCTGTGCGAGAACTTCCCAGGTATTTTGCACAGTTCACCCGTGTAATGCTCATCCACCAAGCTGCGAATCTGTCAAATGTTCATCATAATTGGCATTTTTGTCGATATTATGTATAAACATCGTGTCGGCTCCAAGTTCTGTTGGTGATCTTGAATTCATACCCTGGGATTGTGTTTCATTCAGAGGAGATGGCCACCTACCTGCGATATGTAAGACGGCTGGACTTCTTTGAAAAGCCCGACTATGAATATTTGAGGACTTTATTCACCGAATTGTTTGAGCGCAAAGGATACACCTTCGACTACACGTACGACTGGGTTGGCAGACAGATAGTAAGTAACACACGTCAACTGGGGAAAATTGAACGTGACACGTGTTTATGAGTTGTCGTTTGTTGTAGCCCACACCAGTGGGATCTGTACATATAGACTCTGGGGCTTCTGCAGTCACAAGAGAGAGCCATCCTCACAGAGACCGCACCTCAGCACACCCACCAATACGAAATCAGGTATGAAAGTGTACACATTGATCCGCCAATATCCATTCAGAAACTAGAAGGCTTCAATTAAAGTTTGGAGTAGAACTGTGTTGACTTAATATTGATGTATGTACATCATGTATGATCTACCTTTTAAAGTAAATGAACTACAGTATGTGCCTTGAGTGCTGAAGCAAGACATAAATATCTCAATTGTATGTGTGAAAGAAGGTATTTTAAAAAAAGAAAGGGGATATCAAGGAATTGTCTTTTCCCCTCCCATAAAATGTTCTTATTTACTTTTTAAATCTGTTTTATGTGAACACAGAAAGATAAGCTTACATTGTGTAACTGTTAAATAGCTCATTTCAAACCAATTTAAGTATGTATGTTTTTTCAAGCATTTTCTATATAATGTGACAGTAGTATAGTTTAAAAGTACAATTTGAGTGGAGTGGAGGATTAAAACCGGTTAGATGGCTGTCAAGAATCGAAATGAGTTCGAAATTTGACCACTCTGTCATTGTTTATTTTGGTAAAAAAAAAAAAAGTCTTTGTGACCATTTAACGCATTTGCTCCCAAAAACGCATAAATCAGTTCTATTTCATATATTAGCCCATGCTCCCCAAAATGTATTTATATGTTTTTTTTTATGCTAGAGCTTACAAAAGGCTTTGATGCAGCCCTGAACTGAAGAGAATGCTTGAAGCAATGGCAGTTATTACAAAAACGGCCAGCGGGTGGGAGCAGAGTATAAGAAATCAACCAGGGCCATGTTGCAAACAAGCTGTTTTCCCCACAGTTTAAAACAGATTTGTGAATAATGATGAAACTTACACTTACACAATACACTTTTTTTTTGTCTTGATGAAAGAAGAGACTTAATCTTTCTTTTGGTAGGCTCCATGTTTTTGTTGTAATAGAAAACAATATTCTTGCAAAATCCAGTAAAACAGCCGGGAGCGAAGGGGGGGTTGCTGTGGTCAAAATGGCTGGGAGTGAATGAGTTAATTTTTGTTGTCTGAAACACAGTAAATGGTTGATTGTTGGTTTAGTGAGATTTTTAATTTGATCTTTTACGTAAACAGAAGAGATTTTAGACACTTCTTTTGGTCTTGGGCACATTTGTTTCGGTTTTTCTGGCTGACAATAAGCCTTGCTTGGTTTGGTTTGACTATTATTTACTTGCGTTTTTGTTCTCCAATTTCCATGGTGCTTTGCATGAACTTGGCCTGGCCCACTCGAATACCCATCTTTCCTAATGCAACTATTCCATCACCCCTCCTTCTCTCATTGCACTCCCAACAACCCACTTCTCCTCTGGTCACTTGGCGTCCCCTCCCGACTCCCGAGCAGACAGCGGCCTCTGATCGACGAGGAGCGTGGGAGGTGCAGCCCACTCGCCAAGCAAACTCCTCCTACCTGACCTCCCACCTAGCAGCGGACAGGCATGGGGGCTCAGTGCAGGTATACACCCCTTACCTGATCAGCCAGGCCACCCTGTCCAGGTCTCAGGCCTCACACCTGTCTTGTAGCACCTTATGACATTGTATCAAGTGTACAGGTGGCCTGTGTATAAGAAGCACCTAATACTTTCTTATATCAGTGCAAATTTCCTTTGTACATTTGCCATTCTGATAATTGAACAGAATTCCCAATTCGAATGAAAATGATCATCCAACTTTTTAAAGCAATTTCACTGACAATTTGTCCCCATAAACTGAAACAAAGTTATCGCTCAAAATTGATCACAAATGATGTGAGCTTACTGCATTTACAGTCAATTGTGTCTGATGCATGGATTGAGGTGTATGAGACAGATTTATGGTCATGCTCTTCTCCCAGACTTTTGTACCCTTTGCTGGTGAATGTTTGTTTCCCACACCACCATCTGCATGTCCTCATGGTGCCCCGCCCCACAGACGGTGATGATGCCATCTAGCAGCAGACTTTGAACTCAGCATATTTTGCGTGCCTCATGAAAACACGAAGCTTCGTGCATGGCAGGGTGACCTGAATTAGTGCATGTGCGCTTGCTGTACATCTGAAATGGTCTTAAAGAGGAACATTTGATTACAATGCATTCCGGAATGCTTGTTGACCTCCGAGACTTTTTTGCAGATTCAAAGCAAGAAACCGTGGGAAATGGTTGGAGGGTCAAATTATTGCCATCTTATGTTTATATTTCATCCATAATGAGCATTCTAGCGCAAATACTTGTGTTACAACAATGTTTAAGCACACTTTAATGATTAACAAGGAGGAAGTAATACGTCATGTCACTGACTGATTTTTTTTTAAATGTAGAAGTATAAACAAACAAAACCATTAATATGCGTAATGCAAAAGCTAGGGAACTTTCCATGCCGGAGACAGAAAGAGTTGAATGTGACTATTATTTTGTGGAGCCTAGAGAATATTATACTCTTTCAACAGTTATTTTCTTAACACGCCTCTTGTCATTGGCTGGCTCTTCTTTTGAAACGAATTCAAGGTAATACAAGCCAAATAAAAAGCAAAACATGAAGCGGTTTCATGGTGACCGATCTGTTCTCTATTTGAGTATGCTAAAGTCTTGCGCGTGTCGCGAGTGAGTACTGTTTGACTGCCATTTTTACACTTTTACGTTGGTTATATTCAGAAGAGGATTATGCCCAGTAAAGAGAGAAAAAAGGTTTGGCAAGATTCTCACTTTAAAGTGAGAATTCTCACTTTAATTACAGAATTCTCACTTTAAAGTGAAAATTGTCACAATTCTCACTTTAAAGTCACAATTCTCACTTTATTCTCAGAATTCTGTCTTTAAAGTCAGAATTCTGACTTAATTCTCAGAATTCTTAGATTAAAGTCAGAATCCTCTGAGAATAAAGTCAGAATCCTGCCAAACTTTTTTTGTCTCTCTTCACTGGCCCTAATCCTCTTCCATAGTTATTTACTACCTAGTCTGCTGAATTTCAAATACTAAGGGCCTGACTTACTGAAAGGTTTACAACACAGGCACAGAGTTGATTTCTGATTTACTAGCCAGACCAGGTTTGTGTTTGCCATGCAGTTCATTTTGCGCATACATATTGGTGGCATATATGCAAATACAGGAATTCAGCACACATGATGTGATTAAACCTTCAAATGTCTAAAAGACGTCTGTGACCAGAGGTGGGGTAGAGTAGCCCAAAAAAATTCTCAAGTAAGAGTAGCGTTACTTCAAAATAATATTACTCATGTAAAAGTAAAAAGTAGTCATAAAAAAATCTCTCGAGCACAAGTAAAAAAAAAAAAAGTATTTGCTGAAAACAATACTTGAGTACTGAGTAACTGCTTGAACATGATGTCTGATTTATTTATTTTTTTAAAACAATAGTTGGGTTTCCATCCATGATCCACCCATTTTTATTCAAATTTTCAAGAAAAGCGAAAATAAAATAAAACTGAATGGAATCGTTAGAAATTCCCCCCAAAAAAAGGGCCCAAAATTCACAAAAAAAAAGTTTTTACGCTTAGAAGCGTATCGAAAAAAGGAAAATGCGAATTTTGGCTATGAAAACAGGTTTTGTGAATAACTGCTGACTAGACCAGATACACGCCGCACGTACATTTGTAGTCCCAAAGCAATGTTGTACGATAAAGTAAGATATGTTTGGTGGAGCAACAAAACAAAAATATTTTTGGAATTAATTGAAGAAGAATATTAATGCTATTTTAGATGGAAAACAGCAAAGAAACGCTACGGTTCATCAGGAATTACAAAAGCAAACTCCTACGACATCATCGCACTGCGCAGTCGCTGCCTGGTATTCTTCTTCTCCTTTTAAATTACTGGTGGACCACAACTCTATAGTGTATACCACCACCTACAGCGGCGGAGTCCCCTCTCAATATTCGCAAAAGAAGAACAGATAGAAACGGGCATAAGTCGCATGTTCGTTTTGCGCATTTTCAGTAAAGTCGCTTTAAAAATTCAAAACAGTTGGATGGAAATCTGACTAAAATCATAAAATAAAATTTGAAATAACTTTTGGAGCTCGAGCAACAGTGCAAGCAGACACTTGCTCGGCACTGAAAGACATCAGCTTTCAGTTGACTCTTTCGGGTTCTCATCATGCCTGCCAGTCTTCAACCAGGGCCACATTTCCAGTATAAAAGCAAGGTGTCCACGGAAATACTCCCACAAAGTCAGTCAAGCGGAGCGCTTTCGTGAAAATATAGTAAATCTAATGTATGAATGGGGCGGCGGGTAACAACTCTAGTGTAGCCCAATAGAGCAGAGTAAGAGTAGCGTTTTATCTTCACTCATCTACTCAAGTAAAAGTAAAAAGTATTTTGTGGTAAACTACTCTTAGAAGTACTTTTTTTTTTTAAGAAGTTACTCAAGTAAATGTAACTTGTGAGGTGCAATATTCAGGTCCAGAAAGTAAAAATCCTACCACAGTTTGTGCTTTAGCCCCTGATGCTTAAAAAAAATAATAAAAATATGTTTTTGTAATACGCTTTAATTCAAAATTAAAATAAATCAGACTAGTATTACAAAATATTACAATATTCAATAGTGACAGCACTAATGCAAATACCCGTTAGTGCTGTACAAAATGTAGAATAAAAGTGTTCATGCACATACTGTAGTGAGACACACCAGACTGACATTATTTTTTTGTCATGAATTAGAACCACTTCTGAATCTGTGAAACTTTCAGTAATCTCATCTGCCCATTAATGTCGTGTGCCTTTTGTGTTATTGATGTGCGGTTTGCTCTTTGCTACTGTGAGACTGGCACGTGTCCATACAGTGAACGTAGTGCGGTCACAATGTTGCATTTTCCTCACCCGCTGAAATCACTGCTGCGTTCACACTGATGCTGGCAAACATGTAAACTTGTAGTTGCTGTGCGGTCGGGAGTACAAGCAGACGGACGTGATGTGAAGATGCGTGTGTATGTGCCACAGGTGGTCAGTTCAACCAACGGGGAGCTGAATGCTGACGACCCACTAGCCGCTCATTCCAATGCGCCGATCACCGCCCAGGCAGAGGTGGAAGTGGTGGACGAGGCCAAGTATGTGTCATGCAGCCGCACCTCTTCTCCTCTTCCTTCTGCTGCCTCCTCTTTCCCGCTCTTCCTCTCCACCTCTTTTTGCTTCCCTCCTGCTCCCCTTTGCCATGCTGTGGAATTGTGACACCCTTCATCTCGCTTGTATCTTGTTTGACTGTGTGGCTTGCTCATCTTTGACTATTTGTCCATCACATTTTCATGTGATTCTACTTTTTTTTTTGAAGACGCAAGACAGCAATCAGGTGAAGACGGAGGTTTTCATTTTAGTCTTAGTACACATCTTCCTGAAGCACTGGTGCACAAAATACTAAAATGAAATCTATCAACCTAAAAAAATAAAATAATTGGCTGACCTGCATTTAAGTAAATTACATATTACATTGGTGTCTCAATCATTTTGGACTGGACACAAAGATTCAACAAAAGGTGATTTAGTTCTTATAAATCACATAAATTTGCATGTGTTTGTATTTTTGTCTAATGACGAGCCATCCTCCATTGGTATCCATTGACACTTGTTTATGATGATTGGCGTCGTTGCTGGAAGGTACTTTAATAGCGCCACTAGGAAGCTGAACCCACCTGAACCCGTGCTGCCAGTTAATTAACAGTGAAATGAATTGCACACATTTCTACTAGGCATGGGCCGATTACTGGTTTGACAGTTGGTTTTAAAAAGTCAAGGTTGGAATAACCGCTAATAAGTGCGAGGGGAATTCTAAGCCGATCACTATATGAATGGCTGCTTGCAGAGTTCAGCAAACAAGCAGCCTCTTTGAAGTGATTTACCTCCATGGAACTTTTTTTCTCCTTCTCGACAAACAGAGAGGGGAGGGGTAAGCAGTTACGCACGGAGGAGGAGGGAGGGAGCAAGACGAAAGAGGCACTGATTAATGTGCATTGTCCTAAAAATATATATATTTATTTAAACTTAACATGGTATACGCTTCTTCTGTACCAATATTCTATATTTTGTCAAAAAATAAAATATTGCATTTAATGGAAAGAAATGCTGTTATTATTTACCCAAATATTTCATTGATTGTTATTTTAGCGCTGTAATTTCAATACTGTGATGCCCTAATATTTGTGCTTGACGGGTATCATACCGTCAGAATCGGCCCATACCTAATTTCTACACATTGTCAACGACATCTGCACAATGCAACACTATATTTTAGAAGTTAATCTGTGTCTTAATGTGAATAGCAAGTCATGCGCAATATGCCTTAGAACAGTGGTCCTCAACTTCCGGGTTGCCGTTTCGTACAAATTGATGATGACGATCAATGCTGTAAACGATGAATTGCCAGAAAATTCCACGGCTTTCTGTATCGGATTAAACAGCTCAACACCCAAGTGTTCATCACCATTTAGATCATTTGTATTGTAGATACATATCAATAATTACTACACATAATTCCAAGCCTTTTGCTTTTCTTCCTGACTGTCTTTTACTGTTGACTCTCATCCATACGTCCCACACAGTACTGGAGTGTCAGTACTTTCCACGGATGCTTTATTGGATATTTCCTTATATGATGCAGTGAATCAGACTCCGTTGTCAATAATAGACCCATTTTTAACATACCTTGGCATTCCACCAAAATTTACCATGATGGGGGAGTGCAGGTGCTTGGTTAGGTTGGAAAGGGCATTAAAGAGAGGATTATGTCATCACAGGATGATCCAAAAGCATTTTCAGGAATGATGTATTGAAGACTTGATTGTAGAAACTGAATTGATGCAGATGCAACGTAAACTCAAGTTACTTTTCCATCGGCCTCCATCTACAGTTTAGATTTGAAGCGTTACACCTGGTTTTATGATGATTAAAAACATTGGTCCATGATTTCCCTTCCCCGGATGCGGAGCAAGGCCTGCTGATGGGGCTCGCTAGCAAGCCCGTTGTGACCGGGCCTGCACCCGGGAACCTTGGCGGTCTGATCCCTGACGACATTGGTTAGCTCTGGGGACATGGAATGTCACCTCCTTGGCAGGGAAGGAGCCCCTGCTGGTGTGAGAGGCAGAGAAGTTCCGACTAGGAATAGTTGGGCCACCCACACACACATCTTGGGCTTTGGTACCAGCCCTCTCGAGAGGGGTTGGACTCTCTTCCACTCTGGAGTAGCCCACGTTGAAAGGCGTCAAGCAGGTGTGGGCATAATTATTGCTTCCAGTTTGGCGATGGTACCTTAGGGTTCACCCCATTGGATGAGATCCTGAGAGAGTAGCCTCCCTCCCCCCTTCGGGTGGGGGGGACAGGTCCTGACTGTTTTTGGAGTCTTTGGATGGTGTGCTGGAGAGCGCCCCCACTCGTTCTGCTGGGGGATTTCAATGCTCACTCACA
This sequence comes from Vanacampus margaritifer, assembly GCF_051991255.1. Classification (NCBI taxonomy): domain Eukaryota; kingdom Metazoa; phylum Chordata; class Actinopteri; order Syngnathiformes; family Syngnathidae; genus Vanacampus; species Vanacampus margaritifer. The sequence continues at coordinate 10,200,251 of NC_135435.1, forward strand.
TGGAAAATGACTCGGGATTTTGTAAGTGGATGAGGAGAACACTTCAAAGACCTCCTCAATTCCACCGACATGCCTTCCTTTGAGAAACCAGAGTCTGGGGACTCTGATCTGGGCTCTCCTATTTCTGGGGTCACCAAGATGGTTAAAAACGTCCTCAGTGGCAAAGCCTCGGGGGTGGATGAGATCCGCACAGAATTCTTAAAGGCAAGAGGTGTGTTGTGGGGCTGTCCTGGTTGCCTCTACAATATCGCGGTGACATCTGTGACAGTGCCACTGGATTGGCAGATCGAGGTGGTGGGACCGTCTTTTTATGGGTGTGTTCCAACTATAGAGGGATCGCACTCCTCAGCCTACCCTGGTAAGGTCTATTCAGGGGTGGTGGAGAGGAGGGTCCGTCAGGATTTTGAATTGATTGATTTAGCAAGAGCAGTGTGGTTTCGTTCCTGCCATGGAACAGTGGACCAACTCCACACCCTTGTTTGCGTTCTTGCATCGAAGTTCACCCAACCAGTTGACATACGTTTTGTGGACTTGGAGAAGGCGTTTGATCGTGTCCCTCAGGGAGTGCTGCGGGTCAGCGCTTGCATGCAAGAGTTTGGCCCACACTGCTGACAGTAAGTCGGAGTCACTTTCAATGAGGGTTAGCGTCCGCTCAGGCAGCCTTATGTTATCCGTTTTACTGATAACCTTTGACAAAATTTCTAGGCGCAGCTTGAGGTGTTGAGGGAGTCCGGTTCTATGACCTCAGTATTGTATCAATGCTTTTTGGCAGATGTGGTACTATTTGCTTCTATATCCAACTCTCACTGGAGTGGTTCACACCTAAGTGTGAAGTGGTTGGGATGAAAATCAACACCTCCAAATCTGAGACCATGGTCCTCAGTTGCAAAAGGGTTGAGTGCCCGCTTTGAGTTGGGGAGCTGGAGATTGACAGGCGGATCAGTGAAGCGTCTTCTATGATGTGGTCTCTGTATCATTCTGTCGTGGTGAGGAAGGAGCCATGCCGAAAGGCGAAGCAATGGATTGTAACGATCAATCTACGTTCCTACTTTCACTTATGGTCAAGAGTTGTGGTTCCTGACCAAAAAAAAAAAGCTCCTGGATGCAAGCGGCCAAAATGAGTTTCCTCCGCAGGGTGTCTGGGCTCTCCCTTCGAGATGGGGTGAGAAGTTCGGTCATCCGGGTTGAGCCTCCACGTTGCGAGGAGCCAGATGAGGTGGCCCGGGCATCTGTTTAGGTTGCCTCCTGGACGTGTTTCAGGCATGACTTACTGACAAGAGGCGCGGGGGATGACCCAGAACATTCAGGAGAGAGAATTTGTCTCTGGACTGTCCTGGGAAGTCCGTGGTTCCCCGCTAAAGTGTTTCCACCACAGGGTATTTTAGTGAGATTGCGATGGCGGCAGCGCCGACGTCATCAGCGTAACATCCTGGCAGCAAGACAAAGTGACAAGATTTTGAAATTGACAAGAAGAGGAATTGGTTGTGTGGGTGAAGGTGTTTGTCCTCTATCGACCAATCGACAGATTGTGAAAGTCAAACGTTCCTGTGGATTCTGAATATAATACAATAACATCAACTTCCTGATACTCCGCAACCAATCCAGAACTAGCAACTGGTCTAGTTCCTCGTACCTTTCTCCCTCAAAGCTCCCCACTTTGCTTGTCCATGTGTGCATGTGTGTGTTGCACGTGCTCTATTCTCATCATCATCATGTTCTTGCTGTATTAATCTATCTTTCTTTTGTCTTTCCAACTCTTTGTGTTCTCTCTTCTGTAGCTGCGTGAAAATGCTCAACCTGTGGTGAGTCCCTCGCTGCTCGTCTACTTCAGGCTCATGGGACAGGGAGTGGATCAGCCTAGGCTGGGCGCAACCCACTCGTTGGGTTTAGAATCTTACACAAACTCGTGAGAGTGGCAACTTTGAAAGCATCAGAAGATGCTGTCCTGTTTGCAAGGCTTGACTCCAGATAAAGAGTTAAAACTTTTGTTACTTGATTATAATACGAGGACCCAGTCGTCCTAATTTACAGCTTTGTTGTCTTTGTGTGTATTTAGTGAACCACTGGCTCATCGTGTCTTGGCTCTTTGTGTGCACTCCTCCACATTCTTTCCCTCGGACAAACTGCTTTTTTTCCCCCCCACTTGTTTACATTAGGTTTCTAAGAAATTTTGAAGAAAATAAGCCAGTAAGCATTGCAATTTTCAGCATGCACTTTATGGACAAAAGTATTTCTCAGTTGGAGTTCTTGTAGTTCATCCCAAAAGTGATTAATGGCTTTGAAGTCAGGCTTCTGTGCTAAGTCATATGCCACTTAATGGACCTTGCCTTGCGTACTGGCCAGTAATCGTGCTGGAACAGAAAAGGGCCTCCCTCAACTGTTGGCACAAATTCGGAAGCCAAAATATCCTAAAATTAGGAAGTAGGATTGAGAGGGACGGAAGGTTCTTGCCCAACCCCTGGATGACGGATTAAGAGTTGTGTCCATCTATCGTGCCAATATAAGAACTCTGCCTTAATTTCCAGTGTAATGTGTGTCTGTGTCTGCAGGTGCTGCTGCTTCTTCAGGCGAAAACGGAAGAAGAACACAGCGCGACACAAATGATGAGCAGACTGAAACCTTCTGGCTCGCTTGATTGTGCTGACACAAGTCAGTGAGGTTCCGTTCAGAAGACAAGCGCGGGAAAAGGAGAGAGCTCTTGATGGAAGCGTTTTCTGAAAGGACCTGTGAAATGTTTGGGTATTTTTTTTTACGCTTTGGTCATTTGCTGGGAATCATTATTTTTTTTTTTCATCCAGGATGTGCGGGCTAACATTTTGTTGGAACTTTTGCAAAGCATCATTTTGTTCAAGATGCATTTTTCTCTTTTCGGCGTCTTTTTTTTCCTTCTGTGGTTCATGATTGATTGTTAACTGGCTAAATCGTATTTTCATTTCCCCGTCGCTAACTCTTTTTGATGAAAGCTCCCTTTTTGGGGGTATTCCTGACGTGGGACTGAATGTAAAGCATGACACACGAGAAGCCAAGAGCCGAAAACGCTTTGCATTAGCTCCTGCACTTTCTGCCTCCAAAGAGGTGCATCGTGGGGACCAGAGAGCACAGGAGAACACACACACACATTCTCGTCAGAGGATCTGCGCTCCGGCTCCGAGGTCAAAGTACCCCTCTGGACACACTACAACCCTCCAGACTCTCGTCCTGTTTTGTGAACACTTGGAGTTGGGCTGGAAGAAGAAACTATTTATGATATTTATCTCTTGGTTGCCACCAGTTTCCTTACTAATTCCCCCACATACACGCTGAATGTATGAACCAAAAAGTAAATGACTTTGGAGCATTTATCAAATTTGTTCTGTGCATGGGAAGGTTCAAAGGTGAGACCAAAACTAATTTGGTGTTAAGAAATGGACGCTGCTCCAGTAGTTGCTTTGGAGCTTCTCAACACTACTGTTCTCTGCCTTAACCCCAAACAAGCACCTCATTGATCTGATGGTTGTTAGGCTGGCAGCAGTTTGAGGGGTTAAATGTTTAAAAAAAAAAAAAAGCCCAAAGTTGTGGACTGTGAGCGACTCTTGATGGATTCCAGCCTGATGCCCCGCCCCCGCACTGCAAAGCAACGCTCGACGATGGCGACTGTTGGAGAGAGATGTTATCGTATCCGCATCATTTGACGGAGGGCTGCCTTGAAACAATATCCTCAGTACGTCACCTTGCCTATCCTCCTAACACAGTTTTTATTTTTTTATTTTGTGTCTTGCTAATGTGAACATTTTAAAATGCAATTGTTTGTTCAATCCAAATAGCCATGGCTTTATGAGTAAGGAAAGGGTAGCAACATGTGAAAAAAAGCTTGAGACCATGACCATGACTGATATATTTGTTGACCCCGTGTTCTTCTGTCGTCTGTTCTTTCTTTTGGGTGGCAAACCCAGGTCCAGAAAGTAAAAACATTGCCACAGTTTGGGTTTAGCTCCTGATGCTAGCTAGCTACTAGCTCCCTAACAGGTAAACAAGCACCATGGGAGCTAACTAGGAAATAAAAACCCTGCCACTGTTTTGCTTAAGCCCCTGGGAGCTAGCTAGGAAAGTAAAAACCATGCCACTGTTTGGCTTTAGCCCCTGGCGCTAGATAGCGAGCTACTAGCTCCCTAGGAGGTAAACTATCACCATAGGAGCTAGCTAGGAAAGTAAAAACCATGCCACTGTTTGGCTTTAGCCCCTGGCGCTAGATAGCGAGCTACTAGCTCCCTAGGAGGTAAACTATCACCATAGGAGCTAGCTAGGAAAGTAAAAACCCTGCCACTGTTTGGCTTTAGCCCCTGGTGCTAGATAGCTAGCTACTAGCTCCCTAACAGTTAAACAAGCACCATGGGAGCTAACTAGGAAGTAAAAACCCTGCCACTGTTTTGCTTAAGCCCCTGGTGCTAGCGAACTAGCTAGCTACTAGCTCCCTGGCAGGTAAACTAGCACCATGGGAGCTAGCTAGGAAAGTAAAAACCCTGCCAGTGTTTGGCTTTGGCCCCTGGTGCTAGCTAGCTAGCTAGCTACTAACTCCCTGGCAGGTAAACAAGCGCCATGGCTACCTAGCTAACTAACTAGCACCTGAGGCTAAAGCCAACCTGTGGCAGGGTTTTTGCTTCCTGGACTTGGATTTGCCACCTCTGGTTCTTTCGTTGTCTGCGTCATGTTCCCGGCCGGCTTTGTCACCCCTCCTTATTTGTGTGCCGTGTCCCGCCTGTCTCCACCTCTGCATGAATCCATTCTCACTGGAGGCCTGCGTGTGGCGTTAAGTGGACCTTCGCCCGCATCTTTTTGAATACAATGTCGCTAACTTATCTCACTGAATCCATATGCTCGTTGCGTGTATTTACACTGTATAGCTTTTGGTTTGTTCTTAGCCCTCACCACTGGCCTGAGGCTTAAGTTGTATTCTTGAAAGTACTTGAATATGAGCATCTACGGGACCTTTTCTGATAGTCATCGTAATAGTGGGGAAATGGGCTATTTGAATGACAGGTATTCCTTCCATGTGGAACACGTACCGGACGTGTGATGTTGGTCAGACTGGGGGCAGGTTATCGTCAGATGTTCACCTGGAAACCCTTTTTTGACCTCAGACTCCAGTAATGCCACAGTGGCAGCAGGCTGAAAAAGTTGAACGTGTTCTCAGTGGTGAGGTGGATATCCGAACTAAATAGCCTTTCATGTTGTTTTGTTTGGTTTCATGTTTGCCCTGAATTCTGAATTCCCTTAGTGCCATTCCTAAGACTACTTACTACAAGTCCATGCCTTTGACCTGTGCCAGGAAAGCGGAATATTTTTGTTCATTTGTTGTTTGCCATCTCATTCCAACTTGATATGAAAATGTGGCCACCATTATTCTAATAAAAAATAAAAATCACAGCGTAAGGTGGCTGAATTCAGTTACCGCAAAGTGTTGGAAGCAAGCCAGGAAAAGTGTTGTCACAGCTCCAGAAGTGAGCTTTCTTTGCTCTCCTGCCTTTTCCTTCAAGGATGTGCTGTGAACCTGACAGCCCTTTTATTTCCTTTGCATCTGTGGGCCTCCTGCAGTGCGATGTCTGGTTATTATGCGCATGGCTTATCCAGGGAGCGCGCTGCCTCCCGGGGAACGCGTCTATTGTCGGCTCTGTGAGACGTTACGGCTTCCAGTCATCTTTATGAACGTGGGAAAAAAGACATTCCATATACTCTCCAACTGATTCGAGAGCTCACCCTGGGTTTTGTTGCTTTGGACTTCAGGTTGTGTGTGACATCCTAAGATGCGCCACAAAGCTAAGGACGGTTCAAGTGGTAAGAATGGCGCCATACTTTTTGGGTTCTCTGGCACTTTTCTTTGTTGCTGTACTGTAGATTTGTCTTGGACTTACTGTATTTTTCTTTGAAGAAGAGGGTGACATTTACTGCAATGTTGTGATGCTTATTTGAGAATTGTAAATTGTACAGACTTCACAATTGTAGTCTTGGTTCTTTCTGTTGGGATTCCATATAAAAGCTGTATTTGATTATTTTTTCCCCTCCGCCTTTCAAATTGTGGAAAATCTAGTTGTACAGCTTCAAGAGTTTATTTCCCCTCGACACAATTTTTTTCCCCAGAGCTATGATTAAGAGAATTCTTCAAACTGTAAATAAGTATTATTGTGTTGAAACATGAATGTCACTTCAAAAATGTACTTTGAGTTCGTCAAGGGCTTCAAGAGTGAAGGACCCAAGTTTCCTATTTTTATTGTTTCCAATTTTTAATTTGCTGAAAAAAGCTTAAGATCCTTATAAATCTTTTTTTTTTTATTGAGTTGCCTGTTCCCCTCCTTTGATTCATGTTATGATTTGTCCTACATGAAAAATCACTTTTTATTCCCTCCACGCCTAAAGGGAAGTCCAGTTTGCACCCTTTTTTATGTAAAATAAAAGATTTCTCCACCTTTTGTTCTTGTTTTGGTTTGTATTAGTACAACTGCTTTTAAATTGCTACAAAATGGATGTACTTCTAATTCTCTAAACATTGAAAGCAGATCACTGCTTCCAACCTTTGTCAATTGTATACTTTCTACCTTCTAATAGAATATCATTTCAGTATAAATTGCTGCTCAATTAAGTGAAATTTGATAATTTCCCACACTGCAGAGCACACTGGTTGAGAATCACTGCCTTAAAGGAATGTTTAAATTAATATTTAAGTAAATTAATTGTTCAGTGTGATTTTCCACCTGTGGGATCAAAATGGCCCTTTCGAACTCTAGCTGGAGGAAGTGTTTAATATTTTGGAGTGAAAGAAAAATTGAGAAAGACAGAGGATTTAACAATGGAGTAAACGGAACAAATTTAACATCACTAGTTTTTGTAGCACTTTATTATTACTGACATCCTGTAGTAGTGTTTTTTTTTCCAAACACTTTCTAAAAGGTAATAGAAATCCATGTATTTTACAAACTATTGAGTACATATTAAAAACAATTATTAAAATAATACTTATATATTCTCAAATTGTTAGTGACTTATGGACACAGCTACAATTGTGTGAAAATATAAATTCCAAAACATAAATAACAAATGCGTCATTTTAGTAATTATTTGAACGTATTATACTACACAGTCTGTGCTAAGCGAATAAAACATTTAAATTGTTTTTTTGTTTTTGTTTTTTTAAATACAGGGTCATCCGATTCAAAATAACCAGGGGAGACGTTTGCGGCTATTATCACCTCTGACCGCAAGGGGGCAGTGTTTTTTTT